>NC_063354.1:35111309-35146532 GCF_021869965.1 Rhincodon typus
CTGCTCCTCTGATGCTGCTTGGCCTGCTGTGTTCATCCAGCTCTACACCTTGTTATCTCAGATTCTCCAGCATCTGCAGTTCCTACTATCTCCGAAACATTGGAACATCTGTTCGCATGTGAAAACAGATGTTGCATGGTCCAATATTGAAACTACATTATTCTTCAAGACAGCAGTTACATTACAAAAAATAGAGGTTTTATAGAGTCACAGGGGGCCATGTTGCAGTGTCTGTTATGAGGAACGATAATATAAAATTTTTACTACCCGGTTATCTGAAATTTGTAGAGAAAAGTTACCTTTTTAGTACTATTAATTCTGTCTATGCTGAGTTTAGTCATTAATCCTCCTCACCTGAAACTCCATATTTTCTTGCTGTGGGCTGTTTTAATCTTTACTCATTCCAAACACTTCTAAAATATCCTTTTACCTTACTTTGGTGTTCTGCTTACAGCACATTATTAAATAAAAAAACATTAAAAGTTCTGTTTTCTAAAAGCAGTTCTGAAAAACTTTTCTGGATATTGGTCCATAAGTTATAGGATTCGTTAAATATATGTGTACCAGCCTATTTAACTCACTGTACCCACAGAATTCTTGCTTCCTAACTACCAACTCTTAAAGGTGTATCATGCTTTTAAGAGAATTTACCTTTTGGGTCTCCAGATACTGTGTGTATACAATATTGTGGGTCTGACTGTCAGTTGGTTTGCTATGAGTTTGCCAGTTGTACATACAAAATCCAGCTTGTTCACTGCAATTTTTTTTAAAATTATAACCCCAGATATTCTGGTGCCCAGATAGGCAATTAGCTATAGCATAAGCTAGAGTTGTGTGTCATAACCATATGTAATTACCGTCACAGCTGATTCAAAGGGAATTGCCTGGGAAATTGAAAATTACAAAGGCAATTCATCTATCCCTAGATCCCAAATAAGGCCCCTAAAATTAAAGATTATTGAAAGTCCTAACTCACTAAAGGTTAAAGATTATCTGGGGAAGTTGGAGGATTAAAAGCCTACATTACTCTGAAGTGAGTATTAAGCTGAACCTCTGACTCACAACTGATCCTCCCAGTACATGGTCTCTAATCCCTGACAACACCCAGATATAACTTTTCCCATCTGATGATCAGGGGATTTTATGATTTTAGCATCTTATAGATAGCTGTTTATTTTACCCTCCAACCTTTAGAGTGCACCCTTTACAATATCATCAAAGTTTTCTCATTTATATTTGCAACTTTGTCCTTGGAGATTGTCTCATAATACCAATCCTGAAATATCTCATTGGCCCTTTTAAAAATGTGCAAAACACATATTTAAAAATATCTTTTTCTAGTTTACATTATTGTCAAGCTCAATGCCACTCTGATAATTCTGTACTTAAAGTGCTTTCCCACCTTGATCAGTAATTTGATGTTGACTTTTTCCTTTGACACAAACTTCACTATTAGCACCTTAATCTCCTTTCTCAATAAAGTTTAAACACTCTTTTTTTTCATGTGATGCCACATATTCCCCGAATTCTTAAATGATTTCCAAGTTTTTAATTCCAAGTGTAAAAAAAATCACTTAGCTGGAAGAGCTAAAAAATGAACAATAAGACGACACACGGTGGAATCTCAAAATATTGAAGTTGGAAAATACCATGGCTTCAAATCTTTAGATCCTTATAATAGTAAAGCTTGAAATATTACTGACTCAAGAGCGTTCCATTGTGTACTCTTATGTAACTCATAAACGACTACAAGGTATACTTTCTTTGCAACTTTCCAGCAAAATAAACAACTTTATTTTAATAATTTTACAATTAATTGTGCCTGGTTTATCAAAAGTGCTTTAAATGGTGAAGAAATGTATCATGAAAATGAAAGAAAAAAAGTAACAGATTAAGCAGGTTTTTCAGCAGTTACAATGGGTTACAGTCAGGCACTAATCAAAACCGTCAATTATCTCTGCTTGCCTTCTGGCAGTCATTTTTCTCGTTCAATTATTCTTTGCAGTGAGCCGAGGTAAGTTTTTTAATTTAATGTTAAGAGGAAATCTGAACAGTTTTGTTGCTGTTGCTAACCTGTTCCTTGAGTTATGGTCCATGTGTATCAAGTTCTTTCTTTCATCTCCTTCAATTTTAACCTCTGAAATGGTGAGAGTCACTAGGTAACACAGTGTGGAGCTGGAGGAACACAGCAGGCCAGGCAGAATCAGAGGAACAGGAAAGCTGAAGTTTCGGGTCTTCAGAAATGGGGGAGAGGGAAGGGAGCTCTGAAATAAATAGAGAGGAGGGGTGGGGCTGGGGAAGGTAGGTGGGATGGTGATAGGTGAGTGCAGGTAGGCAGTGATGGGAAGCAGTTTCAGAGCCAAAGAGATTACTAGAGGGTTGCAGTGAGAGAGAGATCCACTGAGGTCTTTCCAGAGGGAGGAGGATAACTTCTTGAAGGTAGGCATCCCAAGAAGTGGCTTCACAGTGAGGATATAACTCACTCAGATTCATTCATGGGATGTGAGTATCACTGGTCAAGCCAATATTTATTGCCCATCCCTAATTGCCCAAAGGACAGTTAAGAGTCAACCACACATTGCCGTGGGTCTGAGTTACATGTAGACCCACGGCATGGTGTAAAGAAAACAATCGCTCCATCAACATCAGCAAAATGAAACAGCTGGTCATTGACTTCAGGAAGCAAGGCAGAGGGCATGTCCCTGTCTGCATCAATGGTGCTGAGGTGGAGATGTAGACAGCATCATGTTCCTACGAATGATGATCACCAACAATCTAGCCTGGTCCGCCCACGATGATACTATGCTCAAGAAAGCACAATAGCACTCTACTTCCTCAGGAGGCAAAAGAAATTCAGCATGCCCGTAAAGACTCTTTTTTACAGATGCCCCATAGAAAGCATTCCATCTGGATGCATCACAGTTTGGCATGAAAACTAGTCTGCCCAGGACTGTAAGAAACTACAGAGAGTTGTGAACACAGCCCAGTCCATCACACAAGATAACCCTCCATGCATTGACTCCATCTATACTTCTCGCTGCCTCAGGAAGGCAGCCAACATAATCAAAGACCCCTCCCAGCCCGGTTATAATTTCTTCCAACCTCTTCCATTGGGTAGAAGGTACAAAAGCTTAAACACACGTATCAACAGATTTCAGAACAGCTTCTTTCCCACTCTTATTAGACTTCTGAATAAACCTCTCAAGTGTTAAAATTTAATGTTGATCTCACTCTTTGTGCACCTTCTCCTCAGCTGTAACACTGGATTCTCTGCCCTGTTCTATTACCCTAATGCACTTTGTGTGGTATGATCTGCTTGTACTGCACACAAAAGAAAACATTTTACTGTACCTAAGTACATGTGACAATAATAAATCAATCATGGTGAGATTTGAATCCAGGTCCTCAGAACATCAGCTTGAGCTACTAGAGTACTAGTCAGTGACGTTATCAATGTGCCACTTCTTCCCCTATATCTGTCAGCCCCATACAGATCCTATCAATGAAGCCAACATATGGAGAACACAAAAATATTGTTGCCTGCATTTGAGACCTCATGTCCTCCTTTTGTCCTGAAATGAGATCAGGTCTTAATTGCGATCCTGCAATCAGTTTTGTTCCCCTCACATGGTGGGTAGGATTACGGCCCTAGAAAGGATGCAGTTGGAACGCCACTGGACTAGTTTCAGGTTTATCAGAACATCTTAAACATATGCCTCCTAGTCTTGAAAACCCCCATCCTAGGGAGAAGGCACCTACCATTAACCCTATCTATACCCCTTATGAATTTATAAACCTCTATAAAGTCACCTCTGAAACTCTACACTCCAGTGAAAAATATTCCCAGCCTTTCCAGCCTTTCCTTATAAGTCAAACCCTCCATTCCTGACAACATAACATCTCATCTGAATGATAGAGGTGATGGAAATCAACCAGTTTCATTTGTTCTTTTGTTATGTAATTGCAATGGAACTCTAAAGTCTTTGGTTGCTAGAACCCCCACTTTAGGGGGGCGCATGTGTTAGAAACAATTTTCCCTGTCAATTTCAAGCAAAGTGCATCTCCCAGATCCATTTTCCCTTCTTCCCCATTACTAATAGAGAAAATTCCAGCTGTAATAAAAATAGAAGTTGGCAATAATCAGTGACTAGCTTTTTGTTTTGTCTCTTTCTCCGTACCTTTTTCAATATCCTGAAGACAATTTGCGTGAAAGTTGTGCCATCATTCACGTGTTTCATTGCTTTTATACATCATGGGTAATGAGTACAAGTACTGAAATGCTTTACAGATTTTCTTATATTTATTGACTACCTTTGTGCCATTCCAGGCCATGAGCTCAGAACATTTTTTTATTGCAAGTGAGCCTTTGTCCCCTGAGAAAAAAAGACAAGATTTTGTGAGGAATGTTTGTTAAAATAATCTGAACTCTGCATGAAAGACAGCATATGAAATGATCCTTCAGTCATTTACAGCATGATATGATTGGATATACACTATCATTTGAAACACTATGCTGTCTAACCAATATGATACTTGGGGTCTGTAACCATATCAAGGCTTTGACATACCACAATTTTAACATATGTGGATTCCACAACAGGAAACATTAAGTCGAGCATTACTGTGTGAAAGTGAAAGGATAAGAATAATGTCCTAATGCCCTAATAGACTCAATTTTATACATAAAGGAGACACAGAGCACTCTCTCCCACTATATATATTCATAAATATTTGGGCAATGATTTTTCAGATGGAATGGAGAGGATATTCCTGCTAATGCTGGCAGCCCTGCAGCTATTTAATGCCCCAAAGAACATTAATTGGTTGGACCTATGACTTGCACCTCTCACTCGAGAGGAAGTCTGACTTCAGTAAGCTGTTGGCTAATCTGATTGAATGATCGTTAATGTGCAAAGTAACAATACTAGCGTTTGAAGGGAACAAAGGCACAGATGAGGATATTGGCAACAGACGAGCTGAGGCAGGGGCAGACACGGGATGATGTTATGGAGGTGGTAGGACGTTGTTTTTGTTAACCAAATGTTTGTGATTTGCAGTCCAAAAATTACAATTTTGTGGAAGCAAAGTTCAGTGGAAACAGCAGTTTGTGACTGGATCTAACTGCTATCAAATTATCGTCTTTATTTTTATATTCCTGCCCAAAATTTGAATGCCAACCTTTGACATTTGTGAACATGTAATGCTTTTGAAATATAGACCTCGGCTTTGACTTTATACAATGGTGTAAAACAGATGATAATGAATCGACCATCTATTTCACATCTATCACAATTTGGACTTTCATTCATGCCAGTGGAAATTAAAGTGAAAGATGTAAGACAATTCATTATCATTGTTTTAGCATCAGAGAGCATAGTGAAAAGTTACCCCATACAGTTAAGTAGGAATAACTCAAAGGATTAATCACATTGGGAATTAACCTACTTAGCCCCACAAGGTCAACATTCCTTTCTCTAATTGAATGGAATTAAGGACTTTTTTGCACTCATGAATAATAATATATTATAAAATAGAACTTAACTGTGTTTCATCTTAGCTCACATCATCCCTTTTAATGATGGTTCAAGTAATTAAAAGTTCTATTATTTTAAAAATTATGCTTTCAACATTGATTCCATCATGATCTCGTCCAGTAACATTTGAAAATAAACATGTTTTGGTTGTGTACAAACCATTCTAATTTTACTATGTTAAACCCGCAAAACAATACAAAATGTAAGTTGGCAAATTCTGGACTAAAATTCAAATACATTTTACATCAATTCAGTCTTTGTTCAAATCATAGCAACAACCAAATGTGACTGACGAGAATGGAGTGCAGAACTTGACATTTTATGTTATAAGTATTACTACACATGACAGTCATTTCAATCAAGCAAGCCAAGCCTCTATCCACTATGAATGAAATGAAACACTTTCCTTGATTCATGTTACATGGGTAAACTTAAAGGATGAAGTTTGTTTGGTCTCATTTCCAGAGGGATTATGAAAGTACACAGTTTATGTAATGACCAATGTGATTATCTTAGCCAGTATCTATCAAAATAAATAATCAGACTCACAGCCCATGCATTTCCAATTGTATTGCAAACTGGGATATACCCTTGAGGAGATTCAAATGAGAGCCTGATAGCTAGACTAGCACAAGAAGAATCCACTTTGCCCTATGATCCAATGACGTTGACAAGACTTCTTTTGGTTGACTGATAATTGTCCAGTCTTGTATGATACAGGAGTGGCTGTTCAACCCAATCACGATAATAGACCATATATTGCTTGCAAGCCATAGATTTCCTTAAAATCCTGAGGGAGTTTAAGAATGAGAGGTAGAATTCCAAATAGATAAGATTTTATGCAGCTTATTTCTCATCCCCGAAGGTAATTGAATGAAAAATCCTTGAGGGATATCTAAAATTGCAATCTCAGTTATTCAGCTTTGATTGGTTACATTTCATGGATTATAGTCTCATTGTCCTGCAGGTCGGACAAATCAAATGCCTTTTCTCATTGTGTATTCAGTTATATTTTTAAGTATTTAAGTTCGGAGTGGACTATCACCCAGTATCAGGATCTGATACCTCATTGTCTATCCAGCAAAACAGTTAACAAGTCAACAAGACTGAAACCATTGAATATTTGATGATATACATTGTACTTCATTGCATCAGCCATTCATGACCTCCTGTATCTTAATTAACACAGCATTGCTTTTGATATATCTATCGGAAGAATGCAAAAATAAAACTTCTTGCTATCTCTAAATCTCGACCATCTCCAAGAAGGTGGCAGAATAGCAGTGCAGCGTGCAAGATCCTGCCCAGACCCGATTGTCTGCTTTTACATTTCTTTTCCTTTCTCACAAGTTTTTTTTTACTTACTTTAATCTACTTACCTTATGTGGAGAGATTGAGCCAGCGTGGGGGAGAGTGAGAGAGTGCAGGGAAGAGCGAGCCCAGTGCAAGGGCAATCAAGGTCCCCCGTTATCTGCGTTAGCATTGAGCGCTGGGTGGTCTCATCCAGTGCGGAGGAGATCGAGCCCTTGTGGGGCGTGCGAGCCCAGCTTGGTTAAGCAAGTAAGATGGACTGCAAATGTTGAACTTTGAACTTTATTTCTTAACTTTTCTACTTTATAGTAAGAAGGACTTTAATGTTGAACTTTAAACTATATTGCCTTATTTTTCTACTTTATACCTAAGATTTTGTCCCAAGGTATCTTTGCACCTCAGATGCTGCTGGGAATGGCGACGTTGTGAACTTACAATGTAATCCTGTATCCCTGCACTTGAGTGCATGTTACAATAAAACCTAATTCTAATTCTAATTCTAGACTTATAAGTTTTGTATTCATGTTCTTTCAGTCTGCAAATCTAGTTAATTTATTTTAATAAAACTTACATGTAAGTTAACAATATAGTTTAACGTTTGAAAACAAATTATGTTACAATGCACACAAAGCAAAAAACGTTTTCATAATGTCAAGGCTTTAAATCAGAGATTTATCCTAATTACCTTGAATTGAATCTTGTAAATTGACAGTAAATAATATACCAAATATGGTGTTTACCTTCTTCTACCTTACTGTCAAATTCCATTAAAGGAGACTGAACGCAAGGAAAATTGGGAGTATTTTCCCAGAGTTGTGTGAATGTAATCATTTTTACCCCTGGAAATTGATGTTGGGTGAGGATCCTAACATCATCCGATCCTGTGGTGGGTTTCTGAAGGTTGGAATTGAGGATGAGTGGGGAATCCCTTTGAATCTGACAAATAGGTTATGGAGGTAATTAAAAAGCCAACTAGCGACTGTTCTAATAAGCATTTCTGGATATTCCAGTCAGGGGACTTGTTTCCAGCAACTCACCATGCAGGGTCACCAAGGCAAGTATACGTAGAAAGAGATTGTTCAATAAAACTGACAGTCAGAACACAACCAGTCACAATGCATCCTCTCCATCATTCCCCAGGCCCTTCATCAATTTGGGGGTCCTCTTTCTGAGCCAGAAGATAAAGGTTTGGACTGCAAGATATGTTGACCTGACATATACTGTGTAAGTCAGCATATGGGTCTTGGCACTTTAAAGTGCTCCTCCACTGACGTGTCATGTCCTTCACAGGTTCCTATTGTATTGATACACTGTTGGTTGATTAGAGAGAGGTCACTCCAGTTTCCTGACTTCCTCAGCTGTTTCCATCCATGTCTGCTTGGTTGGAGATATTGTCCACTCACTTCTTTTTGAAAAGGGTTTGGTTGCTGAAAATCCTTAGATCCCAAAGCAGCTCCTCCAGGGAAGAATGAAGGACCTGGGTGAGAAACCTACCTGAGTGACCTCTCCATTCTGCAATCTTTAAAACCCTAGTGCTGATGAGCCCTTGTAACTCATTTCAAAGTTCCTTTCGCCAGAAATCCTTTCTTTAACAGAATACGTACATCCTTAATTGGCTAAGAAATCTGATGCTGATAATACTGTGGCTGAGTCAAAGAGCTTCAGGAAGCCCACTAATTAGGGAAATGGATTCCTAACCTGAAAATATTCCTGCTGTTCTGGCAAGCAGAAGATTCAGAAGGTTCCACCTCATTGCTCAAAGGAGGCCAATTAGTCCCTCATAAACATGCTGTGTTTTTCTCTGGAAGTTTCATAAAGTCTTTCTCTGAGGTAATATTTGCATAACTGTTCTGACCTATCTCCTTTTTCTAGGAGAGACCATGCTTGCTGAGACTCTAGTCAGAGCTTCTGCAAACTGAATCCAAAATCTTTTGAACTAAGTTAGAAAAACTTGCCCATCCTAGATTCTGCTATAGCTAATGGCTCAATGTTTTCTTTTTCTTAATTGTCAACACCCACAATGTAAACAAGCTGCCAATAACACTCCAGGGTTTCTTGCAGTAACTTGTTCTCTTTGACACACACTGGCTTTAAAGTCATGGTTCCAGAAAGACAGACCTAAATAATTTTAAACACTCACAAAAATATACCAACACCCATATGACAGTGGTTTAAAATCCAAACTCCTAAAAGAAGGATATTTCTATATACATCCATCTCATTCACTTTTCATTTCAAATGATTTTCTTCAAAACAACTTACATGGAGCAGCTGACCTTTCAGTTTCAAGTTCCAGCCCAAGTGCTGAGTCTCACAATCCTTTAGTCAATTACCAGCTGCTCATGTGTCCATCTTTTAAGCAATCAGACTGACATTCTTCCTGGTAATTGTCAGTGGGCATAACAACAAAAGTAGCTTCAACTGCTCCTCCTCGTGTTGAAAGCTGGAGTTGCAGTGAAGGTGGAACTAGATTGGTGAATTTTGAAGGCCAGCGAAGATGACGTGTACTGCTATAGCATCTTGCATGAGATCAGGATGTCCCAACGTGCTGTACAGCCAACATTTTTGAAGTGTAGTAACTTTTATAAGATAGGAAAATTGTTCCTATCTTTGAGGGCCCACAAACAGCAATGACAAAATTGTCTGTTTCCTTGATATTGGTTGAGCAATAAATATTTGTTAGGAGAACTCCTCAGTTCTTTGCTGAAATAGCACTGCATGTTCCTCTATATCCAGTTGAAAATGAAGACAGGACCTTGGTTGAAGGTCTAATCATAAGGGTTGCACTGAAGTGTAAGCCTGGATTTTATGTTCAATACTCTGGAATAAGACTTGAACCCATGACCTTCAGGGCTATGAATGTGTGGCAGAGCCACAGAATGCACATTTAAAAAGAACATTCTCCACATTTTTTTAAATACAAATGAAAGACACCAAATGGGCCTGAGACAACGGAATCAATCTTCATTGTTATAGCATCCACCAAGTGGCTGATCTGGTTCAGTGACTGGAGTGTGGGATTTTCTTTCTAACCTGTGTAAAATCTACACAGGATTCAGTTCTAAAATTCTTCTTGTGAAGAACAAAATGAACAGATATTGTGAAATGTTACTGCTACAAATGCAAATAATGAGTGTGGACTTGATCACTAGTACCAACGGATCCATGGCAATTTCACAGAGTCATTATCCTCTATAGAATCCAAACCCACTTCTTCAAATATTCTTTATGAAACGACAAATGATCAGGCTCATTCCACATCATCTATAGTAGTTCTCAAACAAATTATTTTATTAAAATGAAAGCTGTTGATCCTAATTATAGGTATATAAATGGGCATGGGCTTAATAATGTACACACCAAAAGCAGAACTGATCAACTTAGATCAAGTGATATTGTTCCAATTACTTGTGAGGTCTAAGAATATAGGATTTATTTCATTGAGGGTATTTTGAGGCAATCTCAGGGAGATTACCTGGCTCCACATTCTGATAACCATAGAGTTTTCTCGTCATGTTCTTTGAAACAAAGATGTTAGTAAGTTTTCTAATTAAGGCTTTTAAATTAAAAATCCATGAAGATGGCTTAAATTCAGGCTCAGGGTATTCATTAAGAATGTATTAGTCCTAATTATGAGCTGTCTGCTGGGAAGCATTCTGATACTCTCAATGTGTTGCTGATCCTAGCCGTAGGAGACTGACAAATAAAGCAAAAGTATCTCATAGACTCTTAACCTCTCCACAGCATGCCAGATCTCAAGGACAGTCTTTTATTTCTGAGATAATAAATGGCACGTAGATGTACAACTGAGATGCAGCTACTTATAACAGCAAACTGATTCTGTTCAGGAGATAATACTTTTTAAGGTCTGAAACTGCATGATCTCACAAATAGGATTATGGTGAAAATGTAATATACACCCAGATAGCAGTCACACTGCAAGTATGATGAGGAAGCAGCTTCTTTGGCATTGTGTTTTGTTCTTATGGTCAGGTAAATAGTTGGTTTATTGAGAAATTAACATGGAGGCAGATGCTGACTTGTGATGACAATACAAATATAACAAGTAATAGGAAGATAAAGTGCTGCTGACATGGAGAAAAATGTGTTCAAAATATCTTACAGCTACAGATTCACTTGTTTTTTCATTTCATAGTTGAATATTTTACAGGGCTATTCAAGTTGTATTATTTCTGGTTACAGAGCTTGTCTCCTCTGATCAGCTAACTCATAAAAAAAATAAACATTTTCATTACCAAAGAACTAATTTATATGCAACTGCACACTTAGGTTATAAGATAAAATGCTCAACGCATCTAAATAGCTCACTTAAATACTTTAGGAGTGAAAGTGTGTCTGCTAGGACATCAGAACTGCCCAGTTTTGCAGAGGTCAAAATCTGATTGAATCACTACCAGATTTGACAGAACACACAATGAAGAATTACTGTCACCATCATAACATGTTAATTAGCAGCATAAATTGTGAATGTGACATGATAGTGGCACTTGTTCTATGTGTATTGATATACTTAGTCAAATAAAGATGGTGTCACTAACTGAAGGAATAAGGGCATCAAGAGTATGAAACAATTTTAATGCAATCATGCCAGCTGAAGGCGTATTGACTTGATAAATGGCACTTATTGTGGACAAATGAACATCATGGGGCAAGGTCATAAATTTGATGTGTCACCCATGATCATAACTCAAAATAATTTCAATTATTGTTCTAAACCATGATGTTACTTTATTGCAAACTCACCACCTTGTGGTGGTCTGATGAGAGGTTCAGATCAACCTCAAAGGTTGAATTTGAATGTTTTTTAAATTTATTTATGGATTAGGGCATTTCCGACAATAACAGTGGTTACGCAGGTACGATTAGGCCAGCTTTTTAATTTCAGATTCACATTTGCAACTTTCTGATTTGCAAGTACCATTGCAGAATTATTAGAATTTTGAAAGATAATGACCAATGAATCTGTTATTGCTGTATCTATCTCTTTCAACACTCTATGGTGGAGCTTATTGGATCCCGGGAATTTGTCAGATTTCAGTCACATTAATTTCTCTAATACTATTTTTGCATCGGTACTAAATTCACTCAATTGCACACTCTCACTCGACTCTCGAAATTTAATTATTTCACAGATTCTTCTTGTATCAGCCTCTGTGATGACAGACACAATGTGCTTGCTTAGCTTCTCTGTCATTTCTCTATTTTCGATTATTGATTCTGCTGTCTCTGCCTGGAAATGAAGTATGTTTTTCTTTGTGAATATTTTTCCTTTTTGCATACCTATTTAGGCTTTTTCAATCCCTTTTTAAAAGTTACAAGTTATTTTACATTCATATTCCATTCTCTCTTTCTTATCCATTTCTTGGTCCTCTTCAGCTGATTCTAAAATACTCCCAATCAGGCTTACAAGTTTTTTGGTAACTTTATAAACTTCCTGATTTGATCTAATACTAACTTTAATTTAGCTTGTTAGCCACTGTCCATGTTACTTATTTCTTTCATTAAAGTAATGTATGGTTTCTTGGAGACCGAGCATTGATACTTTAAATACTAGCCTATGATTAGTTACTGCCTAACGTTTAAATGTATTTTCCAATCCAATTTCCTCTCCATACCTTCTTCATTTTCCTGCTTAGATTTAAGACTCCAGTTTCAAGCTGATCTATATCTTTTTCAAACTTAATAAAAAATTTGTGTCATATTACACTTACTATTTCCGAAGAGTTCTTTAACAGCAAGATTATTTATTGGCCTGTCCACATTTCATAATACTTGATCTAAACCTGTTCCCCAGTTGGTTCCTCATGCTATAGCTCCACAAAACTATCTCAAACACATTCCAGCGATCCTTTTGCCATAGCATTGGTGCTCATTAGATTCAAACAATCTATATGTAGGTTGAAGTCATCCATGATTATTGCATTCTTCTTGCTACCAGCACCTCTAATTTCTTGAATTATACCATAACCTTCATTACCACTACTGTTTGTTGCCCTATAAAACACCCA
The DNA here is from genome assembly GCF_021869965.1 of Rhincodon typus. Taxonomy (NCBI): domain Eukaryota; kingdom Metazoa; phylum Chordata; class Chondrichthyes; order Orectolobiformes; family Rhincodontidae; genus Rhincodon; species Rhincodon typus. Next base: position 35,124,184 of record NC_063354.1, read on the forward strand.
TAACAATGTTTGCTGCCTTTTGCTGTTGTCAGCTCAAATCAATCAAATTCTATATCCCATTCTCCCAATCTTACATCCACTTCCACTAATATAGTGATCCCATTCCTTGTCATCAGCAATACCCTACCTCTTTTCCCTTTTTGCTTATCCCTCCTAAATGTTACATTTACTTTATTGTTCAATTCCCCAACTCGGTTGTACTGCAGGCATAACTCCATATGGGCAATTAACTCATACACTTTTACTGCTTCAGGTGTCATCAATTCACTTATCTTGTTGTGAATGCTCCAAGCTATTCAGATAGAGTTCTTTTAATTCTGCCCTTCTAAAAATTGACAGAAATGCCTTTCAATGTACATAGGAACATAGAAGCAGGAGTAGGCTGTTCAGCCCCATAAATCCTGTTAGGTCTTTCAATAAAATCACAGCTGACCTGTGGCCTAACTCCATACACTTGCCTTTGTCCCTTATCCCTTAATGTCTTTGCTTAACAACAAAAAAAAATCAATCTAGGATTTAAAAATACAAGGTACCTAGCATCCACTACTAAATCCATTTCTAAATCTCTATTGTCCTTTTGTGTAGAAGTGCTTCCTAACGTCTCTCCTGAACAGTCTGGCCCTAATTCTCAGACTACAGCCCCTAGTCAGAGAATTTCCAACCAGTGGAAATATTTTATCTTTATCCATCCTGTCTTCTCTTGTTCTCTTGAAGACTTTGATCAAATTACACCTTAACTTTCTAAATTCTAGAGAATTCAGGCCTAATTTGTACAACCTCTCCCCATAACTTAAATCCTGAAGTCTGGGTATCATTCTTTTAAACCTATGTTCTACTCCCTCCAAGGCCAATATATCCTTCTTAAGTACCCAGATCTGCTCACTGTACTCTAAGTGGGGTCTAAGCAGGATTTTGTATAACTGCAGCATAACTTCTGCATCCTTATACTTCAAATATAAAGGCCAGCATTGCATTAGCCTTCTTGATTATTTTCAGCACCTTTTCTTTCATTCATGCATGGGATAAGGGCATCGATGGCTAGGCCAGGATTTATTGCGCACGCCTAATTGTCCAGATGGGTGCTTAAGAGTCAATCACATTGCCATGGGTCTGGAGTCACATGTAGGCCAGACCAGGTAAGAATGGCAGTTTCCTTCCCTAAAGGACATTACTAAACCCAATTTTTTTTTTTAACTGACAATTGGCAATGGATTCATGGTCATCATTAGACTTTTAATTTCAGATTTTTTTAAATTGAATTTAAGTCCCACCATCTGCCATGATGGGATTTCGAACCCAAGTCCCCACAATATTACCTGGCTCTCTGGACTAATAGTCTAGCAATAATATGACATTCCCTTATGCCCCTCCACCTACTTGTGGCATTTTAAATATCTATGCACTTGAATTCCCAAGTCTCTTTGGACATCACTGAATTTAACTTTATAGCATTTAGAAATATCCTGATCTATTCTTTTTTGGTCCAAAATGGATAAGCTCACATTTGCTCGCAATGAACTCCATCTGCCACAATTTTGCTCATTCACCAGTTTCTCAATATCTGTTTGTAATTTTATGCTATCATGTACAATGTTTACAATGCTGCCTAACTTTGTATTGTCAGCAAATTTGGATATATGACTTTCTATGCCATTATCCAAGTCATTAATAAATGATGTAAATAACTAAGGCCCTAACACAGATCCTTGTGGTATACCATTGGTTACATCCTGCCAATTTGAGTATTTACCCATTATCCCTACTTTCTGTCGCCTGCCACTCAACTAATTTCCCAGTCATGTCAGTAATTTGCCTTAAGTTCCATGGGCTTACACTTCAGTTAACAGTCTCTTATATGGGACTTTAACAAATGCCTTCTGCAAGTCCATATAAGCAATATCCATTCACATTCCCGTACCGATTGCCTTAGTCTCCTTTTCAAAAAATTCGGTGAGGCTTGTCAGGCATTATCTACCTGTCATGAATCCATGCTGGCTCTCCCTGATTAACAGATCATTTTCAAGGTATTCAGTTACCCCATCCTTGATTACAGGCTCCAACAATTTCCCCAGCACAGATGTTTGGCCAATGGTCTGTAATTCCCTGGTTTTCCTCTTTTGTCTTTCTTAAAAAGCAGAGTGATATGTACAATTTTCTCATCCATAGATTCAGCTTCCGTATCTAGGGATTTCTGAAAGATTATAGTTAGGTCATCTACAATGTACTTCCCTATGTCCTTTAACACCCTCAGATGGAACCCACCAGGTCCTGGGCCTTGTCCCTCTTTATTTACATTAATTTCTGTATTATTGGTGTTTTACTTATGTTAATTTTAGTCAATCCCTCTCACCCATCCACTATTAATTTCCTTGGGACTTCCTGCATGCTATCCTCCTTTTCTACTGTAAATACTGAAGCAAAGTGATTATTGAACATATCTGCCAATTCCCATAGTCATTGACAATATCCCACTTTCAGTCTTTGGTAGGTCAAGTGATAACAAAAATCAAATTAAATTTGGAGTTGATATTTTGGTGTCAAAAATTAACGTTAATGATGACTGAAATCTTGTGCTTCTGGAGGTGGTATGTTTGGAGTCAAGAAGGAGGCTAAATTTGGTGGGATGGTGTCACACCCAAATCCTGTCATAGTTTCACTTTCATCAGAATCAGACTCAGGATGGGAATGGCCCATGGTTGACCTTTTCACCTAGCTGCCAACTCAGACGCTTAAGTGACTAATTAAGGACATTTAAGGGTTCCACTCGACACCATTGGTGTTAACCCAACTTCAAACAGACCACTCTCCGTGCAAGCAACTTCTCAGCTGGGGTGGGGGTGAAGTGGGTCCTCAAACAAAGGTAATCAGTCTGATCAAGGAACTAGACTTGGTCATGATTCCCATGAGCAATACCCCCTGCTCTTGCTTACAATCCCCATGTCCCCCTCTTTCCATGAATTCCAGCACCAAAAACACCATCTCTCCTACTAATCACAGATCTTACTCTGTGGTCCTCTACAATCTTGGGTATCCTTCCAGCAGCATCCATGGTCTTCTCTATGGTACTGCCAAGTGCAAGAGCTGCCAGCTCAGAGGAGAAGAATTCTGCCCTTGAGTCTTGGCAAAAAGCCCTCTAGTAGCCTTGCCAACAACATAACTGGCATTAGTTCTATCAGGCCTTGCCTCAAGGAATCAGCATTGGTCTCTTATCAGCTAACAAGATCCCCACGTCCTCAACATGATTCCATCTTATGCTTGAAAAAGGCGATGACATTGAATACCAAAATATTTTAATAATTACCACCATTAGTGGAATGGGTTACAGTTAAAAGGTTAAAGAAAGTGGTAACACTGAATAGAATGTAATCTTGAGCATTCCTTATTACAAGGAGCGAGAAATGCCCCTAGGGATGAGCTGATCCTCTGCAGAAATTCAAAATGACAAAGGGTTTATTTAATCAGGCACCACATTCCTGTCCATGCTACTTGATGAATTGTCGCTATTTGCAAAACTGCTATCTATTTTCCAAAGTATCTCTGCTCCTCTTTAAAACTGACTGGGACATTTACATAGCTGAACTAAAGACACCATGCTAACATGCATTTCAGTGCTTTTCCTGTGAGAAGAGTTTAGTACAAACAGGGAATCTTGACAATAACATCTGGATGTTGACATGCAGAGCATTATCCATCTTTAGCAAGGAGAGGGAAGCAGACAGGGAGATAGAGAGAGACCCAGCAACACTAAAGTGATGAGGTCAGACAGCCTCTGGGTTCTCTGACTTACAGGGGGTAATGCCACAAGAAGTGTAGCAAAAGTCTTGCAGTAGCTTGTGTTCTAATATGAGATATCCATGGACAGTGAAAACTATTCAAGCAGAATGAACATAAATAGATTGAATGAATGCTTCAGTTCAGAAATATTGGCAATGTTTTTGCAAAGTATTTTGCTGGTGAGGTTCAGTGAAACTAGAAGAAAAATTTTAAACACAGCCTTTGGGTACTGAATTATTAATTGTTTTCAAACAGATACCTGTACTAGTTAGGGAGATTGGTTGCAATTTCTGACATTTTCAGAAGGTTTGGATACCGAATGTTCAATCATCTTTCTCCTGGCATTTCTTTTATGATTATGCAAAAGTAATTTAGCAGAAGCCTGAAGTATAAACTAAACAGCACAATTTCCAGTGCAAGTTACACACAGTAACTATTTCTGATTGTATCTAAAGCAGGAATTGTCCCCACCAATGTGTAACAGATTGTGAATTACTTCTACACCCTTGCCATCATGTTGACATTCTTTTGAGTCTAAAGCAGTCAAGAACATTTTGTTTTACAATCATCTTCTCATTCTTTAAGCTTCCTAAATTTTATTTGGGATTGATACAGTGGGGTGGGCTTATTGATCATCCTTCTCTCTGTCCTCCTGTCAATTACCCATTCCTGTTCCAATTTCACAGGATTTAAATCTTGCAACATCACATTTCCATCTGGCGTTTGATCATCCTCTTCTGGCACTTCTATCTGCACCACTCATTTCATCACATTCCCTGTCTCTCTCTGCGGTAGGTTGCCATTTCAAGTTCTGCTTCACTACTTTCTTAGATACACCCACAATCTTGATCACTATGAATCTTTGGTAACTTGTTCCTGATTTTTATCCTTCTGGTTGCTCTGCACTGCTTCTGCATCTCTTTGGTAAATATCACCATTCCCCTCTTCATGCTGCTGAAGCATGATGTACAACAAGACTGCCTTGTAAATTCTGCTTTCCAGATTCAGCGATACTCAACACTTTACTGCAACCAGAACTAATTTGTTGCTTAATTTCCATTTCTATACATCTATCTTCTGCCACCATTGGCTCCAGGAACTTGAAAATATTCACTTTCTCCAAGTTTTCACTCATAATCTTTGCAGCTGCCCTGTGATCCTCAGGTCAAACTGGCAGTCCATAAATTGGACCTTTGATCAACTGATCTTCATGTTTTCAGTTCTCCTAACACAATTCTTCCATGTTTCACGTCACTTGGAAGCTTGGAAATTACTCCCTGTACATCAAGGTCCAGATCTTTAATATATATCAGGAGAAGAAAGTGTCTCTGTACCAATCCCTGAGGAACCCCATTACTCCTCATTTAGCATGGCAGACAGTGTGTGCAAACTCATTCTTTCAGAGGCTGAAGCCTTAAGTTCAAGTCCCTGACTACATTCTTTTCAGATTTGAGTTGCCAGCTGGTCATGCCAGACCAGGTTGGGGCTCCCAGCTGCAGAGAGATTCTGTGGAGGAAGTATCGCGAATAGGAATAGATCAAGATGAGTCAGTCAGGGCAGGACACCATGTATTTTTGTCTGGGCATATTCCAGGATCACAAAGCTGTATCTTTACAAATTGAAAATTCCAAAACAAATCCTTAACCATTTTAACATGGTTTGCAGGCACCTGAGCTGAATAACTGCAATATTTGGCACTGGGGGTCATGTCAAGTCTTAAGTGAATCACATGATTCACAATTGATCAGTTTGCTGCTTTTTTCATTTTCTGAAATTGGGTAGACAAAAAGTAAAGTTGAGACATCTAGCAATTTGACTGGAAATCAATAAACACAGCCAAAGTATTAACTTGGAGTCAAAGGACAGTCTGTAAGCAATAATATAGACTATTGTGGTGGATAACCTCACGTTTATCCACAATATACTGCATCTACTTTGCATTTGTCCACTCCCTCAGCCTGTCCAAATCACACTGCAACATCCCTGCATCTTCCTCACAGTTTACCTTTCCACCCAGCTTTGTACCATCTGCAAATTTGTAGATATTACATTTAGTTCCTTCATCTAAATCATTAAAATATATTGTGAATAGCTGGATTCCTAGCACCAATCTCTGCAGTACCCCACTTTTTTTTTTATTCATTAACAGGATGAGGGCGTCGCTGGCTAGGTAGCATTTATTGCCCATCCCTAATTGCCCAGAAGGCACTTCAGAGTCAACCACATTGCTGTCAGTCCAGAGTCACATGTAGGCCTGACCAGGTAAGGATGGCAGTTTCCTTCCCTAAAGGTCATTTATGAACCAGATGGGTTTTTCCTGACAATTGATTCACGGTCATCATTAGATTCTTAATTCCAGATATTTTTATTGAATTCAATTTCCACCATTTCTGTGGTGGGATTCGAACCTGAATCCCCAGAACATTATCTGGGTCTCCGGATTAACAGTCCAGCAATATTGTCTCTAGGCCATCACCTCCCGACTTGTCACTGCTTGCTATTCAGAAAAAGACCCTTTTATTCCTACTCTTCATTTCTTGTTTGCTAACCAATCTTCTATCCATCTCAATACACTACTTCCAATTCCATGTGTTTTCATCTTACATATTAATGTATTATGTGGGACTTTGTCAAAATTCTCCTGAAAGTCCAAATGAACCACTAGCTCCTCATGATTAAGTCTACTAATTATATCCTCAAAGAATTCCAGTTGATTTGTCAAACATGATTTTCCCTTTTGTAAATCCATGCTGGCTATGTCTGATTCTACCAATTATTTCTAAATGCTCTGCTATAAAATCCTTGAAAATGAACTCTAGCCCACAACTGACATCAGACTCACTGGTCTACAATTCCCTGTTTTCTCTCTCCCTCCCTCCTTTTTTTAAATAGCCACTCTTCAGTCTGTAGGAATTGTTTAAAGAATCTTGGAAGATGATCATCAATGCATTTGAAATTACACTTCAAAGGCTGGCATCCCATCACCAATCACCCTTTATTGATAAATGCAAAGCCTTTAACAACAACACTGCCTCTCACTGAGTCAGGCATTTCCGGGCCTCAATATCCCTGACATTTTATGTCAGCCAGATCTCCCTGATTATGCCAGATTAACAGCCCCAATCAAGGTACTCATATTCTATGTGGTCCAGTTGGCTGATCTCGTTACATTCACTACAGCACCCATTATTTCTATGGCCACTTGCTTAAGTCCTGTGAGATGTAGATTTTCAGGCCATAGGGATTTATTAGACTTCAATCCGATCAATTTCTCCAACTTAATTTCTCTACTCATAGAGATTTGCTTCAGCTCCTCCCTCTCGCTAAACCTCGTGCGTCCCATCATTTTGGTACGTTTTTCATGTCCTTATTTGTGAAGACAGAAGTGAAGTATGAATGCAGTTCATCAACTATCCACAACAAATAATGTTCCTGAAAGGGAAGACATGCTCGATAATCATTGGGTTTTATCACATAGTTTTAATACCTGCTTTCTACAGATGACCACACCACTGTTAAGACAACTGACTGTTAACAGACCAAGAGAAAGATTGAGGAACTTGCCATTATTTGGAAAAGTGCAGACATTCTATTAAGACTCAGTGTAATTTTCAACAAATGGAAAGTTTACTTATTGAAATAAATCGTCACATTGCAGAGGCTAATCTATTTTTATAGGTTGCTACTCTGTTGAATTCTTCCAGTGCATTTAGGCACCTCTAAGTAAATCTACTTTGTAGGTAAAGTTCAACAAAATATATAATAATTTGAATTAAATACTTTTAAGCATGCCACTCCGCATCATGGTGTAGAGTTTTGGTGTTTGAATATGCAACGTAATCTATCTGCAATCTGCAACATAAATATCACAATTTATGTTTGAGGGCAAGACTTTTTCTGCGCACTTCTGAAACTCAACGTCATGTTCAAATGGGGGTCTGAAGCTGCAATGAGTAGGAAACGGCCACTCGTTGTGATTTTCTACAGAACAGCCCATTAATGGTCAAAGGGCACGATTTCAGAGCTGAAGCATCAGTCAGAGGCCTCCCACTTTGAAAGTAGCAGCAGCAAGATGTCACGTCATGTGCATGAGGGAGAGAGCAGGCCAAAAAAGGAGCTGTTCTCTCTCCAAATCATTCACAATTCTGATTAAAGATGGCTTTTGTACTTTGGCCACCACTGAGATGACAGGAGACCCACCATAGTGTGGCCAATGGCTGCTGCAAAATCCAGGCAGGCAGTAAGGGACTGCCTCTGGGCTTGTCCTGGAGCATTAGGCCCCAGTCTGCCATCAACAAGGAGTCCTGAGGCAGAAACTGTAGCGCCCCACCCCACCCGCCCACCTACGGGGCCTCGAAAATCCCTGTCAACCTCCAACACAGACCTTAAATTGAGGCAATTGGCTACTCTCTGCTTACTGCTGTGTAGCTGCTACACACCAGCTTCTCTCACATCCACATTGTACCCCTTCGCCCACAACCCACCACGCCATTCTCTGTGATATTGGGATGCGACTGGAGAACAGGCTAGTGGCATAGTTCCACTTCCCCTATCTCCTTTCTGTGCCCATTCCCGAGGACGTCTCAAAACCCAGTCCTAAGTTTCTGTATGGAGGGTAGAATCATAGAATTCCAGGGAACTCCGCACAAAAGGAGGCCGTTCAACCTATTGTGCCTGCACTAGCCCATTTAATGAGCATCATTACCTCATGCCAATCTCCTGCTTTTTGTCTGTATTCTTGCACCTTACTTTCATTTAAATAATAATCCAATGTCTTCTTCAATACCTCAATTGGACCTGCTTTGACCACACTTCCAGGCAGTGCAGTACACAATCTGACTAATTATTGAGTGAGAAAGTTTTCCTCACTTCATCCTTGCTTCTTTTGCACATTAATTTAAAACTATGCCCCCCTTTTCTTGTTCTGTTTACAAGCAAGAAGTTTCTCCCTTTCAACTCTATCCAGCCTGCCGATGATTTTGAAAAACTTTATCACATCTCCTTAGCCTTTTCTCTCCAAGGAGAAGTCCCTATGTCTTCTATCTATCCTCATAACTGTGGTTCCTCGACTCTGGAACTATTCTTGTAAACCCTTTCTGCCTTCAACTCGTTCACACTCTTCCTATAATGTGGCGCCGGAACAGGACACCCAAAGGCCCAAAGTCTGAAATAAAATCAATGAGAGCAGTGGACTGAAACAAGAAAGCAAAGCGATTTGTAAGGTGGCATCTTCAGATGTGACATGGCTAAGTAGACCAGGCTTATTTTGGAAAAGCCACAATAAAGATTTGAAGAGGTGAGAGAGGAATAACTTGTAGAAATCAAACAATCAGAATGCAACTTTTATGCAAGTAGAAACAAATAGGTTTGGTGCCTTGTAAACATATTTTTCAAAGCAGGACTGATAGGCTGAAACTTGAGATATGAGGCAGTCACTGTGATTTCAGGTGTCCTTCACACACAGTCACCATATCCCACAATGAATGTAATGGTCACCTCTCAGTGTTGTCCTCACTGCTTTGACAATGCTGGATAGATGAACAGGAATCCTGATATCCTCCTGATTTCACCAAAGATTCATCCAATTAGTCTATCAATCAGTCAATAGTCAATAAGGACCCTCTGAATCTAATAGAACCTAAGAACATAAGAACCAGGAGCAGGAGTAGGCCATCTGGCCCTACGAGCCCGCTCCATCATTCAATAAGATCATGGTTGATCTTTTTGTGGTCTCAGTTCCACTTACCCGTCCTTTCACCACAACCTTTAATTTCTTTACAGTTCAAAAAGTTATCTATCTTAGCTTTAAAGCCTCAACTACTTCACTAGGCAGGGGATTCCACAGATTCACAACCCTTTGGGTGAAGAAGTTCCTCCTCAATTCTGTCCTAAATCTGCTCCCCCTGATTTTGAGGTTATGCCTTGTTCTAGTTTCACCCGCCAGTGGAAACAACCTCCCTGCTTCTATCTTATCTATTCCCTTCATAATTTTATGTTTCTGTAAGACTCCCCCTCATTCTTCTAAACTCGAATGAATATAATCCTAGTCTACTCAATCTCACTTCATAAGCCAACACTCTCAACTCAGGAATTAACCCCGGTGAATCTCCTCTGCAACCCCTCCAGTGCCAATACATTCTTTCTCAAGTAAGGAGACCAAAACTGCACACAGTACTCCAGGTGTGGCCTCACCAGCACCGTATACAGCTGCAGCATAACCTTCCTGCTTTTAAACTCAATCCCTTCGGCAATGAAGGACAAAATTCCATTTGCTTTCTTAATTACCTGTTGCACCTGCAAACCAACCTTCTGCAATTCATGCACAAGGACACCCAAGTCTCTCTGCATAGCAGCAGGCTGCAATTTTTTACCATTGAAATAATAGTCATTTTTACTGTTATTCCTATCAAAATGGATGACTTCACATTTATCAACATTGTACTCCATCTGCCAGACCTTTTCCCACTCACTTAAACTATCTATATCCTACTGCAAACTTTCAGAGTCTTCTGCACACTTTGCTCTACCACTCATCTTAGTGTCATCTGCAAACTTTGACTCATTACACGTCATCCCCAACTCCAGGTCATCTTTATAAATTGTAAACAGTTGTGGTCCCAAAACTGATCCCTGAGGCACACCATTAGTCACTGACTGCCAACCAGAAAAGCACTCATTTATCCCCATTCTTTGCTTCCTGTTAGTTAACCAATCCTCTATCCATGCTAATACATTGCCTGTGACACCTTGCACCTTTATCTTATGCAGCAGCCTTTTGTGCAGCACCTTGTTGAATGCCTTTTGGAAATCCAGTTACACCACATCTACTGGGTCCCAGTTGTCCACTGCTCTCGTAATGTCTTCACAGAATTCCAGCAAGTTAGTTAAGCATGACCCACCTCTCATGAACCCATGTTCTGTCTGCCCAATGGGACAATTTCTATCTAGATGTTTTGCTATTTCTTCCTTGATGATAGATTCAAGCATTTTCCCGACTACAGATGTTAAGCTAAACAACCTATAATTCCCCATCTTTTGTCTACATCCTTTTTTACACAGTGGCTTTATATTTGCTGTTTTCCAATCTGCTGGAACTGCCCCAGAGTCCAGCGAATTTTGGAAAATTACCACAAGTGTATTTGCTATTTCTCTTGCCATCTCTTCTAGTACCCTGGGATGCATTCCATCAGGGCCAGGAGACTTGTCTACCTTTAGCTCCATTAGCTTGCCCAACACTACCTCTTTCATGATAATGATCGTGTCAGGTTTTCACCTACCTTAGTGTCCTTGTCATCAATTACTGGCATGTTATTCGTGTCCTCCACTGTGAAGACCGACACAAAATACCTGGTTAGAGACAAAAAAAACTACAGATGTTGGAATCCAAGGTAGATAAACAGGAAGCTGGAAGAACACAGCAAGCCAGGGAACGTCTGGAGGAAAGGAGAAGTCACGTTTCAGATATTACCGTTCTTCAGGACACAAAATATCTGTTGAGTGCCTTGGCTATTTCCTCATTTCCCATTATTAAACTCCCCTTCTCATCCTCTAAAAGACCAATGTTTACCTTGGTCACTCTTTTTTTGTTTTGTCTATTTGTAGAAATTCTTGCTATCTGTCTATATATTCTGAGCTAGTTTACTCTCGTAACCAATCTTACTTTTCTTTATAGCTTTTTTTGTGGCTTTCTATTGACATTTGAAGTATTCCCAATCTTCTAGTTTCCCATTAGACTTTGCCACTTTGTATGCTTTATCTTTCAATTTGATAACTTTCCTTATTTCCTTCGACATCCATGGCTGATTACCTCTTTTCCTACAGTCCTTCCTTTATATTGGTGTATACTTCTGCTGAGCACTTTGAAAAATTGCTTTGAAAGTCCTGCACTGTTCCTCAACTGTCCCACCATAAAGTCTTTTCTTTCAGTCTACTTTAGCCAATTCCTCCCTCATCCTATTGTAGTCTCCTTTGTTTAAGTACAGGACCCTTGTATTGGATTTTATCTTCTCACTTTCCAGCTATAGTCTAAATTCAACCACACTGTGATCACTCCTTCCAAGAGGATCTCTAACAATGAGATTATTAATTATTCCTGTCTCATTACACAGGGCCAGGTCTAGGATAGCTTACTCCCTCATCGACTCTGTTACATACTGTTCAAGAAAACTGTCACGAATGCATTCCTCCTCAAGGCTGCTTTGACCGACCTAGTTTGACCAATCGACATGTAGATTAAAATCCACCCCCCCACCATGATAATTGCCGAACCATTTTTACAGGCATTAGTTATTTCTTTGTTTATTACCCCAACATGATGTTATTATTTGGAGGCCTATAGACTACGCCAATCAGTGACATTTTCTTCTTAGAATTTCTGATTTCTACCCAAATGGATTCAATCTTATTCTCCATAGAACCTATACCATCTCTCACTACTGCCCTGATGTCATCATTAAATATAAGCGCTACACCACCTCCCTTACCTTCCTAACTGTCCTTCCGAATAGTCTGATACCCCTGGATATTTAATTCCCAGTCGTGACCATCCTACAACAATGTCTCCGTAATGACTACTAAATGAAACTCATTCATGATATTTTGTGCCATTAACTCATCTACCTTGTTTTGTATGCTTTAAAGTGCCTTTATGCTAGTTTTTATACCTTATTTTTGAGTTCTAACATCTCCATTAATAATATCTCCTGAGTTTTCCTTCCTCTTAACTTCTTTCATAGTCTTCAGTGTAGTTAAACCCTCCTGCACACGTTAAACCTGCTGCTTTCTTTTCTATTTACCATTATATTTCCCGTTGTTTTCCCCTTCCCTTCCCCCCAATTCACTAGTTTAAAGTCCTAGTGACCACCCTATTTATCCTTTTCACTAGAACACTGGTTCCAGATCGGTTCAAGTAGAGACTGTCCCAGCGGTACAAATCCCTTTCTTCCAAAACTGGTGCCACTGCCCCATGAACTGAAACCCCCCTTTCCCAAATCACTCCTTTAGCCATGTGTTTACTTCCCTAATTTTCTTATCCCTCTGCCAATTTGCATGCGGTTCGAGTAGTAATCCGGAGATTATAACCCTTGAGGACCTGTTCCTTAATTTCTTTCCTAGCGCTTGATAATCTCTAAACAGTCCTCCTTCCTAGCCCCGCCTAAGTTGTTTGTCCCAATGTGGACCACAACAACTGGATCCTCGCTTCCTGCTCCAATATCCTTTCAAGCTGGTCAGAGATGTCCTTCACCCTGGCACTGGGCAGGCAGCCCATCATGCAGGACTCTCATTCCCCCCAATTATAGAATCCCTTACACGTACCACTTATTGTTTTGCTCCCACCTCTTGAATGGCCTCCTGTACCATGGTGCAGTGGTCAGTTGGCTCATCCTCCCTACAGCCCTTTTATCATCCTCACAGGGAGCAAGTACCTCATACTTGTTGGGCAAGGTCAAGAGCTGAGGTTCCTCCATTCCTGAATTCAGGATCATCCTACCTCCCTCACTTGTAATCACACCTGCATGAAATAATGCATGAAATAAAGATTTAGAAAAGGTTGAATCAAACATATACAAAGACTTGGTTGAAAATTTATTTAGGAAAGAAAGACCTCCAATATATATTGTACCTTTCATGGTCTCAGGAGATTCCAAAGCCCTCCACAGGCAATGATCTCTTTTGAAGTGTAGTCGCTGTAACAGTTTGGGGTATGCATCCAATAGTATCCAGATAGACTAATCTAGTGATGATAATTAACAAACAATTATTAGCCAGAACCAAAGAGAACTTCCCTACTCTGCTTCAAATAGTGACTTGGGATGGAATTCAACGAGGACACATGGAATGGAACTCCAGGTATATGGGGGATATGTGTAACAGCGACAGAGGACATAATATGCTAATGAAGATGGGGAGGGGGACATTGTCAGTGACTACCACCAGGACCTTCACAAGGGGTGCAGAGAGGAGCTGCCTCAGCATCACTAAGGTCGAAATACAGAGCTCAGAGGGCAGGGAGGGCCATTGGAGGTGAGGTTTGGTGTGGCATAATAGGGGATATGGATGCTCTGGGGTGACCAGGTGGAGACCAGGGCTGATGGGGACTACCACGAGCTGTGTTCCCCGCCATCACTTGCTGTTCTCTAGATTGAAGAGTTACCAGCATTGTTATTGATCTGATCCAATCAGGGAGCCCTGGCTGATAGATATAAACAGGAGTGTTGTAGATTCTGTTCACCCTGAGAATGTGTAAACAACGTGTGACTTGGTGACAGGATACTGGCCTCTGTGGAGTTGTTTCATTAACAATGCCCGTGATAGATGGAGTCAGTGTCAGTTTGATGGGTGAAAGCATGGGATCCAGATTTGCTAGACAATAGGAACTCCATCTGCCTTTAATCTCCAATCATTTCACCGTCCAAGTGCTGTGCATGCAGAGTGAAGCTGCTAAGGTTTCAGACACTCATCAAAGGCCATTTGCACCATGCCACTGATGCTGGCAAATGGAACTTTGGCACCTCAGTGATGGTAAAATTAGCAGCAATATCTTAAAAAGAGCCAATGCTTGCCAAAGGTGAAACAGAATTTCCAAGGTGCTTTGGGAGGCCTGTAGCCCACTAATTCCTCATCTGCTATGTAAGTTTAATGATGATCAGTTCTGAATGCAATGAGAAGTTCACCATTTGATGAGGATCTGGGATGGGAAGGAGGACAGAGCACAGCGAGGCTACATTAGCAGGGTTGGAAGCCAGCTTGTCCCCAAATCACAAGATTAGGGCGTACAGACTGACTTGAGGTCTTGAGCACAATCTAGGGTGATACTCCTGTGCAGTACAGAACATTAGATTATCAGTAGTATTATCCTCTGAATGAGATGTTAATTGTTCAGATAAATATATCAGCCAGATTTCATGTGTCACACTGCACCAGAGTCCAAACTACTTGACATTTCATCTTGTTGCAGCTTTTTGTTCATAAAATGGCTGCCACTTTTGTCTACATAAAAGCTTTCTATTTAGAATACCTTGTTGTATTGTATGTGAAGCACTGTGAGATGTGATAAATATGATCCTTTCTTTTGTTCAATAATAAATGCCAAGAAAACCAGGGAAAGGCAAAAAGTTGATATTAAATGCCCTTTATAAAAAAATTTAACAGTTCAAACTATTGCTAACAAAACGGTTGAGGAGTGACCTTATAGAGGTTTATAAAATCAGGAGGGCACGGATAGGGTGAATTTTCCCCACGGGTGGGGCAGTCCAAAACTAGAGGGCATAGGTTTAAGGTGAGAGGGGAAAGATTTAAAAGGGACCTGAGGGGTAACTTTTTCATGCAGAGGGTGGTGCGTGTATGGAATGAGCTGCCAAAGGAAGTGGTGGAGGCAGGTACAATTACAACATTTAAAGGTCATCTGAATGGGTATATGAATAGGAAGGATTTAGAGGGATATGGGTCAAATTCTGGAAAATGGAACTAAGTTAATTTAGGACATCTGGTCGGCATGGGCAAGTTGGACCAAAGGATCTGTTTCCATGTTGTATATCTCTATGACTCTATTTACGATTAATATGTAAGTTTTCAGCTTCTGTTTTATCACTCTCAATCAAATTTATTAAGCTTGACTTGTAATACAACATGCTGAGCGCATTATCGCGCATTATCTCAGGTGACCCTCCAATGCAGTACTGATGGAGTGCTCCATTGTTATTGGTGATGTGCCTCAGATGAAAGTTTCTAACAATGCTGTCTCTGTTCTGTCCCAAGTCTCTAATTTGAAGTTTTTGCCTTTTCTTAGTTTTCTTGGCATTTATTATTTAACAAAAGAAACAATAATATGACTTATCACATCTCACATACAATACAACAAATCATACTAAATAGAAAGCTTTTATGGAAGTAAAAGTGGCAGTCATTTTGTGCACAAAAAGTTGAAATAAGTTAAATGTCAAGTGATTTGTACGCTAGATAGCTATTGCAGAATACTTGGGGAAATAGGTTTTTTTTGTAAAAGAAAATATCATCATTTTGTCCATGATTCTTGGACTGAATTTTAACATTTTCGTTTGGCAGCTCCACTAATTTGATTGCAACATTTTTCAACATCTTCCCAGCTGTTGAATGACATGGGCCAAGGTGATAAGTTTGGGAAAATCAGGTCAGAGGTCCAGTGAGGACCTTCTGAACATTAAGAACAGGAAGTCATATTTTACAGTCAATTGTCAAACGGTAAGATGAGATTCTCACTCGTGAGCAGAGCCTATTTGCATAGATTGTCACTTACTATCACTGTCATTAATAGCTAATCTGGTTTTATTAATAAGACAGCTCCAATTCTCCCACTTGCCAGAAGGAAACTGGATGCCAAGAATTCTCAGTATGAGAGGCAGAGAGGGTACCTGGTCACTCCAGCTTTCTGCTTGCTGCTCTGGATCACCATCTTGGACGCGTGGTACCAAATATCTCCAGGCACACTCTATGGCCAGCAATGGAGCTAAACCATGGCTGTGACCACGACCACGACCAGATGGGCAGGCTAAGTGCTTCATTTTTTGATGGAAGGGTCTTCATTTTCAAATGTTGGAGGGCATTCAAAGGAAAACAGCATGACATAGACCCCCATAGGTAAGGTAAAAGGTAAAGTTACCATAGTTCTAGAGGGCCATGCTCTCATCAGAGAGAGATGACTGGTGACCATGCCTCAGGTGAGCGGAGAGGTTGAGAAGGAGGGACCTTCATAGTGACCTCAGCCTGTGTGGGAACTAAACCCATGCTGTTGGCATCATGTTGCATTGCAAACCAGCCACCCAGCCGACTGAACTGAAGAAGGGTCACTGGACCCAAAACATTAACTCTGCTTCCTCTCCACAGATGCTGCCAAACTGCTGAATTTGTCCAGCAATTTCCATTTTTGTTTCTGATTTGCAGCATCAGCAGTTTTTTTTTGGTTTGTAGCCAACTGAACCACTGACTCATACTATGTCACACAAACTCACTCCTCATAACATTTTACTTTCCCTTATTAAGTTACTTCAGTCTCAGAATCGACCCTTCACCTTGATGGAGAACGCTCTCATATTATGGTCACTCATCCCCAAGGAGCCTCTCAGTCCTACATTACCAATTATCCCTTTCTCATTTCATGATACGCAGTCTAAGATGAGCTCTTCTCTAGTAGTTTCCTCAAAGTACTGATCCAGAAAACCATCCTGTATACACTCTTGGAATTCCTCCTCTAAGTACTGGGGCTAATTTGCTTTACCCAACTATATGCAGATTAAAGTCACCCATAATTATAAATGTTCCTTTACCATACGCATCTCCGATTTCCTGTTTAATGCCATTCCCAACATCATCACTATAGTTTGGTGGTGTACAAAGCATCTGCACTTAAGGTTTTTGCCCCTTGGTATTTCTCAATTCTACCTTCACGGATTCTACATTATCTGAGCTGATATCTTTCCTCAATATTGTGTTTATATCATCTTTAACCGGTCATGCAACTCCACTGCCTTTTCCTTTTTATCTGTACTTCGTAAATACTGAATATTCCAGGATGCTCAGTTCCCATCTATGGTCACCCTGCAGCCATGTCTCCATAAGACCAACTATATCATAAGCATTTACATCTGTTTGTGTGATTACTTCATCCATTTTATTTCAAATGCCCTGTGTGTTCAGGCACAAAGCCTTAAGGCTTGTCTTTTTAATATTCCTTGTCATTTTTCTTTTTACCATAATCTTGTTTGATTCTGACCTTTAATTCCTCTGCCAATCGCTTCTCTTATTTCCTTTTCAAGTTGTTCTTGTCCTTGATTCCTCTACCCATGACTCCTTGTATTGGTTCTCATCCCCTTTCCAATTCAGTTTAAATCCTTCCCAACCATTCTATCATATACTTGCCCCAAAGTATCTGTCCCAGTCCTGCCCTGATGGAACCCATCCAGTTTAACTGGTCCCACATTCCCCAGATTGATCCCAATACCCCAGGCATCGGAAACCCTCCCCTTCACACAATCCCTTCAGTCCGATATATTCTCCTATTTCTACTCTGAATAACACATGTGACTGGTATTAATCTTGACATCACAACCTTTAAGGTCCTACTTTTCAGCTTGCTTCCTAAGTCCCTATATTCTGCTTTTAGGACCTCGCACCCCTTTTTTTTAAACCTATGTTGTTAGTACCAATGTATATCATGACCATAGGCTGTTCACCCTCCCTCTCCAGGATGACCTGTAATTGCTGTGAGGCATCTTTGACCTGAGCAGCAGGGAGGCAATGTATTATCCTCAAGTTTCCTTTCTGGCCACAGAAACGCTTATCTATTCCCCTTACAATTGAAACCCCTGTGACGACTGCATTTCCATACTTTTTGCTCCTCCCCTGTGCAGCAGAACCACTCGTGGTGCCATAACTTTGGTTGTTGCTGTTTCCCCTGAAAGGTCCTCTCAATAGTATCCAAGCTGTTGCATCTGTTTTTCAGGGGAATGGGAGATTCCTGCACTGCCTGTCCAGACTTCTTACTGTTCCTAGTGGCCACCCATTCCCTTTCTGCCTGTGGAGCCTTACTCTGCAGTGTGACCTCCTCTCGAAACATCCTGTCCAATGTTCCTTCAGCTTGACAGATACTCCACTGTAAATAATCCTAATCTACTCGACTTCTCTTCATAGCTAGCATCCTCCGTACCAGGCAACATCCTGGTGAACTTCCTCTGCAGCCTCTCTAAAGCATCCACATCCTTTTAGTAATGTGGCGACCTGAACTGTACGCAGTATTCCAAATGTGGTTGAAGCAAATTCCTATACAACTGTAACATGACCTGCCGACTCTTGTACTCAATATCCCGTCCGATGAATGAAAGCATGCTGTATGCCTTCTCGACCACTCTATCGACCTGCGTTACCACCTTCAGGGTACAATGGACCTGAACACCCAGATCTCTCTGTGCATCAATTTTCCCCAGGGCTTTTCCATTTACCATATAGTTTGCTCTTGAATTGGATCTTCCAAAATGCATCACCTCGCATTTGCCTGGATTGAACTCCATCTGCTATTTCTCCGCCCAACTCTCCAATCTATCTATATTCTGCTGCATTCTCCGACAGTCCCCTTCACTAATTGCTACTCCACCAATCTTAGTGTCATCTACAAACTTGCTAATCAGACCATCTATACCTTCCTCCAGATCATTTAAGTATATCACAAACAACAGTAGTCCCAACACAGATCCCTGTGGAACACCACTGGTCACTGTTCTCCATTTTGAGAAACTCCCTTCCACGACAACTCTGTCTCCTGTTGCCCAGCCAGTTCTCTATCCATCTAGCTACTACACCCTGGACCCCATGCGACTTTACTTTCTCCATCAGCCTATCATGGGGAACCTTATCAAACGCCTTACTGAAGTCCATGTATATGACATCCACAGCCCTTCCCTCATCTACCAACTTTGTCACTTCCTCAAAGAATTCTATCAAGTTGGTAAGACATGACCTTCCCTGCACAAAACCATGCTGCCCATCACTAATAAGCCCATTTTCTTCCAAATGTAAATAGATCCTATCCCTCAGTATCTTCTCCAGCAGCTTCCCCACCACTGACGTCAGGGTCACCGGTCTATAATTACCTGGATTATCCTGGCTAGCCTTCTTAAACAAGGGGACAACATTAGCAATTCTCCAGTCCTCCGGGACCTCACCCATGCTCAAGGATGCTGCAAAGATATCTGTTAAGGCCCCAGCTATTTCCTCTCTCGCTTCCCTCAGTAACCTGGGATAGATCCCATCCGGACCTGGGAACTTGTCCACCCTAATGCCTTTTAGAATACCCAACACTTCCCCCTTCCTTATGCCGATTTGACCTAGAGTAATCAAACATCTATCCCTAACCTCAATGTCCATCATGTCTCTCTCCTCAGTGAATACCGACGCAAGGTACTCATTAAGAATCTCACTCATTTTCTCTGACTCCTCGCATAACTTCCCTCCTTTGTCCTTGAGTGGGCCAACCCTTTCTCTATTTACCCTCTTCCTCCTTATGTATGAATGAAAGGCTTTGGGATTTTCCTTAACCCTGTTTGCTAAAGATATTTCATAACCCCTTTTAGCCCTCTTAATTCCTCGTTTCAGATTGGTCCTACTTTCCTGATATTCTTCCAAAGCTTCATCTGTTTTCAGTCGCCTAGACCTTATGTATGCTTCCTTTTTCCTCTTTGCTAGTCTCACAATTTCACCTGTCATCCATGATTGCCTAATCTTGCCCTTTTGATCCCTCATTTTCACAGGGACTTGTCTGTCCTGCACTCTAATCAACCTCTCTTTAAAAGCCTCCCACATACCAAATGTGGATTTACCCTCGAACAGCTGCTCCCAATCCCCAATTCCCCACCTCCTGCCGAATTTTGCTATAGTTGGCCTTCCCCCATTTCAGCACTCTTCCTTTAGCACCACTCTCGTCTTTGTCCGTCAGTATTCTAAAACTTACAGAATTGTGATCACTATTCCCAAAGTAATCCCCTACTGAAACTTCAACCACCTGGCCGGGCTCATTCCCCAACACCAGGTCCAGTATGGCCCCTTCCCGAGTTGGACTATTTGCATACTGCTCTAGAAAACCATCCTGGATGCTCCTTACAAATTCTGCACCATCTAAACCCCTAACACTAAGTGAATCCCAGTCAATGTTGTGAAAATTAAAATCTCCCATCACCGCCACCCTGTTGCTCCTACATCTTTCTATAATCTGTCTACATATTTGTACCTCTATCTCACACTCGCTGTTGGGAGGCCTGTAGTACAGCCCCAACATTGTTACCGCACCCTTCCTACTTCTGAGCTCTGCCCATATTGCCTCACTGCTCGAGTCCTCCATAGTGCCCTCCTTCAGCACAGCTGTGATATCCTCTTTGACCAGTAATGCAACTCCTCCACCCCTTTTACCTCCCTCTCTATCCCGCCTGAAGCATTTATATCCTGGGATATTTAGTTGCCAATCTTGCCCTCCCCTCAACCAAGTCTCAGTAATAGCAATAACATCATACTCCCAGGTACACATTCAAGCCCTAAGTTCATCTGCCTTACCTACTACACTTCTCACATTAAAACAAATGCACCTCAGACCACCTGTCCATTTGCGTTCATCACCTGCTCTCTGCCTACTCTTCCCCTTAGTCACACTGACTTCATTATCTAGTTCCTTACAGGCTTTAGTTACGACCTCCTTACTGTCCACTAACCTCCTCATTTGGTTCCCATCCCCCTGCCACATTAGTTTAAACCCTCCCCAACAGCATTAGCAAAAGTACCCCCTAGGACATTGGTTCCAGTCCTGCCCACGTGTAGACTGTCTGATTTGTAATAGTCCCACCTTCCCCAGAACCGGTCCCAATGTTCCAAAAATCTGAACCCCTCCCTCCCGCACCATCTCTCAAGCCACTCATTTATCCTGCCTATTCTTTCATTTCTACTCTGACTAGCACTTGGCACTGGTAGCAATCCTGAGATTATTATCTCTGAGGTCCTACTTTTTAACTTGGCTCCTAACTCCCTAAATTCTGCTTGTAGGACCTCATCCCGTTTTTCACCTATATCATTGGTGCCTATATGCATCACGACAGCTGGCTGTTCACCCTCCCCCTTCAGAATGTCCTGCAGTCGATCTGAGACATCCCTAACCCGTGCACCTGGGAGGCAACATACCATTCGGGAGTCTTGTTTTCGACCACAGAACCACCTATCTACTCCCCTTACAATCGAATCCCCTATGACTATAGCCCTTCCACTCTTTTTCCCGCCCTTCTGTACAGCAGAGCCAGCCACAGTGCCATGAACATGGCTACTGCTGCCTTCCCCGGTGAACCATCTCCCCCAGCAGTATCCAAAACCGTATACCTGTTTTGGAGGGAGATGACCGTAGGGGACACCTGCACTGCCTTCCTGCTTATTTTTTTCTGCCTTTTGGTCACCCATTCCCTTTCTCTCTCAGCAATCCTAATCTGCGGTGTGACCAATTTGCAGAACGTGCTATCCACGACTTCCTCAGCATCGTGGATGCTCCAAAGTGAGTCCATCCGCAGCTCCAGAGCCGTCATGCGGTTTAACAAGAGCTGCAGCTGGACAGACTTACTGCACGTGTAGTAGTCAGGGACATCAGCCGCGTCCCTGAGCTCCCACATTGAGCAAGGGGAGCATAACACGGGTCTGGGATCTCCTACCAATGTTACACTTTGTGTCTCCCGACAAACAGGACACCCTTCCCATACTGCATCACTGTGACACCGAATGCAAGGACACCCTTCCCAGACTGCTTCACTCTGACACCGACTATGGGAATGAGCCAGGCCTGCACCACATACAACAAAAGAGAGAGTGCCTCACACCTACTGACCAGCACAGAACTCTCCTTGTGCACCTTCTGGAAGAAGAAACATGAGCACATCCTTCCCAGACTGTTTCACTCTGACACGGACTGTGAGGACGTCCTTCCCAGACTGCTTCACTCTCACACTGACTGTGAGCACATCCTTCCCAGACTGCTTCACTCTGACACTGACTGTGAGGACATCCCTCCCAGACTGCTTCAC
>NC_063354.1:35146542-35277945 GCF_021869965.1 Rhincodon typus
CATCCCTCCCAGACTGCTTCACTCTGACACTGACTGTGAGGACATCCTTCCCAGACTGCTTCACTCTGACACTGACTGTGAGGACATCCCTCCCAGACCGCACTACTGTGACGCCAACTGCAAGGCCACCCTTCCCAGATTGCATTTTTGTATTTCAAAAATATATTTTATTCATACAAAATCTTTTCTAGGTACATAGTCACTAGAGCAGTTTGATTGTGGACAGTCTTTACATATGGAGAACAAGCATTTCTTACTTATACAAGACTACATTTATGTACATTTGAGGCACCAGGAGGTCCTGATAACTGAACAGAACCCCATTTAACTTTGATAGAAAGAACTTAGAGATGGTGGTCTTTCCCCACTGCGCCTCAGCGGTAGCTGCCTCAAGCATTACTGCATCCCTTAGCAAATGTTCCTGTACCTTGGAATGTGCCAGTGTGCAACATTTGTTTGGGGGTCAACTCCTTGCTCTGGAAGACCAACAAGTTTCAGGCAGACCAAAGAGCATTTCTCTCTGAGTTGATGGTCCTTCAGATGCAGTCAATGTTTGGAGCACAGAGTTTTGCATCACAGAGTTGCATGGGATGAACCTTGACAAAAACCATTGCATCTCTTTCCAGACTTCCTTTGGAAAGGCACATTCCAGAAGGAGATGTGTGACGGTCTCTAACCACCCCCATAGCTACTTCAACGGCAGCTTGCAGTGGGCGAGAAAGTCTGGGCGCTACATGAAGGATCTCACAGGTAGTGCCCTTCTCACCACCAGACAAACAATGTCTTGGTACTTTTTGGAAAGTTCCGGAAATGAGGCAATTGCCGAATGACTTTAACAGTCAGCTCAGGCTACAACGCAATAGGATCCACTCTCTCTTTTTCAAGCAGGGTCGAGGACACTACATGCTGACCACTTCCCGATGGACTTGTTGTCAAAGGTGTTTCTCTTTGAAAATTTCTCCATGAAGGACAGATGATATGGAACCCTCCAACCACTTGGAGCGTTCCGCGGCAACAAAGCCATTCCCATCCCTTGCAGCACTGGGGGCAGGTGGAACCTCAGTACGTAGTGACACTTGGAGGATTTATACATAGCTTGATGCAGCTGCACACAAAAGTGGCACGACATTAAGTACGTTCTTCCTCCCTTTATCCAGAGCTTTGTACATGGTATCCCTGCTCACACAGTCCATCTTAGACCTCCAGATAAAGTGGAAGTTGGCTCCAGTGACTGCAATAGCACAGGTTCTGGGAATGCGCCAGACCTGCACCACATATAGCAACAGAGAGAGTGCCTCACACCTGTGGGCCAGCACAGAACTCTCTTTGTGCACCTTCTGGAAGAAGAAACGTGAGCACATCTCATCCTACTCCAAGGTGCGGACTCTGGACCAGAAGATTATTTAGAGGCCTCCAACACAATGAATGAGGCTTGCTGGCTCTTCACTTCCTGGAGCTCCTCAATGACATCGACACCCATAAAGACAGTCAGATGATTGCATGCCAGAGACAGCAGAGTCCCAGTGGTTTGATGCAGTCCTATAAACTTTGTGATAAGTTGGCCAATGACCTCAGCAAACTTTTCTGATGTTTCTGTCCCCATTTGTGCAAAGCAACAAAGTCACAATTTGGCAAATCAATGGGGTCCTCTCCTGCCTGGGGCTAATCAGGTACCTGGTCTCCAAATCTTCTCCAAGTGCCAGCAATCTGGGATGTTTCTTCCCCAGCCAGCTGTGGAGACATGGCAGTGATGTGTTCACCAGAATATGCTCCTGGATCTACTGGAGGTATGATACCCCCTGAGGTGCCAATGTGTGAGCTGTGGGTGGTGCAGCAGGCAGTCTTGCTGGTGCATTAACATATTCACCATGGCGGTAATGAGAGTGTAGCACAGCAATGAACAATGCTTCTTACTTGGTGACTGACATGTGGATGTTTCCCCATCCATCCAGGAGCAATCGTACTCCTCTTTGGAGAGGGCTAAGATCCTCACCTCTTAGCGGGTAAGGAGCCGAATGTCAAGCACCCCACCATCCAACCAGCTCTTTCTGCCTCAAATGAGGGTAATTTTCTCCTGCAATTAAAGAAAAGGATGTCAAATATCTCGGATCATGCAGGGCAGCTCCACGCTGCCCGTGCTTGACCAATTGTACACCCACCTTTTAAAGATGGTGTTGGAACCTGCAAGCCTGAGATATCCTGGCAGTGGCAATTACTGGACAAATGTTTCTGGCAATGGAAGTGGATGAATTGGGCTAGCGTTGGATGAGTGGGGCACCATGAGCGCATTGTATCTAGTTAACAAAGTGAGCTTAGGATGTTTGCATGAGAAAACTCACCAAGCCTCACAGAAATAAACCCTCCATGAATCTCAATAAAAATGACATTTAGCGAATTTCTGGTAAGATTAATCCCATTGGCATTTGTCTAACTTTGGAAGAGCAATAAGAAAAACTATTCTATAAGTTACTTTATTAAAAAAAACAGATAACTTGTACAACGATGTGTCATGACTGCTAACAGTGTATGAGTACATAGGGTAGTGGTATTTGATATTAAGCAAAATTTTGTAGAGTCTCTTAGAGTAAACAATACTTTACAGCGGGAGAAAAAAATTCGTTGTTTAAAATGAAAAAAGACTTGTTTCTAAATCTGAAAAGAAAACATAGATATTTACATCTACCTCATGAATTACAATGTGAAATGGATGGTTGCTTGCTGATACACTTCTCTCATTATTTCAGTGCTGTAGTTTCCAAATCACTCTAAGATTCTTATTCCTGCAATCATGCATGAGAACAGCTGCAATGGTGAGCTGCATATAGGAAAGATTTCCCTCTCCAATCTAACAAGATTGTATGGCAATATAGTCAGATATTTTCAATAACTTACAGCCTTGGGTACAAGAATAGCTTACAAGTAAAATGGGAGTAAAATCGTTGCTCCATTAACTAATCCCCATCATGTGTCGGTTACTCTTCAAATAGAGTCAATTGTCATGGAAACAGACCCTTTGGTCCAACCAGTCTATGCCGACCATAATTCCAAACTAAACTCGTCCCACCTGCCTGCACTTGGCCCAAATCCCTCCAATATTTCTTATTCATGTACTTATCTAAGCATCTTTTAAATGTTGTAACTATACCTTCATCCACCACTTCCTCTGGATGCTCATTTCACAAAAGAACCACTCTTTATGTAAAAAATTGCCCCTCATGTCTTTTTTAACTTGTTCTCCTCTCACATTAAAAATACGCCCCCTAGTCTTGAAATCCCCCACCCTAGGCAAAAGATACCTGCTTTTCACTTTATCTACACCACTCATGATTTTGTAAATCTCAATAAAGTCACCTCTCAACCTCTTATGCTCAAGTGAATGCTGTGTTGTATGAAAGGAGAGAAGGTTAGCATTCCTGTTGATAAGGATGGAAGGGGTCCTAGTGGCCTTACAACACACAAATGGTTAAGGCATTGCCATCTAATTAGTGGCATCTAACCATATTTTTTGCCAATGACACGAAGGTTGGTGGAGTTGTGGATAGTGTGGAGGGCTGTTGTAGGTTGCAATGGAACATTGACAGGATGCAGAGCTGGGCAAACAAGTGGCAGGTGGAATTTAACCAGGAAAAATGTGAAGAGATTCATTTTGGAAGGTTGAATTTGAATGCAGAATACAGGATTAATGGCAGGATTGGCAGTGTGGAGGAACAGGGGATCTTGGCATCCACGTCCATAGATCCCTCAAAGTTGCTACCCAAGTTGATAGCGTTGTTAAGAAGGCGTATGGTGTGTTGGCTTTCATTGGAAGGGGAATTGAGCTTAAGAGCCACGAGGTTATGCTATAAAACCCTGGTTAGACCACACTTGGAATATCATTCTGTTCTGGTCGCTTCATTATAGGAAGGATGCAGAAGCTTCAGAGAGGGTGCAGAGGAGATTTACCAGGAAGCTGGAGGGCAGGTTTTATGAGGAAAGGTTGAGGGAGCTAGGGTTTTTCTCATTGGAATGAAGAAGGATGAGAGGTGACTTGATAGAGATTTACAAGATGATGAGAGGCATAATGGAGTGGATAGCCAGAAACTTTTTCCCAGGGCGGAAATGACTATTATGAGGGGGCATAATATTCAGGTGATTGGAGGAAGGTATAGGGGAGACGTCAGAGGTAGGTTCTTTACACAGAGTGGTGGGTGCGTGGAATGCGCTGCCGGTGGTGGTAGTGGAATCAGATACATTAGGGACATTTAAGCAACACTTGGATAGGCACATGGATGATAGTAAAATGTAGGGTATGCAGGGTAGTTTGATCTTAGAGTAGGATAATAGGTCAGCACATCGTGGGCCAAAGGGCCTGTATTGTGCCGTACTGTTCTATGTTCTATCACAAAACTCCCAGCCTATCCAGCCTCTCCTTATAACACAAACCCAGCATTCCTGGCAACATCCTGGTAAATCTTTTCTGAACCTTCTCCAGCTTAATAATATCCTTCCTAAGACAGGGAGACCAGAACTGAACACAGTATTCCCAAAGAGGTTCCACCAATGTCCTGTACAACCTCAACCTAACGTCCCAACACCTGTACTCAAAGGTCTAAGCAAGGAAGGCAAACCTGCTAAATGCCTTCTTAACTACTCTGTCTGTGTGTGATGCAATCTTGTGATGCTCATATGTACTTAACATGTACATAAAAAATATATTCATTTCTCTGCTCTTTTTCCAAATGGTCTGAGATGGTTATGGTATCAGAACAGTTGTAATATACAACAATAGCCAAATACCTAATTTCAGTGACTGTTGGTAGGCTCCTTTATCATGAGAGGCTATTCTGACCTTGTCTTATCCTATTCTCCAACAATGACCCCATAGGCACAGTGTCCAGCAACAGACAGTGAATTTAAACCAAAGGGTGGAACTGGGATATCCCAGGGACACACCATGGGTTGTAGACATGCTTTGTGCTTCATCTGCTGTTCATGACCTCAATACAGGCTGAGATGATTAAGACATAGACGTTCCTGGCTCAATCTAAGCAGGCTTTTCTTTCAAGTTTCTTGTGGTTATTATGATCATACACTGACACACGAAAAGATTAGTAAGAGTTTGAAAGTTTTTAAATGTATTATGCGTCAAGAAAAGAAATAATTATTTATCGAAAGAAAAAATGGAATATTTAAGTAGTTTCCATCAGAATCTTATCTATTGGGGGTTAGAATTTACACCTTATACTTGTAAACGCTGCAATTACAAACTAAGCAAATCACATGATGGGCAGAGAGAAAGTCCGGGAACAGTCAGAGTTTGACAGATTGTTAAAAGACTTAGCCAAATGGAACTGCCAACCTGATCTTTAAAGGAGATCAAATGTCTAGGAATTTCATAATTATAAATGTCAAGCTGAACTGAGAAGCCATTTATATTCAAGCTGCTAATTTACTTTGGTGATGAACAAGCAGCTGCGAATTTGTGCTGGTCATCAAAACACAATCTATTCATAAGCTGGAAGTCAAAACCCAGGGTACTAATCTACTCTTCGCTCTACCATTGTCATTTGATTCAATTTCCAAATGGAGTTGCCAACTGAAGACACTGCCTCAGGATCTTAAATTGTTCTTTGATCCTTGATCCCTCCCACACTCCTTAAGGAGCCTCAAAGATCACAAGGCACATTTCCACAAGGGTACATAGAATCTCATTTATAATGGCTTTCCTGGACATCTGAATGTCTCTTTGCTATCTCACTAAACCGGGAGGATTGAGAGCTATTGAGGTTAATGGTGGGGACTTTTAAAAAGCTAATTACCTCAATTAAAACACACTGTATGGGACTATGCTGCAGGCATTAACACTTAATATTGAATCAAAATTTGATAGACGGGAATAGCAGTTGGCTTTTGAACTGTTTGACTGGAAACATTCACTTTGAGCAGGGACTTCAGGATGAAGGCAGTTCCAAATCATAGGTGAACAGCATGTGGGGTTGGATTTTTTTTCTCTTGGTGACTCAGAGTTCCAGGGGAATATGCCCAGAATTCATTCTCAATTTACTGAAAAGATATCTGGGTGCTTTTTATGTGTTGAGCCCAGGGAACCAGCAAGGTCAAGGGACCTTCGCTCACTCCCTCAAGCTGTTCTCCCTGCCAAGTTCACCTTACGCCAAACACTGCCTATTTGACTGTAGAATCCATCACAGCTAATGAACACAGCTCTTCAGCTTCACCCCTTAGCTCCAGATACCAGTACTGTATAACTGCAACCTACAAGCCTGCAAAGGTATCTTAAAGGACTGAAAATTTTATATTGACAGGTATCTTTTGTCATTTTGCAGCTAATATTGTATGTATTTCATTACCAACTTTATTACTTTTACTGAAGTAACTTACAGTAGCGTCTTTTTATACAATAAACTAACTCGTATCTTGTCTAAGACTAAAGGTTTGCTTCCAGTTATTTTTTAAATTGAATTAGTTGCAAATATAAAGACGAGGGCTACACATACATATATAGACGCAATTTTTTAGTTCACAGACCACTTTGAAGTCCTTGCATGTGGTCATTATTCATTGCAATGACATTATTTTGCCAGCCCAGTACAGCTGAATGTTATTCCATTATTTGAACTATGGTGATAATATACATTCGCTTAGTTGCTGTGGCAAAATGTACCTTTACAAGTATGGCATAGTCTCGAGTTGGTATCATTGATAGCAGAGCGTTCAAGATTCTTGACTGACCAGCAATCTCTTCTACTCTTACTGCCTGATATTGCCGTGCACTGGAAGCTGAAACTTGAGTTGTTTGACTGCGTTATGAATGCTCATCCTTTGAGTATCAAGCTGTGCACATAATGGAACCTGAACCCAGAGTTTCTGCCTCAGAGGCAATGAGACCGTAATACCACAAGATCACCTGTTAAGGCTATGTCATAGACTAAATACACAACAGGGGCAGAAGGGGTACATTAGGGTATACTTTAGACGTCAGGCACCAGAGCACACCATTTTGACTTCTCTGATGGCCAGCCCACTCAATATTTCAGATTGGTCCGCATCACAATAAGGCTGGCACACTGACATCTTCTGGTATTCCAACTCTGATCCCAGCCTGGTCCAATATTGAGCTTGAGCAGTTCAGCGAATATGGCTCCCAGAAACTGAAATATCCATCAGTTTGATGTCCATTTGTGGAGTGACCTTACAAAACAAACCCTTTATAATTATAAGATGATTGAATATCTCAATTGAAACAAAATGATAAAAAATCTGTCTAATATTGGTTCATGGAGACGAGGTCTTGCCAATCTACCTCGCTGAAGAAGTGTACACATTTGTCGACCCTGGAAAACAAGTCATCAGCCATCTGCTTCATGCATTTATGTGCCACTAATTGTGACATCTTCAAATGTTTTTAGATTCCTAAAAGTGTTCAAAGGCAAAGAAATTGAGGATGGTGTAGGTTTTTGCTCCGGGATGGGACTTTACAGGATCTGTCGATGTTTATGTTATTCTTTATTTAAAAAGTTAAGAATGGCTATTGTAGTATTGAAATGTTTAACAAATATTTATTAAAACCTATTATCATGTGAAATCATTACATTCACAATTTCATCTGTACCTGGGCTAACATTAAGCCAGTAGCTTGCAACAGAAGAACATACTTCTAGTAGAGTGTTACATTTCAAGCGAACTGAGTTAGGATGGATTTTGAGACCTGATGGTCACAAGTCATAACACAGTGATGATGCAATGACTACATCTCTCGAAGGCATCTTCACATAGTGTTGTGTTATGCCTCATAGTCAACGTAGCAGTGATTTTGATGGCCCCTAGTACAGCATGGTCACCAGGTCCAGATGGCATTACATTTTGTACCAGCAGAGTGCAAATGCCTGTAACCACCTGGTGTGATATCCGTGGCAACCCTACCCCCCCACCCCACCCTGAGACTCTGTGCTCTGATACATCAAGGAAGCTTATCCTCACCCTGTTGAATATGTATGTCACATATGGCATCCCATAAACTGCATTGCTTCCCGTTTTCTGTGGAGCTGTGCTTGTGGAAATAATAGCCTGTCGCCTTGTTGTTGCTCCCGATGATTATGATCCTGCACTGAGGTCCAAAGTAATCAATATACGTATAAATTAGGAACAAAAATAGGCTGCTTTGCTCCTCAAGCCTGCTCCATCATTTAATAAGTTCATTGCTGATCTGTTTGTGTTTTGAATTCCACATTCCCAGGAATCACCAATAACCGTAGATTCTCATTAGGTAAAGACATTATTCTATCTCCACATTAAAAATATCCATATCCAATATTCATAAAAAATATTCCACTTCCATTGCCTTCTGGTGAACAAAAGTCACACAACCCTCTAAGGCAAAAAAAATCTCCTCATCTCTGTCCTTAAAGGGCAACCACTAATTTTGAAACAGTATCTCCAGGACTCACCACAAGAGGAGACATCTTTTCCAAAGCCACTTTGTTCAGGATCTTATTCACATCAATAAAGTCAATTCACATGCTTCTAAACTTCTGTGGAAGCAAGCTCAATCTGTCCAACCTTTCCCCATAAAACAATCTGCTCGCTCCTGGTATCAGTCTAGTCAATTTCCTCTGTGCAGCCTTCAAAACATTTACATTCTTCTTTAAATAATGCAAGGAGAACTCATGCTACAAAATACTAAAACAGTCTTCCAATTTTCATAATCACTGAAAGACCAAATGGCCCAACTTGAAAGCTCTGAAATTTTCAATTGAAATGTTCAACCAAGATTTTATGAAAACATTACTGGAGATGTTATCTTTAAATTACTGTTCAATCTTGAGGCATGCATAACAGAAGTACTGGATGAATTAAGGGATGGTGAAGATTAGCAAATCTCTTTGTTTTGTTGATCATTATCCTGAACTGCTGGAGGAGAGGATATTTGTTGTGTCTTGATGTCCATCATGAAGATTTGCCAAGTGCCAGTGCCTAGAGATCAATGGATCATCCAATGGTGGAGATCAATGATCAATAAAATGGCTTAATTTATTTGAGAAGTTTGTTTAGTTTGATGCTATGATGAAATATTAATAGGATTAATTTTTTTCTGATATTTTTGCCTGTGGTGAAAAGTCAATTCTGAAATCCAAAAGTCAGGAGAAAATGGAGTCGGAGGGAAACCTATTATTTCTTTGCTCTTCTCATGGAGCTCCTGAGATTTCCTTAATAGAACATGAGGCAAATTAGGACCACTGTCTGCAAAGGATACAAGGCCAATGATGCCATATAAAGGAGTTGGAAAAGAAGCTCCCAACTGTCCCACATCTCTGGTCAGTTGGATGCCTGAAGAAAGCAATGGCATTGGTACTGGTGACCCCTTTAGATCAGCAAAGCAGTTGGGAATCATTGGCGCCAATTCACCTAGCGATAGGACCAGGAGACACACAACTTTTTTATTTCCAGCAGGATGTCTGGGCTCACAGGCCGTTTGCTGATATTCTCATATCAAGTCTGCTGCAGAGACACCATTCTGTTTCCCCTCGTTTCTTTAGCTATTTACAGTAGAGGAGGTAACTCTGAGCCACGTTTATGGCCTAAGTTATCACATAATTGGTCACATAAAAGTCTGAGCAAGTCTTAGGGAAATTCCAACTGTCCAGTACTGTTCAGAGCTAGCCATCGTCACATGATTTCTAACTACTCGGCCCAGTGAAATAAGCTTTATACTCCAGCTCCAACATTCTTATTGTGCTTTGATGAAAAGGATAGGAATTTTTTATGCTGGATTAATCTGTGTTTCAGAAATTAATGTATTTTTTGTATTTAATCAAGGGATGTGGGGACATTGGTGAGTGCAGCATTTATTTCCCATCTCTAACTGTCCTTCAGAAGGACAGTACATGAATCACACATATTGATTTGATGCAATCTATTGAAGTGCAAAGCCCACACCTACCACAAAGATTTGGACACTCGCAACTAAAGGTACTGGAATTAAATATGGAATGTGAAGGGTTGGAGCTGGCTTCTCAATACACTGTCAATTACTTCAATTTTCATTGGTCAAATCAGCACAACAACTCAAAAATTTCACAAATTGCACTGAGAAAAATTGCGCTTACAACCCCACGATTGGCACAAATTGTACACGTTTCACCAACATGACTTAATCCTAAGTGTTAGATTCTCAAGAGCTCTGAGGATTTGACTGCTCACCTAGCCATGATTCCTGCTACAAATTGCTTTCTGCCACGCACTAAGGATCTGTGTCCCGCAGAATATTTGCAGATAATTGTGTCGCCTTTACACAAAAAACATTGCAGGGAAGAAAACAGGATTGCTCAGAGGCTGACAGAAACAGAATTTGTCTCTGTTGTAGCATGAGGTACTTTATAATGGCACATCTGCAGGAAGTAAATTAGCTCCCAAGTGACTGCTTTTTTCCTCTCTAGCTGTGGCCCCCAACCATATTTCATTTAGACACTGACTTTTTAACTTAATAGATTGATTTGAGAATAAGTGATGCTTTGCCTATGTAGGTAAAGAACTGCATTCATTTGAAAAGTTGAGATGATTTTGTCTACTGTGTTAAAATAACAAATCTCTTAGAAATGTGATGTTTTTATAGCAAGAATGATACCTTAGCAATCTAAACATGCATGTTTTAGAAACTGCACTGAGTTGCTGTTTCTTCCGTTACTGTCCTCATCCAGCCTGATTGTTTTAATAATAACTGGGCAGATAGTTTGATTGTATCCAAAGTGCTCTGTGCTACACACATTCCATGCTAGGACGTGTACCATCCACCATTTTGGTGTGGGCTGCCCAATTCATGGAAAGTGTCGGAATTTGGTGTTCAGACCACTGCATTTGCAAATTAGATCAGAACGCCCATTTCAGGCCCCGGTACAAATTGCAGATGCGTGTGGTCTGCAATCTGGACGGCTTTCCTCAGCAGCAGACCAAGAATCTGCCAACAGAACAAAAGTGTGGTTAGAGACAAAAACACTGCAGATGCTGCTTTAACACTTTGCTCTGTGTACTGGGGGTCATGGAGGGACAGGAATGCTAATCCTGCACACAAACTTTCTTCATTCAACATTGTTCTTGGGATGTGGCAAGGCCAGCATTTATGGCACATCCTAATTGCCCATGAACTGAATGGCTTGCCAGGTCATTTGAGGGGCCACTTAACAGTTGACAAGACTGCTATATTTCTGAGGTCACATTTTTCTGGTTTATATTAAAAAGGATTTTAATGTTAACGATACCTTCTTTTTTATTTTACTTTTTCTATGAAGGTAATGCTTAACTTTTTAAACTTTGTTTCTTTTACTACTTTGTACCTAAGTTTTTTGTGCCTAGGTATCTTTGTACCTAAGAAAGCGCTGTGTGTGGTGACATTATACATATATTACTGTAGTATTATTCTTGAGTGCATGTGACAATAACATCTAAATCTAAATCTAAATCTAAACAGACCAGATAAGGATGATGGAGCTCCCTGTCTTCTGGATAGGTTTTTACAGTTTTATAGTAATTACATGATTGTTTCATTTACCATAAATGAGATTAGCTTTCAGTTCCACTTTTTCCACTAACTAATTTACTTTATTATTTAACAGAGTTTAAATTCCATCGGCTGCTGTGGGATTTGAATTCTTGTCCCCAGTTCAATAACTAGGGCCTCCAGTTTGCTAGCTGTTATGAGGGCTTCGTATTTAATAATTTTTGTAGACTTGAATTTAAGTGATTGTGGATACATGGTTTTTTTTTGTTCAAGGAAGGACAGTTCTGAGTTTGTTTTGACTCTTCCCCA
Organism: Rhincodon typus; assembly: GCF_021869965.1. NCBI lineage: Eukaryota > Metazoa > Chordata > Chondrichthyes > Orectolobiformes > Rhincodontidae > Rhincodon > Rhincodon typus. Next base: position 35,158,343 of record NC_063354.1, read on the forward strand.
GAACTCTTCGTCAGTTCTGAAGAAGTGTCATCGTATTCTAAATGCTAACGCTCTTTCTCTCTCTCCACAGATGCTGCCAAACCTGTTGAATTTCTCAAGCATTCCCTGTGCTTGTTGCAGATTTCCTGCATCCATAGTATTTTGCCTTTATTCTGTATTGGGGGTTGTTGATATGGCATCCAGTGACAGCGTTCCATCATGATCAGTCTTTTATTTTTATTTTTGATTTTTGTTTGTGTAAGGCAGCCTGGCCATATAGCATGTCTTGGATATCTGTTGGAAGCTGTAAATGTGTATAAGCTATGGGTGTGAGGATTATAACAGTGTTTGAGCATGTAAGGTGAAGCTACTAATGCTCTTCATAGTTAAACGGGAAAGTCTTAGTTACAGTCATCCGTTTAAGTTTCTAATACTTCTTTGGTATTGGTGATAGAGAAATGGAACTTAGCTGAAAAAAAAATTGTGATTTTGGTGAAGTGGAACACTGTGGAGAAGAAAAGAAAACACTACATATCTTGATTGCTTTACAACTTTAGGGTTATTCTTTGTGAAAAGACAAAAGAATTTAAAATTGAATGCCATAAGAAAGTATATAAATGTCACATCAAAGTTTACGCAGGGCAGTTCACCATCAGTTTTGATAAAGCATAACTCAGAGTTTGCATCTCAGAAACCCCACATTAACCAGTAACTTAAGCATCTCAAGATATGTGATTGGAAAATAAATGTAATCATTTTCTCTCAATACTGTAGCAATTTATTCCCTTCCACTCTTCCTGGGCTGAAAATACTGATTCGATGGGTTCAGAGATTTGCACTGCTATCTGGTGTTTCTCTCCATTGACTGTCCTCTATTTTGAGCCTAGAAAAGCAGTTTCGCTGAGCAAGGCATCTAAGCTGAGTCTGATCCTGGCCTCATCCCAAGTTTCTATTAATAGCAAGAAGTCAGAGGATAGTATGTAGCAACTTTTTTCTTGATGTCAGAGATGCCAAGATGAATTGTAGTATCTAAATACCACTCTCTACTAAGTTGCACCAACTGAACAGCAAGCAAAGCTCAGATCAGCCTGTTGTAGCTAATGTCTTAGAGGAAGGCGATGGCCTAGTGGTATTATCGCTGGACTGTTATTCCAGAGATCCAAGTAATATTCTATGGAGTGATGCCATATGAACAAGAACGGGCACTCACCTTGACAAGATGTAACTTATTGCTTTCTAGGAATACAGACTAGTTAAATTACCTATTTAGTCATAATTTTGAAGTCTATCAACAGACAGGTAAAGACACATCTGACCCCAATGGGACCTGAGATAGACCTGTTTTCTCCCTACTTAAGACTGTAAGGCATCACAGATTATTTAGACCCTAATTATAGCAGTCTTTAGCAGTAATCGTTTCAGAATCATGACTTCATATTACAATCCCAAGCATAAAAGGTGGTAAAATTGTAATGCATGTAGCTTCCAATAAATTCATGACTTCCAGAATTATTGGATTGTTGTAGCTTGAATATACTGGTCTCAACTGCTGCTTAATTAAACATTTAACTAAAAGGGACAGAGTGTAGCAAGGCAGAAAGAGAGATCTTTTTGATTGTGGTAAATCTGGAGGTCTAATGATAACCATGAATCCATTGTCACTAATATCCTTTAGGGAAGGAAATCTGCCATCCTTACCTGGTCTGGACTACTTGTGACTCCAGACCCACAGCAATGCACTTGACCCTTAACTGCCCTCTAGGCAAGTAGGGATGTGCAAAAAATGCTGGCCCAGCCAGCAATGCCCACATCCCATGATTGAATTTTTAAAAAATGATTTGGCACAAACAGCCTGCATCATAATAAAAACAATCAGGATCTTTCTCAGCACGGGTCTGGGTGAAATCCTGTGATATTTCTCGAAACAGTAAGCAAGGAAGGCCGGGGAAAGTTAACAGTGTGAGAGGGTAAAAATCAGGTTCTCAATGGCAGGAGGAAAGTTTTCGATTAAATCCTCAGAAATTAAAGGTGAGTCAAACTTCCTGGCAGCAGGCATTGGAAAGTTGTTTGCACGTACTTACGTGTTACGCATGTTCATTAAGAGACCAGCTTGTCTGAATTAAGTTCCCCTTCCAAATTATATTCTCTGTGAATGAAAAAATATACCTCTCTTTTCCCTACTGTGCAGAAGAGATGAGCAGCAGGTGAGGTAGGGTACCTGCTGGAGTTGAAGGAGAGATGCTGCCTGTTTGAGATGTTTTGAGATGCACTGAGATCATGTGGGGACAGTTTAAAGGAGCACAGAACAGGTTGTCTGGGGAAGGGAAGCATTGTGTCCAATTCCTCCAAGTGGGTAGAGGAGGGGATTTCCTGACAGGGAGGCTAATAAAAGGATAGTACAGGGCAGGGTTGGTAGTATCTGTGGTAGGGTTCTAGGAGTTAAACTGAGGGTACTGGAATGCAGAGGGAGTAGTGACAGTTGGGGGAAGGGGCAGGTAGGATGAGAGATATATTTATTGTGGTGGTTGCAGAATGTTAGGGAAAAGGGGGAAGGGTCAGGTTGGACATGGGGACAGTGATGGATGTTGATTCAGGGCAGAGACCAGTTCAGTACACATGCTACATTGGAAGCCACATGGACCCTTAGATCATCATGGATGCAGTCGTGCATTCAGTGCTGAAAAAAAATGCCTAACAATGAACTCTGTCATTCATACATCAGAAAATAGAGATATCAGAATTAGGAACTGGATGAGCCATTCATTCCCATATCCCTTGATATCTTTAACATCTAGAAATCTATATACTATTAAACGACAGTCCTCTGGGCTAGCAATTTCCAATAATTCACTCCCTCTGAGTGAATGTATTCCTCATCATCATGGCCTTACATTGTCTGCTTCCTATTCTGAGTGTGTTCCCTGGTTCTAGACCCTCCCCCACCACAATAAACATCCCTTACACAACAGCGCTATAGAACCCCTTGAGAGTTTTGTATGCTTCAAAAAAATCATCTGTAATTCTTCTGAACTCTAGAGAATACAGGTGGAATCTCCTTAATTTCTTCTTGTAGGGAAATACCACTTTCCCTTTAAATTCTCTGGGTAACCTTGGTTACATTCTGTTAATGACAAGCATATCCTTCTTTATGATAAGTGGCCATCCCTGCCACAATTGTGCAGGTGTGATCTACACAAAGAACTAAACAACTGCAACAATACAACTTTACATTTGTTTTCAATTCCTCTTTAACAGCTACTGAAACCATTTTGGTTTCCTTACTTTTTTTATTTCACTTTTAGGACGTGGGTATTGCTGGCTGGGCCAGCATTTATTGCTCATCCCCCGTTGCCCTTGAGAAAGTGGTGGTGAGCTGCTTTCTTGAACTGGTCGAGACCGCACTCTGTAGGTAGACCTACAATGCCCTTAGGAAGAGAATTCCAAGAATATGTTATGCAGTGACAGACTTGTCCCCATCAGTGCTTACCCCAGTGTTATACACAGACAGACCTATCCTCATTGGTATTGCACCCTAGCGTTATGCAATGGCAGACCTGTCCCCATGAGTAATAGACCGTTATTGCTTTCTGAACCTGAATTTAAGGACCTTATTTAGCAGGCTTACTTGAGTTAACAAAGAGTGAGTTTATTAATGACTAAACACAAGAAGAATTAGTTACACAACACACAAACACATATTTGAAGTAAGAGTTGACTCCAAACAGACAAAAGTTATAAAAAAGCAGATATACTGATCAGTCTTTGAACTGTTTGTGAAGAGCAGATAGTTGAATGGCCAATGTTGTCAAGATTACCAGTAGCATTGACATTGGAAGCTGAATAGTCATTTTTGGAATGCTTGGTTTATACACTAATGTACGAATAGCTCAGACACATCTAAGAGAGTTGGGTTGAATAGATTACTTCTTTGCTATGAAATCTCTAAACTTCCTACAACTGTCTTCATTATGAACAGCCACGAACAATGGCAAAGTCCTCTTATGGAGGGCATTTAGCACATTATGCAGTCAATTAAGCTGTGTCATACATTAGTTACAAAAAAATGATTACAAGTGATAATGCATTGAGCTCTTCCATTAAGGCAGAGCTAAGAACCACGCAGTTAAATTGAGAAAGTAGGGTACAAGGTTGATGGATTACCATTGCACAAACGAACAAGTATTTTACAATTTGTAGCAACTAATTACGACACAGCAATTTTTAATAAAAGTACATGAGGATAAAAAGAAATTGAAAACTTGTTTTTTTTCATGATAACTGGAAAAGCAGCTACTTCTTGTAAAGAGAAAGTTCTAACAACATCCAAAACTAGATCATAAATATAAACCAGGAAAAGCAGAGATAATAACACCACCTCCAGAATCTTACAATAAGACATTGTTCAGTTCCAAAACCATTACTTTTACCACTACTAGTGTTTACCACTAAACTTAATTTCCTGTCACTCAGCTAACTTCGTGTCTGTGCTATCATTGTTCCTTGTATTCCATTGGCTTTAACTTTGCTGACAAGCCTGCCTTGTGACATTTTATCAAACAGCTTTTGGAACGCTACATACACAACATCAACACCATGAGCTTAACAAACCCTCTCTGTTAACTTGTTAAATGAATTTAATTAAATGTGATTTGCCTTTAACAAATCTGTCCAGGCATTCTTTATTTAAACAATATCTGTTAAGTAATTTATTTTTGTCTCAAAGTATTGTTTCTGAAGACTTTTCCACCACTAAGATGAAACAAACTGGTTTTCAACTGCTGACCTTATCCTTAACACCATTTTTGAAGAAAGAAATAACATTTGCAAATGCTCCAGACCTCTGGCACCATTACTGCATTTGAGGAGGCTCAACCTGTTATTGCCAATGCCTCTGCAATTCCCACTTTCATTTGCTTTAATACCCTGGGATGCATTGGATCTGGATTTTTTCTTGTCCTTTTCCATAGTTGATCTAAAACTTATGATATTATGAACACTGTCACCCAAATGTTCACTTACACTTGATTCATTTGAACAAGTAATTGAGTGGAAGTAGATTTATTTGCAGCATTTAAAAAAATGACATAAACTGTTGTCTATGTAATTCTGAACTAAAATAGGTACAGATTGATTCTGGAATGCTGGAACCAGAAACTATCCTGAGTTAAATAAACCAGATAAAGAATACAAATACAACATATCCAGTCACATAATACTTTAAATTACTGCATAATAGTGTGTATGTAATTGATGTGCTGGCTCTCACACAGACAGCAAATAATTTCATACAATGTCCCATACTATTGTCCTCTCACCCATCTTTGTCAGGACTGTAGAGAACATATTGTAAAGAATCTCTCTCATTCTTGCTGATCATCCTTAACTTACAGAACTTTTTACACAAAACATTGTTCATTTAATTATTTCTTCCAGATTTATTTGATTTACTAATCCTTTCAGTTTTAGGAACATGCTGCATTGGGAAATTTAGCCCATTAGCTTACTTTTTCAATGATAAAGAAAATCAATACTAATGACAGTAAAATCTTGGCTTTGAAGCTCCTTAACTTTTACGTTATGGATGGTGACTGACTAAACTCAATTGTGCATTCAGAAGCACACAACACAAGATGAAAATGGGTGGTGTCTTTTCAGTGTTTTTAAATTTCTTTCTGTGGTCTGTAGGAAAGGTCCTTAGGCTATTCCTAATTAGATGAGTCATCGTTCCTAATTTATCTCCACTCCAACATACGTTACAATTTAAAAGTCTGATTATGTTATGTATGAAAGTTCAAGGTAGAGTATGTACTCTTCAAAATCAATTTATGCCTTGAATTTTACAAGATAAGTTTAATTCTTTTTCAAATATTCCAATTTTCTTTGTGCGCTGTTCAATTTACAATCAGTGATACAGAGAAATTAATCATGGATGGGATCAATTTTATCTAGAATGTACTAACATTGGAAAAGTGACAATACTTCTTTGAATCAACCTTAAGGAATCTCTATCTAGTCTACTGTCATAGCTTTTGGGCAGATATGCAAAGAGATCCTGTGGATAAAGCTGTGAAAGGTCCCTCAAAAGATGGAAGTTCACTGAGTATAAAAGTGAACAGTTGGTATTTACTTTCTTTGACTCTCTCTAGCCAGGGTCTGCCATTTGTAACTGTGTCCTGAACTACCATGCATCTTTGTAGCACAAACCATATTGCCTGCTTGATCCTTTGCATAAGGTACAGGTAAGTAAAATAACCACCTGTGGGCGAAAAAGTGAGTCCAACTACTGATTTGAATATAGTATGCTGTTACTCAAAGGGACGGATCAAATTAAATGCATTATTTTTGGAGTTGAGAAGGTGAAGTTATTGCATATATTAGTAGACTTACATGGTTCGATCTATGATACATTCATGACAAGAAACACATTCTAAATATTTCCTGAGGTAAATGTGAAATGTTCCATTGTTCAGTCTAAGATCAAAAATAGATGTTGAAGAAAGCATCACTTACGCATAGGGGTGAGTGGGCTATCACTGCACAATCACCCAATTGTCAACTCATTGTAGAAACATTGTATAAATGCAAGTAGCTCAGCAAGTCTTGTGGTGGGGCAGTCAGGAATTCGGTGTCCCTACCATAAAGCTACACGGTCAAAGGCCATGGCACCATATTTAAAGGGCACCTGCACACACTTTAATCCTTTACAAACGTCATTCTGCCTCTTGGAGTGGACACCTGCAGTTAACAAATTAACCCTTCCACTCTTCCCTGCTTCCCTGTCCCAGGTGACTTTCACCCTTGGTCAGCCTCCTTGACAAGTCCCTATTGTACTCCATGCCCATCCCCCAGTCAATCCACTGGATCCCACACCACTGGCATTCAAGACATGGCACAGACAAGTGTGAAGAGATCAAGGCATTGCCTACTGAGTCCAAAGACCAACAAGTACACCACTGTATGTCTTTTATATACAGTGAGGAATTAGAGGACATGGATTACATACTTATGGACAACTTAATTGGAATGGAACTTTATTCTATCTTGTCTTTTATTCAGCATGTATTAAAAAGGGCATCCCAATACCCACTAATGGGAAGCTTGAACCACCTTTTAAGTTCTGATAAATTAATTGCCAATATTCATCCTGCTGTTGGGAACCTGATTTTTGGCACACAAATGTTCCTTACGTGCCTTACTTTTTGCTGCCAAGAGCAGCACAAAATTCTATCCATGGTTTATTTTCATCTGAGCTGGCTTACGTTTATTGCAGAATGAGCACTTTCATTACACTCCATTGAATCTGTATTTTGTAGCTATTCACTTTTCTGCCCTCTCTGAGGGCAAAGGTAAACAACTGGAATGCATTGGCAAGTATATCCACGGACCTACCCAGAAGACTATGACTGCCAACTCCCTTTCAGGGCATGTTATCTGAGGACAGAGTCACATAGAAAATATTTGATGTTATTTTAATTTTGATTGTCCATGCTCCCTAAGACTCCCTTTAGCCATACATTCTGTAAGCACGAAATTGGAAAGAATATATGTTGAAAGATGTTAATGCACTGAAGGCTATAGAAGACAGGAAGAACTCATGAATAAAATGAAGTGTTAATTATTTAGATACAAATCATAGCCATTGACATTAGGAGAAAATTTGCAGAGGGGAGTTGAATATATATTTCAAACTGTTGCCAGAATACAAACACAACAGTAATTTGAAGTATCTTGCAACTGAAATACAAATGAATACATTTGTATTCAAATAAAATAATATTTGCCCACACTTGCTTTGCAATTTATCCAATCAGAACAAATATAAATAGCCCTTTAAGAGGCTAATTACATAACATGAGTTCTGAATATAGATTTGGAGAGTGGGTTGCTTTTAGTTACTCAAACACACAGCTGACATTTTCTTCTCTTTCGTAGGCAGTAGGAAAGAAACAGAGAAAAAATTCACCCAAATAGCAAGGAACTGGTTTTCTGAATGTCAACTATCAGCAGGGTGTTGAAAGAATCAGAGGCTGAAGTCTAAATGATGATATTTATTTCAAAAAAAGCAGTTTGAAAATTCACAAATACACATTCTAAATTAATTCAGCGGTTGTTTTCTCTCATTTTTAGTTTTCAGAATTTCAAAATATACCAGTGAGTGGTTAAGTTGTGTTAGTTAATTCTGGTAAATGTACTGTTCAGTGTGGAAATGGTCTATCAGACATGAAGTTCACAGAGTTGATGACCAACACATGCTGAGTTGAAGGATCTTCCTTAATTAGCACAGAAACAGACCCATCAATCCAACTCGTCCATGCTGACCAGATATTCTTCATTAATCTAGTCCTATTTGCCAGCATTTGGCCCATTATCCTCTAAACCCTTCCTATTCATATACCCATCCAGATGCCTTCTAAATGTTGTAATTATATCAGCCTCTACCACTTCCTCTGCCTGCTCATTCTATACACGCACCACACTCTGCATGAACAAAATTGCCTCTTAGGTCCCTTTTAAATCTTTCCCCTCCCACGCTAAACCTACACCCTCTAGCTTTGGACTCACCTACCCTGGGAAAAAGACCTTGGCTATTTACCCTACTCATGCCCCTCATGATTTTATAAACCTCTATAAGGTGATCTCTCATCCTCCAATGCTCCAGAGAAAATAGCCACACCCAATTCAGCCTCTCCCTATTGCTCAAACGCACCAATCCTGGCAATATCCTTGTAAATCTTTTTTGAACCCTTTCAAGATTCATAACATCTTTCGTACAGCAGCAAGACCAGAGTTGAATGCAATAGTTCAAAAGTGGCATAACCAATGTCCTACACAGCCATAACATGACCTCCCAACTCCTATTAGCAGCAAAAGAAGGCCATTCTGACTTTCAAACCTGTTCCACAATTCAGTACAGTTATGGCTGATCTAGTCATGGTCTCAACTCCATCTTACTGCCTCCCTTTTATAACCTCCGACTCCCTGACTTGCAAATGAGCTCTCTTATTCTGAACCTGTGTCCCCTAGTTCCTCGCTCCCTCACAAGAGATAACAGTCTTCTGGTAATCATCCTCTGCAGTCCCCTCAAAATATTGCAAGTTTCAGTGAGGTCTTCTCTAAATTCCAATGGATAAAGTCCTAATCTGTTCATCTTTCCTTCATAAAAAAAAGCTGCTCAATCCAGGAATGAGTCAAGCGAATCTTCTTTGAACTGTTTTTAATGCAATATATTCTGTTTTAAATAAGGACACCAAACCTATCTGCAGTATTCCAAATGTACTCTCACCAAGGTTCTTTAAGTTTGCAGTAAGATTCCTTATTTTTAAATTCCATTCATCTTGCAATTCATACCAACTTTCCAATTGCCTTCTAATCACTTGCTGTACTTGCATACTAACTTATTGCGATTCATGTACCAGGACACCTAGATCCTTTTGTATCACAGAGTTCTGTGACCTCTCTCCTTTTAGGTAGTATGCTGTTTTTCTATTCCTCTGCCACAGTTGACATTTTCCCAGATTATGCTCCATACTCTGTCAATTTGCTTTTGCCCACTCACTTCTCTTATTTATATCCCTTTGCAGTTTCTCTACTTTCTCTTGACAATTTATACTGCCACCCATCTTGGTTACATTAGCACATTTAGTCCTTTCCTTAAAGTCATGGATATGGATTGGAAATAGTTGAAGCCCCAAATGGTAGCAAACGTGTTACACTGGCCTCAACCTCACTTGGGATGGGGAGATGGTCATTCACATGTTCCCAATGACTCTTACTGTCAAGTGCATGTGTCAATTTTGGATGAGGACAATAATGAGGACAAATATGAAGTTCTTTCCCATCTGCTGACAATCTCAGCATAGTTATAACAGGGGATCTTGGGGAACATGATGGAGATTGGTCAGCTCCCATGCTTACGTGTCTCAGAGTCTTTTGGAGAACAGGCAAGAAAAGTGGACAGGAGAATAAAATAAATTGAACTGTGATTTAAGAGGCAAATTTGAAAATTAATTTTCCATTTAAGAGAATGAACAATATAATTGTAAAACTGAAATTGTCCCATTAGTAGAAGCAGAAAGCAACAGTAATGGATGGATCTTTTGCTAGTAATTTACAACGCTTAGGATCATTAATAACGGAAGCATCACTGTTTCAAAAAGATTAGACTTTTAAAAGATGTTGACTGTTTAATAGTGGCTCCATCGGTTATATTTCCCCACTAACAGGAACAATTCATCTCTGCTAATAACTGCCTAGTCCGTGTCCTCAGCTCATTATAGAAGAAAATTGAACTGAATTGAAGTTGACCACTAAAACTGATGACAACAACTTTCTATGAGAATTTATGCCTGTAGGAAAAGTGTTTTTCTAAGTATCTGAGCCTACAACCATCTGTTCAGTAAATTGATGAAAGGACCAGCATAAGATGTAATCTAGAATGCAGATAACAGCTTCAAACCAATGAGACAGCTCAGTGACTAAGATAAAAGCAGGGATTGAGAGTGGTAGGAATTGATTGGTACTGTGAGCCTCTATTATTAAATTATCCCCGTCCAATTTGCAATGGTATAAGGGAGTACATTATTTGTGTTACCTTGTTATGTAGATTCAATTGTGTGAGCCAGCGATTACTATGAAAATTTTGTCTAACTCTCAACAAACAATTTTTACTAATTAATGAAGGATCAGTTAAAAGGTCGTCACCTTCAAGGTGGAAAGGTCTGCCATAAAAATAACTATTGACTTATACAGAAAAAATAAAACAAATTAAAACCGGGACTTGCATAACCACATCAGATAAACAAGTGCAAGTATCTGTGATTACATGAAACAACAGAATTGTTAAACAGATGGCCCTGATCACATTAAACATCTGCGCTGTGAGTGCAAAATCTCATGTTCCTCTGATATGTCAAAAGAAAGAGAAAGTTTAACTTGATAAAGCTGTCAAGTCAGAGCACACAGTATGCTCACTGTCTCACTGGGGGAGGACCAAACTGGTAAGCTGCAAACCAGAACAGTTTATATGGTTTTGCGGTCACATGATCAAAGAGCTGTAAGAACATAGGTGAAGCACCATCAATTGGCAGAGCTGGGATGCTGCACAAGCTCTACCCTGAGGAGGAACAGGGTAATACAATTTTACTTCTCTTTAATTTACTGTTTAAATATACAGAATTGTCAACACTCACTCATTCTTGAAGTAAAGGGCAGTTGTACGCTCGTTGTTGTCAGCTTGAAGTTTATTAGAGCTGCTCAGATTGAACCTAAAATTGGGCCAATCGCCAATAGACGATGCTGACGGCCCATGTCAAATAGTGTTTTATTTTCATTAGTGAGGTGACTGCACAACATGGGACCAGCCAAGTCATGAATCACTTATGCCCAGACTTAAACCAGAGATAAAAGAAAGAATCACACATCTTGCTGAACAGTTTACTGTCTGAGCATCTTATGTTATTTATTCCTGTGAGACAAATAAGGTAGTTAATGTTGTAATTTATTCACCTGCATACATTGAGTATAGGCTGTGAGAGCAATCATAACTTTGTCATAACGTCATTCACATGGAAATAGGATTCCAATTCTCATGGTTTTGTAACTATTTTCTGACCATTTCAATTCTCTGCAGGAAGGATTGTCCTTGGAAATTATTTGCTGAACAGTTGCCAAAGTGTAGTCCCAACAGGTAGTGTAAGGACCCAGGCCCAGAGCTTACTTCAGCCATGTTTGGGGGATGTAGTGATTGGAACCAGGTTGGTCTTGTTGACTATGAGATCCTTGATTGGGTGAGATTGTTAGCTTGCTCGCTGAGCTGGCTTGTTTACGTTCAGACTTTTCGTCACCATGCTAGGTGGCATCATCAGTGAGACCTCCGATGAAGCGATGTTTTCTACTCTGCTTGGAATTTATACTGTCTGGTCCATTGTGGTGAGTGTCAGTGAGTGTCATTTCTGGTTCTGTTTTGTATGGGTTTGTATATGGAGTCCAATTCTATATGTTTGTTGATAGCATTATGGGTTGAAAACCATATCTCTAGAAATTCCTGAGTGTGTCTATTTAAATACAACAAATTAAAAGAGACCCACCACCTCATCAACAACGTATTTGTGGGGATTAAATTCACAAGAGAAGAAAAAAACAACAATCAACTTCCGTTCCTGGATGTCAGAGTTGAGCATATGACCAACAGGGAGTTCCAAACCTCAATATACAGGAAAGCAACCCGTACAGATCAAATCTTCAACTTCCACAGCAACCACCCCAATGACCACAAACAAAGTTGCATTAGGACACTAATTAAATGGGCCAGGACACACTGCAACACTCCAGAACTACACAGGAAAGAGGACGAGCACCTGTACAAAATCTTTACTATGAACGGATATCCCTGAAACTTCATCCACAGATCCTACTAAACAGACAACAACAGGAGAACACAGTACGTTCTAACACACTGGCCACACTGCCCTACATCAAGAACATATTGGAAGTGACAACAAGACTCCTAAGACCACTGGGAATCATGGTGGCCCACAAGCCCACAGCCACTCTTTGACAAACACTTACAAGGATTAAAGACCCCATTCCCACAATATGCAGAACCAACATGGTTTACAAAATACCATGCAACAACTGTGACAAACATTACATCGGACTGACAGGAAAGAAACTAGCCATCAGAATACACGAACATCAACTAGCAGCAAAACGGCTTGACGAACTCCCCCTAATATTGGTACACTCAGACAATGAAGGCCATCAGTTTAACTGGGACAAAGTAACCATAGTAGCCCAAGCCAAACATAGACACGCATGGGAATTCCTAGAGGCATGGTTCTCCACCCGTAATGCTATCAATAAACACATAGAATTGGACGCCATATACAAACCCATATAATGAAACCCGGAAATGACAGTACTCACCATAACGGACCGGACAGTATAAACTTTAAGCCGAGTAGAACAACATCACCTCATCAGAGACTCCACTGATGATGTCACCTAGCACGGTGATGAAACGTCTGAATGAAAACAAGCCAGCTCGGTGAGCAAGTCAACAACCTCACCCACAACCCGAGCTACAAATCTCTGCTAAAACTTTATCCTTGAAAGGGGTTGTTAACCTGGGCCAATCAGGAAGTCCTGACTGACCAATACAAACAGGGGGTTTAGAATCTCCTTAGTTCAGGGGATTGATTCCGAGCTGACTGACCACAGCCAGTGTACTGTGCACATGTAAATAAATGGTGACATAATGATAGGATACTGGTCTCTGTGCAGTTATTTCAGTGGTGACGGGAGAAAACAATACTTCCTCAGGAACATTCACTCGCAATTGTCTTAGAGTTGGGATAAGCATTTCTGGCATCATGCCTCTATTTGGGAAGATAACACATTTGACCCTGCTGTCGAAGACTGGGCTCAGTACGTGGAAAGAATGTGATATTTTTTCCAGGCAAATGACATTGGGGCAGATGAAAAGCAGTAAGTAATCTTTTTGATTACTTGCAGATCTGTAGCATTTTCGGTTATAAGGGGCTTAACATTTTCTGAGGCACCAGACACTAAAACCTTCCAAGAGCTGACTGAGTTGGTTAAGGAATATTACAATCCCAAACCTCCTCTGATTCTGAGATGCTATTGGTTTTATTTAGCTGTTCGAGAACCGGGGCGGGGGGAACCGTATCGGGATTTTTGATGAGGTTAAGACAACTGGCAGAGGCATGTGATTTTGGATTAATCCTGAATGACATGCTGAGAGACTGTTTGGTATGTGGGATTAATGATGTAACCATGCAGAAACGTCTACTAGATGAAGCCCGACTGGACTTCAAACAGGCACTGCAATTGGCCTCGTCATTAGAAAATGTGGCAAGTGGAGCATGGGAACTACAGGGAATCCCATTGGAAGTGGACACCCTCATCTGTCCAACTGAGCTTGGGGAACAAGACTTGAGTATAGGGAATCACAAAGCCTCATGTAGGGCATATCCTGTGCAGAGGGACCCTCGGCCAGTCTACAGCAGAACCCCACAACAAAGCCAAGCCTTGGCCAAGTGGCCAAAAAGTTCTTTAGGATCTGGGCCGGCAAGCCATTGTAGTTGCTGCCGATATGCAGACTCGAGACAGTAAAAGAGTCCTACAAAGTCTAACTTGAGTAAGAAAACTCATAGGTCGGTACCCAGGAGAGTGCACACCCTAGGAAGTCCCCCTACATGTGGGTTTGAACAATTAAATTGCTCAGCAATGTCCAAATCAGAGCCGATCAAAATTAATGCTTGTTTAAATGGTCACCCAGTTCCCATGGAGGTTGATACTGGCGCAACTGTGGTTGCAGAACCTGTCTTTAACAAGATTCACTCGGGACTCCAACCCTTAAGTTTGCGCAAGACCTCAGCCAGACTGAAACCATACACTGGGAAGCCATTGCAAATTAAGGGTATGATTTCGGTTCCGATCTCCAATGAGAAGCAATTGGTGCAGTTACCACTGATGATAGTAAAAGGCACGGGCCCAAGTCTATTGGGACAGAACTGGTTGAGAAAGATTTGCCTAGATTAGCTCAACATTTTTTGGTTAGAAAATGGCTGCATTGGTGAAGTCCTAGTGAAATACCCAAGAGTTTTTCAGGAAGGGTTTGGGACTATCAAAGGGGCCAAAGTCACTTTACACATTGACCAGGAAGCAATTCTGCAATTTTGCAAGGCCCACCCAGTGCCATTTACTTTGCGGGCAAAAATCAGGAGGGTGGAGAGCGAAGGAATCGTCAAAGCAGTGCAGTTTGTGGAATGGGCAGCTCCTGTCGTACCGATTGTGAAGCCTAATGGTTCAGTTCACCTTTGTGGGGATTTTGAGCAAATGGTAAACTGCTTCTTGCAGCTGGATGAATATCCAATCCCTTGCATAGAGGACTTGTATGCAAAGTTGGTTGGTGGGGGGGGCGGTGGAGACACTGTCATTTACAAAGCTGGACATGAGCCACACTTACTTGCAATTGCGACTGGATGAGGAGTCCCAGAAGTATGGCAGGTTTGAAGAAACAGCCTATAGTATCACTTGATATCAAACAGTCCTGGTTCCTGTTCGATTATAGGACCACCCCTTACACAACAACAAGGGATAGCTCCAGCAGAGTTGCTGATGGGGAGAAGACTCTGCACCAGATTAAACCTGATATTCCCAGACCTGGGGTGGGGTTAAGGTGAAATGGCAGCAGGAACTCCAATGCTGGACATATGCCTCCTCTAAGCGAGAGAGAAGATTTAATTTGGGGGATGAAGTTTGGAGCCGGAACCATGGAAATAGCCCCATGTGGGTACAAGGCGAGGTTGATGTGAGGTCCTGTGATTTACAAAGTTCGGGTAGGTGAGGCAGTCCTCAACAAACACGGGGATCACCTGAAAGCTGTTACCTCGCAAATGGGGCAGAAGCAAAACATACCTGGCTCCTTAGAACAGCCAGAAGATCTGTCAGGAACCGTAGGTTCTCCCCCACTGTCTAGTGTTGAGAAAATGTCAGAGTCCGAAATGGATGCAGCCTCAATACCATTACTGTCGGAAGAAGAGGAGGAAACTCTCCTGAGACACTCCAGACACAAGACACAGACACAGGGAGGTGGGGTGGGGGATTACACACTGTGTCTGTGTCTGTGTCTGAGTCAGAGGAACTGGACCTGGGGCGAAAACATTGCAGTAATAGCTACAAGAGGAAGACCAGGCCTACATCTCGGACTTGGGGGGAGGGATGTATTCATTTGAACCAGGTGGATTTTGTTAACTACGTGATCCTTGATTGGCATCATTAACCTGGGCCAATCAGGAAGCCCTGGCTGACCAATATTACCAGGGATTTAAAATCTCCTCAGTTCAGGGGATTGACTCCAAACTGGCTGGCCATAGCCAATGTACTGTACACAAGTAAATGAAGGGTGACTGGGTGATGGAATACCAGCCTCCGTGCAGTTATTTCAGGATACAAACCTTATGATGTTGGCTCTAACCTGATCCACATACTAGCTGTCCAATTATCCTAGATAACTGGCTCCCATTCATTCTGGCTTACTGTACCACAAGATATAAGTCCCAGTAAGCTTGAAGTAAGGTTGCACCTTACATTACAAACCTGCAGCTTGTCACACAGTGGATATGGTTAACCATTCAAGTGGGGATAAAAATTGACATATCAATTATTAATTTGATATATGCCACTTTTCAGCAGATCATTTTCCCCAGCAACTTGATATCACGTGTGGTAAATTAGATAATATACTCTATGAAGGCAAATGATAATAAGAAGTTGTGAAGGGGGTGGGGATATGAATATCAGCAATTGCCTGGTACTGGAGACATTCCACTGGATTTACTTTGTAGCATACAATTTGGCACCATTTAAAATAATGTCTAATGGGGTGTGAGCCGATGTTTTAAGAGATTTATAATTAGCACAAGCTTTCTCCAAATAAAATTACATTGCAGTCAGAAAAAATAATAAACTATGGTCTGGATTTTGTACACAGAACAACCACAAGGCTACTTATTTCCATTATTGTGTCAATAAAACAGTAGCCTCCAGGGTATGCATATATACAGCTGACTGTAGTAATCTAGAAGTTTCCATCCATGTTACCTTGTTCCTCTGTATAAAGTACATCATTGATATATTGATTTCAATGTCAAGTCAAAGTTTTTGAAGTTGCTATGCTCACTTACTGAACACACCAGAAAAATAATCATGTCTAGTGCATTTAGATGTAAATGATTTATTTTAACCTGGTTGATAAGTCATAGCTACAACAGAAAAAACTCGCTGACCCTAAAAATTTACAGACAAGTATGGAGACTCATTCCTTCAGAACAGAATTAAGGTTTAAGGTTTAAAAGTCGTCTTTTTCCTCTGTCTGAGATAGTAGGAACTGCAGATGCTGGAGAATCCGAGACAACAAGGTGCAGGGCTGGATGAACACAGCAGGCCAAGCAGCATCATAGGAGCAGAAAGGCTGACGTTTCGGGTCTAGACTCTTCATCAGAAATGGGGGAGGGGAAGGGGGTTCTGAAATAAATAGGGAGAGAGGGGGAGGCGGATGGAAGATGGATAGAGGAGAGGATAGGTGGAGAGGAAACAAACAGGTCGAAGAGGCGGGGATGGAGCCAGTAAAGGTGAGTGTAGGTGGGGAGTTAGGGAGGGGATAGGTCAGTCCAGGGAGGACGGACAGGTCAAGGGGGCGGGATGAGGTTAGTAGGTAGGAGATGGGGGTGCGGCTTGAGGTGGGAGGAGGGGATAGGTGGGAGGAAGAACAGGTTAGGGAGGCGGAGACGAGCTGTACTGGTTTTGGGATGCGGTAGGGGGAGGGGAGATTTTGAAGATTGTGAAATCCACATTGATACCATTGGGCTGCAGGGTTCCCAAGCGGAATATGAGTTGCTGTCCGCTCCACACTCCCCTCCAGCCCCACCACACCCGGCACTCTTCCCTGCAACCGCAGGAAGTGCTACACCTGCCCCCATACCTCCTCCCTCACCCCCATCCCAGGTCCCAAGAAGACTTTCCACATCAAGCAGATGTTCACCTGCACATCTGCCAATGTGGTATACTGCATCCGCTGTACCCGGTGTGGCCTCCTCTACATTGGGGAAACCAAGCGGAGGCTCGGGGATCGCTTTGCAGAACACCTACGCTCGGTTCGCAATAAACAACTGCACCTCCCAGTCGCGAACCATTTCAACTCCCCCTCCCATTCCTCAGACGACATGTCCATCCTGGGCCTCCTGCAGTGCCACAACGATGCCACCCAAAGGTTGCAGGAACAGCAACTCATATTCCGCTTGGGAACCCTGCAGCCCAATGGTAAGAATGTGGGTTTCACAAGCTTCAAAATCTCCCCTCCCCCTACTGCATCCCAAAACCAGTCCAGCTCATCCCCGCCTCCCTAACCTGTTCGTCCTCCCACCTATCCCCTCTTCCCACCTCAAGCCGCACCTCCATCTCCTACCTACTAACCTCATCCTGCCCCCTTGACCTGTCCGTCCTCCCTGGACTGACCTATCCCCTCCCTAACTCCCCACCTACACTCACCTTTACTGGCTCCATCGCTGCCTCTTCGACCTGTTTGTTTCCTCTCCACCTATCCTCTCCTCTATCCATCTTCTATCTGCCTCCCCCTCTCTCCCTATTTATTTCAGAACCCCCTTCCCCTCCCCCTTTTCTGATGAAGGGTCTAGGCCTGAAACGTCAGCCTTTCTGCTCCTCTGATGCTGCTTGGCCTGCTGTGTTCATCCAGCCCTGCACCTTGTTGTCTCTTTTTCCTCTGTCTACCTGTTTTTGCCTCCCTTAGTTTTTCCTATTGTTCATAATCTTTATTTCACTTTTGATATTTGATTTAAACTTAATTTTAACAAACTGCTTTTGATTCTATGGAATATTTCAATGTTTTGACCCATTGAGAGCTGAGGGAAACATAGGTGTTCAGATCTCTCTGCATAATATCAGGTAGGGAACATTCCAGGGGTTGCCATACAGTCAGGTAGGTTTGTGCCTTGACCCAGTCCCTGTGTAGGGTGGGGGCCCAACTCCATGGGAGGGATGGAAAGTCCAGAGGACCATTAGGGAGCATAGATAGGGTTATTTAGAAGTTACAGAGGGGGAAGGGGTAGCCTGGAGAATGAAGAACATTGGATGTTGGTGAAGCACCAGCAGATATGTTAAAAGACGTTGACCTTGTAGATCCACCAACTGACACTTTCTTTGCAGCACTAGAACTTTTAAAAAGTTCTCATGATCCTAGCTATGTTGGACAAATCAGATACCAGCGTGAAAGCTGGCTTGATAGACCATAAATTATCATTTTCTTTTTATCTATCGTGGAGGTAGGTCACTGAACATATTTATAAGAGGCCGTTAATATTGCTTTAATTGGAGAACATAAAAGTCCATTTCACAAAATAGAAATACAAACCGTACCACATCATTCAAGAAATGATAGAATGTTCTCATTACAAACATTAGAAAGAAAGTTTATTCATTTTAACATAGAAACATTCTTTGTCACAACCTAGAAGGGGAGGGTGCTTTGGAAATCAATCATCAATTATTCTCTGATTCATCACAAATCTGAATATGATCAATTGAAGGTTGGTACGATGCTTATGTTACCTGACTCTGACCACATCTAAAATAAAAGAAATACTAGATTTCAATAATGCACAATGTACAATGTACGTACAACCAAAGGAACATTTTTTTTACAGCAAACCTATTCCTAACATGTGGCAAAAGATTATTACTAATTACTAATAAGCAAACTTAAACAATGCGTTTTGAATTCAAAAAGGCACAGAAGCATTCACAAATTTGATAGCTAAAGCATAAGACTCAATTTTCAGGATTATTATGTTTGGAAAATAAAGTCAAAAGCAACAAAGTCTCTAAATCAAGAGTTCCAAAACACAAAGAGAAGTTAAATGAATTCTGTTCCTTTTTTTGGTTTTTGGCAATGACATCACAATGTTATCAACCACAGTGATCTTCATTTCATGTCAGCTGAAGTCATATCTTGGCTTGAGTTAGATTTTTTGTCTTTTTGCAAAGTCTTTGAATAATATTTCTTTTCTAAACACATAAAGGGAGAAAGATGTCTGTCTTGTTTGCAGGCTTTTTGAGGTCTCAGATTCCCACTCTTCTTTCTCCTCTCAGCTCAGTGACAAACTGCCCCTTAAAACCATAGAGCTGTTGCTGGGCAGTTTCTCTTTTTACAACTCCAAGGCACCAGGAGCCACATGGTCTCACAAAAATATCAAATCCAGCTTCTTCCAAGCATTGCATGTTCTTACTAACCAATGAATGAATACCACACAGTGTCATTTTAGCTTGAGTGATAAAGATAAAAATAACTGGTTCTTTTCCTATGACAGAGCAGTCCAAACTTTCATTTTACAATTTATATTTTCATATGAAATATCTGTAATCCTTAAAGACACTCAAACCTCAGTGATGAATGTCACCTATCTCCATATTGAAAGAGTCATAGAGTCATAGAGCTGTATAGCATGGAAACAGACCCCACAGTCCAACTCATTCATGCTGACCAGATATCCTAAACTGATCTAGTCCCATTTTGCCAGCATTTGGCCCATATCCCTCTAAACCCTTCCTATTCATATACACATCCAGATGCCTTTTAAATGTTGTAATTGTACCAGCCTCCACCACTTCCTCTGGCTGCTCATTCCATACACACACCACCCACTGCATTAAAAAGTTGCCCCTTAGGTCCCATTTAAATCTTACCCCTGTCACCTTCAATCTATGCCCCCTAATTTTGGATTCTATAATTTTTGACCCTATAAGTTCACCCCTCAGCCTCTGATACTCTTGGCCAAAAAGCCCTAGCCTTAATTGGCTGGCATTACTGCAGACAATTTCCTTACAGTATATTTCTGTGTGTTCAGTTAAATGTTTATTTTTCAGCCAATGTCTCTTCCTAAAAGTTTTAAAATAATTTGCTAACTCAGCTCACTTATTATTTAACATGGGCTCCTTTGACCTGTATTTTTAATGGCCTTGTTGGATTCTTTTCATTCTGACACATCCATAGCCTTCTAATTTGAGAGTTTTCATTTCAGGATACCTCCCAAGTCCTGACATCTTGGAGACAGCTAATAGCAGCACTTCTGTTAGTGTGGCCCTCTTGTCTCTGTTTCTGGTCCGTTTTCTCTCTCTCCCTCTCCAGTTTATGAAACTCAAGTCAGCAAACGGCTGAGTAATTATCTCCCCAGGTGCCTGCTTGTCATTTAGCTAAAATCACACAACCTTTTCACAGATGCTGCTTTGAGCTTGTTGTTCAAAATTACTTTCTGACCTTTTCAAACAAAAAACAAGTCAGTCCTTCATAGGATATATACTGAGATCCATTTTTAGTTCCATTTAGAGTATAAGTGCCCGAATAACAATAACATATCATGAATCTTCATCTCACAATTTATAGTAAATTTAAAACGAGACCCCAACATGGGGAAAAGCCTTCTTATATTTGAATTAGCAACTGACATCTCAGAACAGGGTGTCCAACTACCCCATCTCTTGCCTCAGTTAAAACTAGGAGTAGTGCAGAGGCAAGTTGGAGGTCAGGATTTTTATTTTCCACCACATCCGAGACTAACATCTTTGGAGTGGGGGTATTGTAGGAAAGATGTGAATGCATTGGAGCGGGTGCAGAAGTGATTTACAAGAGTGGTTCCGGGAATGAAAAGCTTTGGTTCTGAGGATGGATTGAAGAAGTTAGCACTGTTTTCCTTGGAGAGAACGGAGCTGAGAGGAGATTTGATTTCAAAATATTGAGCAGGTTGGATAGAGTAGGTAGGGAGAAGCTGTTCTTAGTCATGGAGCAAAGAAGAACAACAGGGTATAAATTTAAAGCAATGTGCAAACAAAGCAAGGACAATCTGAGAAAAATCTTTTTCACACAGTGAGTAATTATGGTATGGAATTTCTGGAAACTTGGTGGAGGTTCATTTCAGGCATTCAAGAGGGCATTGGATGATTATTCGGATAGAAATTGTGGAATTTCGATAGAAATAAGAGGAAAACTTGGGAGAGTGGCACAATGAAATAGAACCATTGACTGTCTGGTCTCCTGCACTGTAACTATTCTATGATTCAGTAAAGTTTTCACCGTAAACATCTGGAAAACTCGATGGGTAGCTGTCAATATGATAACGGGTGACTGCCTCTGGCTGCAAAATCTGGGCCATTGCTTTAAAACTGCTGTTTTTATTACAAGGGCGCTGAATATGAACCAGCAAGATATTTGTGTCCATTCACACTCAATAGGAGAGAAACCCAGCATTATACATGCAAATAATACATTCCTAAGTGAAGAAGTAACATTGGGTTCAAATGTAACAGTAGATGGTAATTATACTAATTGCATGGATAGAATCAAATAGCAATGTATTTTGTTATTTTCTTACCCGATTAGCAATTACGCCTTATAATTGAATTAAGCAAAAATGTAACATATACTATGATCACCAATTACAGCAAAAAAAGATTTGTTTTGTGGCTATCATGACCACAAAGTGAATACAGAGTCATGACTGGCATATATAAGTAAGCAGAAAAACTATATCTACAATATGAAAAATCATTTTGGACAAGAAACATTAATTCTATTTCCCTCCCCACCGATGCTTCTGAATTTTTCCAGCACTTTCTGTTTTTATTTTACATCTTAAACTTGTACAATACTTTGTGTTTATCCAAAACATCTTTGCTAGCCAAAATTTGGCAAACAGGTTCAAAAACCTAACATTGGCCACTTTTGGAACATTGCATTCAGTTCTGGTCTCCCTGCTATAAGAAGGATGATGTGAAACTTGAAAGAGTTCAGAAAAGATTTATAAGGATGTTTCCAGGGTTTGAGGGTTTGAGCTATAGGGAGAGGCTGAATGGGCTGGGGCTGTTTTCCCTGGAGCATAGCAGGCTGAGGGGTGACCTCATGGAGGTTCACAAAAGCATGAGGGGAGTGGATAGGGTGAATAATCGAGGTCTATTCCCTGGGGTGGGGGAGTCCAAAAGTAGAGGGCATAGCTTTAAGGTGAGAGGGGAAAGATTTAAAAGGGACCTAAGAGGCAACTTTTTCTCAGAGGGTGGTGCGTGTGTGGAATGAACTGCCAGAAGTTGGTGGAGGCTGGTACAATTATAACAATTGAAAGGCATCTGGATGAGTATATGAATAGGAAGGGTTTAGGGGGATATGGGCCAAATGTTGGCAAATGGGACTAGATTTATTTAGGATATCTGGTCAGCATGGACGAGTTGGACTGAAGGGTCTGTTTCTGTGCTGTACAGCTCTATGGCACAATGACTTTATTAGTACAAGAGGACCTCTAGTGCAATGATAGTACTTGTGCCTCAGACCCAGAAGCTCTAGTTTCAAATCTCACTTCAGGACTTGCTGGAGCTGTGTTCATAATATTTCCAAGATAACCCTTCTAATATACGTAAACACTGTGTTGACATTGCATTAAACCCACTAAAGTGCTTGTTGCATAACATACAGATTTTGCACTTTTACCTCTTGAAAATGGGGATTCTCAGGTTCCTGCTAGAATACAGAATTTTGTTAAGTCTCTGCTGTGGAAGTTTTGATATCCATGGGTGTTGACTGTTGCCATTTTGATTTTAGTAAGGGCAAGCTTGCTTTTGACAAACCTGCTGATGTGTTTTCCATCTAATGGTAACGTACACACATTTATTGCCTTGATATAACAAATAACTCACAACATGAGAACGGAAGAAGCAGGAGCAAGTTTTGAACCTACTGCTCCTCTGATCTGCTGTCCTATTGAATAAGGTCAAGGCTGATGCTGCACCTGAACTCAACCTCTCTGCCAAATCACCAGATACCTTGTTTTGCTTTGTAACTCAAAAATCTGTTCATTTCAATCTTCAATATATACATTGACTGAAGAACCACAGTTCTCCCAGGTCGTGAATGCCAAGCAAACACAATGATCTTTGTAAAAAAAAACTTTTTCCCTATCTCACTCCTAAATGGCCTACCCACTTATCCTAATAGTAGGATACTTCATCCTGGTTTTCCAGTCAGGGAAAATAGCCAATCAACTTCAGCCCCATCAAATCACACTGAACTTATGATATATATTTCAGCTTAAATAATCTCTCATTCTAACTCCAGACAGTACAAACTCATCGTCCTCAATCCTCATATTGCATGAACCAATCTTAGGATGTACTTGCTTTAGAGGGTGTTCAACAAAGATTCCCAAGTTAAGACGACTTGCATATAGTACTCTTGGTGTAATCTCACCAAGTCTCTATGTTTTGCAACAAGACCCTTATTGATCTAGCATTATTGCAATACCATTTCCTTTCCTAATTGATTGCTTTACTTGGAAGATTCTTATACAATGACTCCAAACACATCCAAATACCCATATTTACAATTTAAAAGAACATTTAGATATTTTATTTTTCCATTTATTCTGCCAATTGGATAATTTCATATTTTGCCACATCATACTTTATTTGCTAGCTTCTTTCCTTTTCACTTAACCAGTTGGTTTTGTTTTATTGCATACTTCTCACAATTTACTTTTCCACCTGGTTTTGTATCATTAGCAAACCTGGATGCATCACATTTGAGCCCTTGATTGTTAAAATGGGTTGGAAAAAGCTAAGGCTCCAGCACTGATCTTTGTGGCACTCAATCAGCCTGGCATCCTGAAACTGGCCTGTCAATTCCTAATGTTTTCTGACTATTAACCAATCCTCACACAACGATTACAGGTTATGGGCAGTACTGTGGCTCAGTGGTTAGCACTGCCGCCTCACGTTGTCAAGGACTGGATTTGATTCTAGCCTTGAGCAACTGTCTGTATGGAGTTTGCACATTCTCCCTGTGTCTGCATGGGTTTCCTCCTGGTGCTCTGGTTTCCTCACACAGTCCAAAGACGTGCAGGTTAGATGGATTGGCCATGGGAAATTGCCCATAGTGACTAGGGATTGCGGACTAGGTGAATTACACATGGGAAATGTGGGGTTACGGGGATAGGGTAGGGGACTGGATCTTGGTGGGATGCTTTTTGGAGGATTGGTGTAGAGTCAATGGGCTGAACGGCCTCTTCCCACACCGTAGGGATTCTATAAGATTACATCAAATCTTATCAGCCCTTGTGTAACAAGTTCTTATGTGACACCTTATTGAATGTGTTTTGGAAGTCTAAATAGAGTACATCCACTGGTTCCCCTTCATCACACAATTGTCAAATCCTCAGAAAACTTGTCAAACATCAAATTCTTTATGTTGCCTAATTGTACTGAATACTCTGACATGCCAGCGTGAAATAGAACAAAACATTCAAAGAAAGTTATTATACTAATAAAATTGCAATCTTGGAAAATTCACATGACTAAAGGAAGTTGATTACAGTTAGCGGTTCCATACAGCTTGATCCCTTGTGTAAACAAAAGATTAGAAGTTATGTAAGGAACTAATGGAATACTAAGTGTAATCGAGATCAGTTGTCAGCCAGAAACAGCTGCTCTGTAATTCCATCGGAATATCTACCATGGATCAAATTTCAGCACGTTTCACTTGTACAGGAATCTATTAGCTTGGGTAAACAAGATTTACGCAATATATTTTTTAATGACATATCATCCAAGATACAAAAATTTTATTTGGTGCTTTTGACAAATTAGGTATTTTACTCTTGAAATGGGACTGTGAACAAATTGCATTTTACTTATTTATATAAACATTAGCTGGAAGCAAAAGTGGTGAACTTTTGAGTAAACAATTCCCACAAGCAAGGTTATGAGGTTAGTGTTTATATGATCAGAGCCTTTTATTACTCTCACTCCTTAGTGTTTCCCTCTCTCTCCTGAGGGCAATATTCTTTACTGAAACATACTTCCATGTGTAACTGATGTCCTCCAGTACCTTCCATAACTAATCCTTCAAAGGTTGAGATGCTGATTAGGCATTAAGCTAAGCACAGTTCTTGATGGTCACACTTACAAACTTTCCAGGGAGCAACAACGGGTCAGGAAAAGAAGTCCCAACTGATACCTCTTCTGACTGGCTAGTTTTAACTCAAGTGCTGTCCCAACTCAGTTCAGAATGGACCAATGATTGCATCTTAAAGTGATATGTAATATGCTAACAATTAAGACAAGTTGCATAATTGAAGTGTTAATTGTGGGAAAATATCCAGAGGGACAATGATGAGATTTATTTGTAAAGTTTGAATTGTTACAATTTGAAGTACAATACCTTTAAAGGGCGGGCAGTAGGTGAGATAGAAAGTTTCAGAAGGGATTTGGGTGACTGTTTTGTAAAGGAGGAATTTGCATTGCGATGGAGAAGGGAGTAGGGAATAGGACTATTGGATAGCATTACCAAAGGGCTGAAACAAGAATTGACTAATCTCCTAGGTTATAGAGTCCATGCACCTAGGATGTTTCACTTTCCATAGTCCACAAAAGACTACTGGCAACATGCTCCATTTGACTGGGACAATTGATTATGGATA
This sequence comes from Rhincodon typus, assembly GCF_021869965.1. Classification (NCBI taxonomy): domain Eukaryota; kingdom Metazoa; phylum Chordata; class Chondrichthyes; order Orectolobiformes; family Rhincodontidae; genus Rhincodon; species Rhincodon typus. The sequence goes on from NC_063354.1 coordinate 35,184,376, forward strand.
GCTTGAAGGACATTACTCCTCAAACATGAGAAAGGTGAGGAAGCAGGCATGAACTATTACAGCTAGTATATGGATGGAATCCACACTGTTAGCTTTCTTAAGCATCTCGCTGTAGCTATCTAGTTAGTTGAACTAACTTACCCTAGACTCTTTGGTAGCATGAATGAACATTGCATGATTCCATGCATTTAACTTAAAAGCCTCAGAAACTGTTTTTAAAGCTTAATTAAGAGCAACTGATGCCTTTAGAAATTTTATTTGAGGCATTACTTTTGTAATTTTTCACTTTTTAAACATATGCGGTTTGTGGGTTACTGAAATGTTATATTGCTCAGTTATAAATTGGGCTAGGAACATGGGACAGTATTTCACATCAGTCTATTGAATAAGGGCTGCTGTTCAAAAGAGACACTTATTAAAGTAAATATCAAAACCAAATGGTTCTTGTTTGCTTCAGGCTTTAAGTTTAGCAAAAGATTATCAAGTATCCTCACTCATGCTCACACATCTCTCATTTATTTTGCTTCTACGGTAATTAACTTTTGCTGCACTTACTGCAGACAGAGTTCAAGAATTTATTTATTGTTAATTATAATAGTATCAATTATTAGTTACTATTAGTCCTAATTCATAAATCTCACTTGTGCTACTGACAAGATATGCTGAGACTAACCCAGGCCTTCAAGGGAAAATCAGCAAACAACACTAGGTCCTAGCGATAAGTTATATAGCAGGAAAATTAAATTTCAAAAGCCACGTAAACAAAACTAAAAGTAGAAAATTCTAGCTATACGAAGCAATTTCATTAAAAGTAAATAATATTGTTTTGATTAGCAATCATTGGGCAGAACTTCTGCTAAATTATTGTTGACAGGGGTTTCTGAACAGCTTGTACCTAAATTTGGCAGATGTTTGATGCTATCACAGATGAAGTATTTGGTTCTCCAGCACTAATATTCCTCATGTTAATTAGCACATGTTTGTCAATGGGTTTCTAAATCACCTTGTATGTATTCCATAATGTAAGCTTGTAAGTTATTTACAAAACTCCTTTTTTGCACCTATCTTCAAGGTTGATGCTATAACTGGTGAAAAAGTGATACATAAACTGGCACAAGGGCCGAAAGGTGTGAAGCTGGAAAAGCACATCAGGTCCGACAGCATCCGAGAAACAGGTCAGTCAATGTTTCAAGCCGAAGCCTTTTGGCCTGAAATGCTGACTTACTTGTTCCTCGGATGCTGTCTGACCTGCTGTGCTTTTCCAGCCTCGCATCTATAGACTCTCGCTTCCAGCATCTGCAGTCCTTATTGTGTCCATACAAAGGCACAATAGTTTTACAGGATTTCTGTACAAATCTCTACAGTTGATGGGATGTAGGGAAATGTTTCAGTATTTGATGTGGTGCAGGCACTGGTATATGGCTTCTGCGGCAACCTCATGGTTGTTTGTTTGTCATGTGCATTACTCGACCATTCTATGAAAATCAATAATCCATTTACCTTTGCATCCACCTTGAAGAAAGGAATTCCAAAGATTCTAAACCCTCAGAGATTTTATTCCCTCCTTTTAGTAATTCTTTGCTGTCTTTTTGTATTCTGTTCAATCTTCTGACCTGCTACCCACCTTTGCTGAATGAAATATCATTTCTTTGCATTTGAGACTATCTTTGCCTTTGTACCTAACCACAGATGGTGGGCCTGTCTCTTAGAATCTGTCTTGTTTGTTGGAATGTATCTATTCTGTGCTTTCTGGAATATCCCCTTAAATGAATGCTGCTGCATCTCTATTGACTTAAATCCTTAACTACGTAACCACTCCTCATCCCTCCACCACCACCACAACCTCCAAACACGGCGATTTTTCCGTCTATATGTAGGCTAGTAGCCGCATGATTGCTACTGTACCCTTTTGACAAGATGCCATTCTGTTCCACTGTGAGGTTAATGTTATGAGGCCTATACCCATTTCGCAGAAGTGATCTCTCGTGTTCATCAATTCTTATCTCTACCCAGGCTGCTTCTATATCCTGGTTTCCTCAATTTAAGTTATCCCTCACAATTGTGGTAATATCTATGATTAACAGAACCAGGTGTATTAGAATGGTATCAGGGCATGGGATTCAGTTATATAGAAAGACCAAAGGAACTGAGAAAGTTATCCTTAGAGTACTGAAGTTTTAGGGAAGATGTCATAGAGACATTCTAAAGTATGAATGATTTTGAAAGAATAAATGGAGAATCTGTTTTTATTGGAAAGAGCATCAACAACCAAAAGGCACAAATTTGAGATCACTACTAAAAGAAGAAGAGTGAGATGGAGATTTTGTTTGAAACAAAGCTGAGCTGTTATGATTTGAAATACACTAACTGAAAAGCTGATGAGACGTGTAGCAATATGAGATCTATATTCATCAACATTAACTGGTTTTGCTGAACGTAACAATATAAACAATAAGAGAGGACATCTTATCTGCAGTCTGACAAATTCAGAGTCCAAGTCCATGTAATCTGGTATCATTATCACAAATGCTCAGTAGCTATACTAAGAGATATAAGTACTTATTCTCTGCAATGATTAAGTTCTAATTTATACATGAAAATTGGATAAATGTGTATGATTAACAAGCTGCAGGATTGTACAGAAAGAGCAACAAAGTGGAACTAATTGGATAGCTCTTTAAAAGATGAGTGAAAAAGATCTCCTTCTTGCTGAATATTTCTCTCCTTCTTTTCCAGTGGCTTTCTATCATACCTTAATTTAATATCCTGCAAATATTTAACACACTTGCATCACATATTACTTTTGGTGGCACATGTGGAAGATCAATAAATGGTTAATGTTCTGAATGGGTTCTTCACTGCAGATTTCACTCATGATGATGGTGAACAGTGAAGTTAGCTGCAAATTACATAAAGGATGTGGTAAATTTTGCATGCACTGTAAAGAAACTCAAAGCAAAATATGTGCATATGCCACGTCAGCCAGATGGGATACACTTGAGTCATTAAGGAATTGAGTGATGAAATACATAAGGATTAGTAAATTTCCAGAAGTTCTGTGTATTCCTGGGCTGCAGACAATGATTGGAACATGTCCTAAATAGCCTGAATATCAAAAATAAAGGACAGACTCATACCATGTGCAATCATAAGCCTAGCAACTGTAGCTAAGACAATTTAGGAGATTTCTTTTCCCTGGGATATGATTGAAATTTACTTGAAGACTATTGAAACCATCAGTAAGGTTTTAAATGAGATAGATTGTGCCTTGAACATTATTAGAACTCTCCAATAATAACAAGTTCAAAAGAGACGCCAATAAGTATTCACTAATTGCAATGGACGTTCTTAAGATGATTGATCAGCTTCCACATTTGAATCCTTTAAAGTATCTGGAAGCACATACTTTTACTTGTAAATTGACTAGGTAATAGTTTGTTGATCAATGGCTTGGAGACTGTCTTGAAGTTGCTACAACTGAAGATTCACTGCAGTCTGATTTGGATGAGTTTTTTCTTTGCACTTTTCACTAATGATGGTGGAAGTAAGGAGCAACATTCATTTTATGAAGTTTGCCAAACACCAAGCTGTGTGATGAGGTGTCCTCTGTAGAGGAGGGAGAAAATATTCAACTACAACTGCAACTGCTATGAAAGTGTGCTTTGGAATTGCAGAGTGAGCTTATTAAATATGAATGTATCGTGATGAGTTTTAATGCAGAGAACAAGGATAACATATGTACCAAGGATGGACATCTGTTAATGAGAACAGAAAAGGAGAGACAGAACAGTCCTTTGATTATTGTGCTTGCACCAAAATCATCTGGTCAGTATGGCATTAATGAGGGAAATCAAGATTGAGAATGTGTCTAAAGGGAATTTGATAACAGATCAAAGGAACTTACTTTAACTCCACACACGTAGCTGTTGGTACAAGGTCATGTTTTGACATTTACAAAACACGTTCATTCTTTGGACCAGCATCAGCAATGAAAGAAAAGGACAACTATGAAACCAGAAACTCTAAATTCTCAAAAAGAAAACTGAAGTTGTTGAATTTGTGTAATTTTACATTAGAAGAAGAACATGAAGATGCAACACTTTTGAACTATTCAAAAAGATTAGAATAAAAGAGACTTTGTGAATGTAATTAAGCCAGAAGACATAGTCTTTAGACAGACAAATCTGATGTAAGGCTAGCATTTCAAAGGAATGCCTTTTTCACAGATGTAGTTTAGTTGGAAAAAGGATTTTGCTTAAGTTTATCACTTCAATTCACAGTAAGGGATTGGATATTAATGAGAGCAGTGAAATCAAAGAATTAATTTAGGTTTGTTTAAATAACTATTAAACACATTGGAGGATGATTCAATAAATGGTAAAGAGAACAAAAAATGCAGAAAACTTGGTGTTTGAAATCTTTCAAAGTTTTAACTGGTACAAATCATCTTCCTCAGGCATTTTGGATTTTGGAAGAGCTGATGGATGAAAACATGCCTGTACATGTCACAGTGGTGGGAATAAGCTCAATGGGCTTTCACAATTTTTTTATGCTCTTACAGATAAACAAATTCCTTTCTTAATTCTAACTTCTTACCGTCACCCTCAATGGCTCAACCCCCAGCATAAAGGAAAGTAATTTTTTGCATCATCTCCATTAGTATCCTTTATATTCTTGTGAAGGGGAGACAATGGCCTCATGGTATTATTGCTGGACTGTTAATCCAGAGACCCAGATAATGTTCTGGGGACCTGGGTTCAAATCCCACCTTGGCAGATGGTGGAATTTAAATTCACTAAAATATCTGGAATTAAGAAACTAATGATTACTATGAATCCATTGTTGATTGTAGGAAAAACCCATCTGTTTCAGTAGTGTCCTTTAAGGAAGGAAACTGCCATCCTTACTTGGTCTGCCTACATGTGACTCCAGACCCACAGCAATGTGGTTGACTCTGAACTGCCCTCTGGGCAATAAATGCTGCCCAGTCAGTGACACCCTCATCCCATTAATGAATAAAAAATACATTTAATTGGTTCAAGTGAATGTCCACTCTTTTTTGAAAAAATAAAGATGGGTATCTTTAATTTTCATTGTTGCCCATAACTGAATTATCAATCAGTATTTGGTTGGGCTGTGTCCACTCAATGTCTGTCTTCAGCTCATGGAGAATTGCAAAACATTCGCATTGGCAACAGTCTTTAGCAGTAATGATATGATTATGTAATAATTATAAATCCATTCTTGTCAGGCAGCCTTTAATTTCCATGACTGATTATACTTATTAATATCCATTATTAGTATTAATGACTAATCACAAACAAAGCTCAGGAAAAATCACAATGTTCTCTTGACTAAGCTTGATTGAAGCTTAGAAATTGTATGAATGCATAACATGTTCAGAGGACATCCATTAATCTGTTACTTTAAGTTAAAAGCTGGAAGAGAAGCAACAAACAATGGAAAGGAGCATTCAGCATTTGATACTATTGCAAACTTTCCACGTTAAATCTCATTTTAAGAAAATAAAACCAGAGTTGACAACAATAACTGAGGCCTTCTGAATATGATTGTTTACTGCTCTTGCCCATACAGAAGGCCTGGAAGAAACTATTGTATGTAGTTATAGCCAGTCAAGAGATTTCTGCTACCTAAAAGACTCTCACATAAACATGAAAACAAAATTGAGAAAGAAACAGAAATTGCTGGAAAAACTAAGCAGGTTTGGCAGCTCCTGTGGGACAAAACAGTTAATGTTTTGGTTCCAGTGGTAGCAACCCGTGTGATGACAAGGCCTGGTAGGTGGAGGTTCAGGGAAGGTGGTCAGATTCTAAAATTATTGAAATAGATATTAAATACTGAAGGCTGCAGGGTCCCCAAGTGGAAAATGAGATGCTGGCCTTTCAGCTTGTGCTGAGCTTTGCTAGAGGACTGTAGCAAACTCGAGAAAATTATTATTGGCCGGGGAACACGGTGGTGTGTTGAAGTGGCAGGCAATCAGAAGCTTAGTGTCATTTTATGGACAGAACATAAATGTTCGGCAAAGCAGTCACCCAGTCTGCCTTTCATCTCCCCAGTGTAGAGCAGACTATATTGTGAACAGCGAAGACAGCAGACTAGATTGTGTGAAGTGCAGATTAATCCCTGCTACCACAACCAACCCATTGTCAGCTACTAATTGACCCTGTTAGCAGCTCTTGATTCTCCCAGGCTTTATCCGCTCCTTTGTCTGTCCAACTGTTTTTCTCTCTCTATGGGTTCTGTCTCCACCTATCATTTACTCCTCCCCATTTCCTCCAATCTGTCTTCCACAAATGTACCAACCATTTCCTTACTACAATCAGTTCTAAAGGAAGTTCACAGGACTGTTAACTCTGCTTTCTATCCACAAAATTTGCCAGACCTGCTGAGTTTATTCAACAATTTTTGTTTTTGTCTCCCATAAACATGGATTTATTGAGGTACATATGGTGAATCCCATATTTTAAAATCTCTGATTACCTAAAGACCAATTTACTTTGTAGCACTGATGCCAACAGCAATTCTAATTTTGGCAACATATTGTAAATTTGGTTGGACTGATCCAGATAAATTTCTGATCAACAGTCATCCTCAGGATGTGGGGGGAAATTCAGCAATGGTGATGCAATTGAAAGCCAAGGGAAATGGTAAATTGTCTCTTCTTGGAAACAGTCACTACAACTTACATTGAGGAGCTGTTACTTGCTACTTAACAACCCAACCAGAATGTTATCCAGGTCTTGCTGCATACAATCACAACATGTTTCAATATCTGAGAAATTACAAATGGTCCAGACTACTTTGCTATCATAGCAAACGTTTCCATTTCTGATCTTATAATGGAAGAAATTTCATTGATGAAGCAACAGGCAAAATTTGGGTCAACTACAATTAGACTGCACAAGAGAGAAATGTTGTCCCCGTTCCTGGCTTCAGGCTGACAGAGAATTTTGTCTCTCCTCCTGCACAGATATCCAGGAAGAAAAAAAAAATACATTGACTTTGTGTTCATGGTCTCACAACTAAACTCTTGTTGAAGTAGGTACTGTTGCACTGCTAAGAAATGTAGCAGATTATTTATGCACAACAAGTTCTCAGAAACGCCAGCGAGACAATTCCAAAGATGATGCATTTAAACAATATTGGTTGCCGGTAAATGAAGTTAAGTGTACAAGAAACTCCCCTTTTCTTCCATAATGGTACCAAGACATCTTTCGGAGTCTCCATTTAACAAATCATCTGAAAGACACACTTCTAACTCTCCAACAGTGCAGCCTTACCTCTGTACTACCCTGACATGTCAACCTGGATTCTGGGTTGAAGCTTGATCCTACAGTCAGCTGATTCAGAGGTGGAAGTGCTATTAATGACAGACGGCTGTCTTTTCGCTATCAGTCCATCACTGATGGGCCAGCTTGTGGGATCTGCTCTAAAAATGTGGAATAAATGGGTGTTACAGTAATGTGTTTGCATCTTTTTCACTGCAAGGCAGATTACAGAACAATTTTTTGAAATGTCCGTGATGGATATGTATATCCACATATAAAAGGTTCCGACAACTCACTCCACATTAACATGTTGTAGCCACATAAGCTATCAATTCGTCATGCAGTCTCCTGGGAAGCTTTAAAAGGAGGGAAAAAAAAACAATTTGCAGCTAATTTCTGAAAAATAACTCAGATGTTTCTCCTCCCACACCTGAGGTGATTGAGAATAGTCCAGCATACATAAACTTCATTATACTCTTTATTACCCCATTCCATCACTGGCTTGTACAATATTCCATCCTCTCAGGAAGATGCTCAATTGCCTTTTGAAGGATTAAAAGGCAATAGCAATCTTTGTTCTTCAGTAATACGTTTCAGACAGTAGTTATTCTCTGTGAAAAAGGAATAATTCTTCTCAGCTAACAACTATTTCTTCCATTCCACCATCTCCAACTAGGCACAATCTATCGCTTTGTCATGTGAACAAAATCAACCTATATTCTTAAAGCTATGCTTTTCTAATGAAAAGAGGCCCAGCTTTTCACGTTGATTCCAGAGACTAAAGATGTTCAGATTGTAGAACTTCCATACCTTTGCAAGTCTGAATTGTAAAGCCTGCAACTTCTTTATGCTTCTGCATTTCAATTGTAGACTGAGAAGGAAAAGGGACTGTTTTAAAACCAAGAATTGTGGCAGCAATTGCTGCAATTTTTAAAAAGCAAGTTAAGAAACTCATTGTAAGCCATATTTACACTGCTGTTTTGATCAAAAGTAGGAGAAACTGTTTACAGATTGGCCAAAACCAGGGGTACGTATAAAATGAGATTCAAACCGCAACAAGTAGCTGATTGGTTTATGTGGTTTTGACCATTTGTCAACAATAAGGGCTATCAGCCTGACAACAACAACCTGATTGGCTCCTAGAAAGCTGAATAGCTTGTGGCTGTGAATGATACTGGCAGAAGCCTTTGGACCTTTGCAATGGCAGATGGTGTGTCCTTCTCTTCATAAAATACCTAAAACCTGATGAAAGCCAGTTTATTTTCCTCATCAATTGCTGTGAACTGTAGCCTTTAGCCGGTAACTAAGAGATTTTGCACTGAATGTACCAATTGCCTGCGCTTCCAGCAAAGAAGTGAAAGGCATGAGGAGAAGAGAGAATGAAGAACAGCCATTCCTAGCAAAAGGAGTATCTCAGCAAACAGTGTGAACTAGGAACATTGAACTGTATTGCCACGTTTTTTTCACTCCATTTATAACACCAAGTGTTTGTATTGTCTGTATGTGTAGAGGGAGGTTTAGAAATGGGTGGGGGCTAGAATTTTAACTTATTGTGTTACATGTTGACAGTTAACTTGAGACTATCAGACAGGTAAATTAGGGAATTTTAGGCACTTCCATAAAATGTTTAACTTGTTGGCAACTTCAGGCATAGTGATTTCTAGCATACTATCCCAGTAAGCCATGACAACATAATCTGGGGACCAAATCTGGATGCAGTGCAGGTTCAATGGAGATGTGTACAATTGAATTAGATTTACATGCACAGTTCTAGCAAATTACTAGAATTTTTTATTTGTTTCATTGATGTCAGCCCACAGTTTCAATGTTTCATTTATAAGTCCTGCATATCTCCCCTACTCTGGTAACTGTGGATGAATAAGTCTGTCATATCTCAGTACGTCAATAGAATGTTATTCAATCTAAATTTTCAGTGCACATTCACATTTGTCTGTCTCCCCCAAATATGTCAATCATCTCAGCAATCATTTTCAAAGACTATTAACAGAAATAATGTTATCACTGAGTCCCTCAACTCTCCACTCATGACTTGACTCCAACAGATCAAACTCCATTGATGTTAACCCTATGCTTGTGGTGATTGTAAACAGATTTCAGTCTTGTCTAATTTCTGCACTATAGAAATTCACTAATGAAGCACAGACCTTCCAAACCCACAATCACTTCCATCTTGAAGGACAGTGGGAGCGGATACAAGGGAACACCTTCACCAGCAAATACCCCTCCAAGCCATTCATCATTCTGACTTGAAAATATATCACCATTCCTTCACTGGGTCAACATCCTAGAATTCCCTCCGTAACAGCGTTGTGGGTCCACCTCCAGCACATGACCTGCAGTGATTTAAGAAGGCAGCCTACCACCACCTTGTCAAGGACAATGACAGACAGGCAATAAAATGCTGGTGCAGCCAGCAGTGCCCCCATCCTGTGAGTGCATTAAAAAAATGCCATATGATTTAATCATATGACCTCCCGCCTGGGTGTCTAATGTATTTATGCATCAAATTCTTCCAACTAACTGCAAAACAAAGGTGATATCAAGGCCAGGGGTGTGATCCCAACTCAGGATCCCATTGTAAGGTTGAAAGATCAATTACAACAGTTGGACATATCTTTGGAACATTTTCCATGGTTAGAATTTGTCTACTTCTGTTTTTGTTAGCTCTGCAAGAAACCAAACAAAGAACTGAGATCCTGAGGCAGCAATGATACCAATGGAAGCTCAGAACACAGTAAAATCAGTGTGACAGTCTGAACTCAGAATTTACTAAAATGCATCAATATAAAGGCTGAGTTTCAAAGTAACTTTCTTTTGCTTTATCCATTCATTTAAGGAGAAAGTACAGATTCTCATTATTGCCCTTGCTTTTGCAAATTAGTAGAAATATTTGTATCACACTCTCTTTTAGCCAAGAAAGAACCATTATTCCTGCTTAAAAGTGACAGTGTTGACAAACTCGATACTTGGAAAGTGTTTTTGTAAATGCAGACCTTGACAGTAACTATATCCTTTAAAGTGAGTGATGAATGACTGGGAATATTCCAATTATATTTCACTGGTTCTTACCAGAAAAAATTGAACAACCTCTGTCAGTATGTTAAATGGCTGGAGAAATAGTTATTGACATGTAACTGTGGTACATAGCACATCATTTTTCCCTGTCTGTTTATCATCTTAATCGCAAAAATGAAATGCTTTTCCGTTATTTTCTTTTGTTTCTCCAGAGGACACTCATTCAGTCTGTGTATGGTACCGGACACCTTTCAGTAACCTGTCCATAGTTCATCCTTCGTTTGAGATCAAGATACAATGTTTGCAGGACCTAGCAGTTCGAAAACGCCCGATCTTAATCTGATCTTGGAAGCTAAGCAAACTCAGGTCTGGTTACTACTGGGAGACTGCCCAGGAATACCTAGTGCAGTAACATTGAGAGATTCTTATGGTGAAGTGCTAGAATCCCTGCCTCTGAACCAGTTGGCCTTGGTGCAAATCCCACATACTCCCAATGTTCCACAACACATCTAAACAGAATGATTAAAATGTTAAGGAAACTTCAGGCTTAGAAGTAGCATCCTTACCTCTGAGTTGGGAGACCTGATTTCAAGTCCAACCTGCTCTCAAAGTGTGTAGTAATGTCTCTGACGAGTTTGATTGGAAATTATGTACAGTTTGCAGAGTATCGTTGGTTGCATCTTTAGCTTCCTCAGCTCTAGATTTCCTCCCTAAATTTCTCCACTTCACTATCCCTCCCTCCTTTAGGATGCCTCTTAAAACATACCTCTTTGGCTACTTGTGGTTTGATGTCAAAATTTCATTGATATGATATAAGGCAGTTGTACACAGGGGCAGGTAAGTTGAGGTTCTTATCATGTAAAAGCCCAGTGACTGACTGCTGTGAGTATTGGGTGAGTATCAGTCAAGATGGATCACATTTGACAATGAGTTAAAGAAGAATTTGAAGCTGAAGTTTTGTGAACAAATGACATGAACGCACATGGAAATGACAAGAGTTCTGATAAATTTAAAACCTGCCAGAAGAATACTGTTTGAATATTGTAAATTTATCAGTGCCTATCAAGAGATTAGAAAATATAATGTATTGTTGGGGGACAAAATGACTATAAATGTCCATGTGAATTGAATATAATTTACATCACACACTGGAATGTGCATATTGAAAATTCACAAACCTGGGAAGCAATTTATGATATTGAATGATTTAGTACAATACAGAATCATGCGTCTGTAAACCTGTGTAAAATTATAAGCTATTATTATGTAAACACATAATATCTAGTTAGATGAGTAATAAAATAACTTGTGTCACACGAAGTACCTTCTCTTTACAGTTAGCCAGCTGAGAAAGCACAATTACGAAATAAATGGCAGATTTACAAGGAGCAAGTAAGCTATTAAAGTATTCATCTTAATGAATAAACTAGATGCTTTAAAGTCTTCTGTTTAATTGTTGAGATACAACATCCTTCCTTGTAATTATAGAAGTTCCTTCTGTCGTCTGCTTTCCTAATTGCAAGGAAGTAAATCGTATTAGTAAGCAGAACTGCTGTGCGCATGGACTCAATCTGAGACACTTATTTCTATTTGAAACCATTGGCAGCATGTTTTTGTAGAAATAACACTGGACCCAAACAAACTAGTTGATGTGGTTTTGTAGCCGAGCTGTGTAATCATGAAGATTCCTGTAAAGCGGACTTCAGATGTAAAATTTTCCGCTAAAGGTACAATTATAGACTTTGAACTTCTGATCTTGTGTTGTACCTTGAGAGGGAATTTTGAACTAGACTCTACTTGGATGGAATGCTGGTGGTTATGTTTAATTTGAACTAAAAAGTGAAGTTTGTGACACTGCATTGATGTTGCTTAAGTGCAATTTTCCTTTGGTCTATTGACACTAATAAGTTTGCTCTTGACATTACTGTCTGCTGGTTGAACAACCCAAAAGGCTTGCATCACCTAGTACGTTTGAAGCTTACAAATCAGATGCAATGGTTTGAATTCAGTTTTGATTCCCCACCACCACTGACACCCTTGCCCCACTTATTTCCCCACAACACTCCTTCCAACTTCCAACCAAATTACAAACAAGATCAAAATTGATGGTAAAGCTCAGCAGGTGTAGCAGTATCAGTGGAGAGAGACCAGAGTTAGTGTTTCAGGTCCAGTGACCCTTCCTCAGAACTGATCCCAACCAAATTACACTGGCTATTTTATTGAACTGTCTTATGCCAGAGCAAAGAGCAGATATAGTTGTGACAATGTAGACTCTAAATGTAACAAAACTAATTTACAATAAGAGAATGGTTGCCTAGTAAAGTTGCATGTTTATTTTTGCTGGTTTAGATTTCAAGTCAGCAACATGCATTGTTCTACTTCCAAGTACCTGACATGAAAGTGGCTTAAACAAGAGTGATCTTTCCACTCGTAACTAATAGTTCTATAATGAAACTCATCTAAAATTTCTGTTTGAGTGATTTCTGATGACAGTCAGAATATTAGAAGGCAAGGGGAATTAAAATCCTCTAGTTCAACAATTAAGCAAAATTTTAACTGAGAGGCTTTTAACAAGTGGAGGAGACTGAAATAGATTCACTAGAATAGATTTTATCCATTAGCTAACAATATTTTAAAGCATTTACAGTCTTAACTTTTTACTTGTCTTTCACTGAAAGCTTAGCTCACCAAAATACTTCCCTCGATAATCAGACTTGAAGGGCCATTCTGGTGCCTTGTGAGTAAATGAATAGATCAGTCAATGGCACAGAAAGTGCTGATTCAGCACATGTGAACTAGCATAGAAGCAAGGTACAAAAATTGACCATGGCACTACAGACCCAAATAATGAGTGACATCTGGATAATGTTTACAATCAAAGCCTCACCACCTTGGCTCACAAAGATGGCACCATACACATGAACTACTTAATTGCTGCTAGCAATGATGGAACAATATTTTAAAAGTGCTGAAAATTGCATGTGATTCATTTATATAAAGCGACTACAAATGGAATTTTAAAGGCAACTAATTTCTCTGCAGTGCATTTGTGCAGCTGTTTTTTCACCAACCTTGAGTTCTCCCAAACAGAAATCAGGGCGAATGATCACTTAAGCTATTTCTGGTTATGCCAGCTGAAGAGAGAATGTTAGATACCCAAAAAAGTCTTCTACTCAGAAACATGGGAATCTAATTGCCCACACACAAGGAGATTGGTTTAATGGCTCATCTAATATATACCATCTTGTTCATTGCTACACTGCAATGTCAGCCTCCAGCATATGTTCACATCACAGAGTGTGAATGGAAACAGCAATAGCAACAATTACCATGTATATAACGTTTCTAACACAATAAAATGCCTTGAGACACTTCACAGATGAATTAACAAACACCACGCCTTACAGGTAAATATTAATTCAGTAGAGCCCAATGGCTGCATTGTAATTCCTACACTGTACCAGAATAGTTAACAACTAAGACTCGACAAGGATGATGGGAAAAAATGGCCAACTGCACAGGAACAATAAATTACTTGCAAGGCAGAAGCAGGCACTGCCTGTTAAGCAGGAATCTGGTGATAGGGCCTGATAAAAGGCTGTTTGACCTTTGTGGATACCAAAGCTACAAATTAAAGATAGAGGGAGGATGTATTTTGTCTGTATGGCCTTTGGGTGGATGATCTTAGAGTCAGAAAGGGCAGGCATCGAACTTTCAGGAATTTTCAAGAAAAACTTATAAAATTAAGTATTTTGAAGCCATTGGCAACGTAACCTATGAACAACCATTGCAGAAGCAGGACCCTGAGCTTGGAGTTCAGAGAAAAAGGACAGACACAAGTGAGTGACTGAAGCCTGGCCAGTTATCCCTTACCATTGTGGGTAATACTTAAATCTCAGTAGTAAGTCTTAGGTAGCTTGGTTTGTAACCTGATGCAACTTTATGCTGTAGTGTTAATCTGACTGAGTCATACATAGAGAAATAGATTGCAGTAATAGTACAAGCTGTAATCATTGTCTTCACTGTATTGTTCCAGTGAGGGCAACTGACAATAAAAGGTAACTCAAAACATACCTCAATTTTTTCAGAAGAGTTGCAAATGAAATGAGAGACAAAGGAAAGAGGCTTAGAGAAGGAATGACAGAGCTTAGGGCCTCAGCTGCTGAAGGCACAACTGCTAACAGTGAAGAGATTAAGAACAGAGATTTCCCAGACACCAGAATTGGTGGAGTCAGAGATAATAGTTGGATTGTATGGGTGGGGAAGGTTATAGAGGATAGTTGCCATTCCAAAGACCAATGTAGGTCAGTGAGCACGGGGCCAATAGATGAATGGGACTGGTGTGAGTTACGATACATGTGATGAAAATTTGAATACATTCAAATTTATGAGCCTGGAAATACCACCTGATTTCGACTAGAGTGTTACTAACTTTGCTCAAGTGAAAACTGGATATAAGAAACAAAGTGAAAAGGATATGGTCATTCTTACAATTATTGAATTTCTGATGTTGTTTGTTTTTGTTAATCATAATGCATTTCAAATGATCATACTTCCAGGTGAAGAATATGCAATAATGTTCAGCTGCACATTAAAGATGGTCTTAATACATGACCAAAGGTCATAAAGTTAATAAGGAATCTTAAAACAGTTCTAAAACTAAAAATCTATTAAAAAGGCAAAAATAATTTATCTCATTAACATTATTGTGCTCTCAAGTTTGTTTCAACTAAATTGCCAGTATATGGCTTACATATTTCAGTGTTTTGACAAATTATCTTGAACAACTATTACAAAAGCATAATACCACAGACAGTAGAAATCTTAGAACGGGCAAAAGAAGGATCAAGTTTCTTATACCAATCTTTATGTGGAGGTAAATTTTCTGAATAAGTTATGAGGATGAAGTTAGTTGGTTAGCTCAGTTGGTTGGATGGCTAGTTTATGATGCAGAGTGCTACCAACAGCATGGGTTCAACAGCAAAGGGATTGATGTTTGTTTCTGCAGTAAATGAGCTAAAGCAGGATGGCTGGGGAGAACCTATGGATGTGATATATTTGTATTGTCAGGAGGTGTTTGATAAGGTCCCTCTTGAGAGGTTAGTGGGCAAAATCAAAGTACATGGGATAGGGTGTAATTAACACATTGGCATAATTTGAGAGTTAGTTGACAGACAGAAAACATAGAGTAGAATAAATGGGTCTGTTTCAGAGTGTTGCCCAAGGCAACGGGTCTCACTGCCTGCACCAGCTGAAGTTACCATGCAGGACTCTCCTTTTCAACCTCTCCCCTCACCTGGCCTCAGGTTAAACCACCATCAGTCATCTCTCTCTAATGGGAGAGCAGCTCCATGGTCCTCTGGGGTTATGGGAACTTTACATTTATGAGGACATTGCTTGTCCATGAAAATACTAGGTGCAGCCTAAATTTGCTGCACCACTGTACTTTTGTAAGTACAGTGATGACTTTGTTTGTCTTCACATGGAAAACTCTTGGTTATTCATTTGATATAGTTGCATGACAAAAGAGACCCCTGAGCAATAAGTTTTAGACTGTGTTATCTTAGCTTGAATCTTTGTAAATATAGCATCATTTTTTTTCTTTGCCACATTTAAGCACATTTCTGGTGAATTCATCAGTAGAGCCATTCATATGGACAGAAGCACAGCAATACAGATGGTGACTCCAATCCCTGCTCTGGGCTCAGTTTATCAATCTCAACCACTGCAACAGCAGCTCAGGGTCTCTGAGCAAGGGGAAACTAAAATCAGTCAAAACATTTGCTCTTGATTTCTGTCCAAAGGCAGGACTTGCTTTTATGCAGTGTCTTTCATTACCCAAGATGTCCTTAAGCTCTTTACAGCAAATTAATAGATTTTGAATTATAGTCGCTGATGTAATATAAAAAAAGGCACATGGAGCGGCCAAAGAACAAAGAGATGAGGATCAGATAAACTGTTTCATTGATGTTAGTTGAGCTCCTTGACAGACACTAGAAAGAACTACCCTGGTTCTCTTCAATAAAATGCCATATGTACTTTTACATCCATCTGAGAGAGCAGTTTTACGTTTCGTTTGAAAGATGGTACCTCCTCAGAACAGCACTACCTGAGTGCTGAACGGGACTGTCCACCTGGGTTATGTGTCTGCATCTCTGATGTAAGGCTTGAAAACAACTCTGAGACAGAAGGACTTAAGAGTGCTACCAATGACCAACAGCCCACACTACTATAATCCTGTAGTATGTAGATGGGAAGTGCATTTTCGCAAGCGTCAGTTGAATGCAGAATCCCATTCGGTTCTAACGATCCCCATTGGAGAATACCCAAATGATAATTCCAGTTCATGTTGTATTGTTATTCTGTATGCAAGAACTTCCCATTGCATATTGCGTCTAATGTCATTAAATGCTCAAAACTGCCTCATAGGAGAATTATCAAGCAAAATTTAACACACAACCACACAAAGAGGTTGTAAGGGATAGGGTGCGAAGTACTGGCATAGATTTAGCATTAGTTGATAGCCATGATACAGAGAATGGGAATAAATAAGCCTTTTCACAAGTGGCAGGCGGTAACTATCAGTGTACCACAAGGATGATGTTTAGATCTTAGCTACTCATAATACAAACATACAAATAAAAATGACTCTGATGATGGAATCAAATGAAATATTTCCAAGTTTGTTGATGACACAAAACTGGGTGGGATTGAAAGTTGTGAAGAGGATTCAAGGAGATTTAGAAAAGTTGAGTGCATGACAAATACATGGCAGATGCAGTATGGCATGGCTAGAAATGAAGTTATACGCTTCAGTTTGAAAAACAGAAAGGAAGAGTATTATTTAAATGGTGATACATTGGGAAGTGTGGATGTACAAAGGGATTTAGATGTCCTTGCACACCAGCCAACGAAAGTAAACAGGGAGGGGCAGCATGCAATTCAGAAAGTAAATGGTATATTGGCAGATATTGCATGCAGATTTGAGTTCAGAGATAGCAATGACTTACCGTACTTATTACAGGAGCTATATGATGGAGAATTGCATGCAGTTTTGGTCTCTCTACCTAAAAAGTGATATACTTGCCATAGAGGGAGTGTAACAAAAACTCACTAGGTTGATACTGGGGATGGTAGGACTGTCATAGATCATCATAGAATCGCTTTGGTCCAACAAGTCCACATCAACCATCACAGCAACCCCCCAAGCCCACCCCCCTATGACCCACCTAATTTACACATCCCTGAACACTACACACAATTTAGCATGGTCAATCCACCTAGCCTGCACATCTTTGGATTGTGGGAGGAAACTGGAGCACCCGGAGGAAACCCATGCAGACACAAGGAGAATGTGCAAACTCCACACAGACAGTCACCTGAGGGTGGAATTGAACCCGGGTCCCTGGCACTGTGAGGCAGCAGTGCTAACCACTGAGCCACCTTGCTGTCCCCTGTCCTATGAGGAGAGATTAGTTCCACTGGGCCTGTATTCGCGAGAGTCCAGAGTTTAACAGGGCTGGACAAATAGATGAAGGGAGGATGCTTTCTCTGGTTGGGGAGTGTAGAACCAGGAGGCACAGTCTCAGTATATAGGGGAGAGTATTTAGGACTGAGATGAGGAAAATGTCTTCATCCAAGGGGTAGCGAGCCTTTGGAATTCTTGACCACAGAAGGACATGGAGGGCAAATCACTGAATATATTCTAGAAAAAGGTAGAAAGACGTTTCAGATTTTAGAGGCATCAAGGGGTATGGAGTGAAAGTGGGAATAGGGCATTGAGATAAAGGATCAGGCATGATCATATTGAATGCTGGGGCAGGCTCAAAGGGCCAAAGATCCTACTCTTGCTCTTAGTATCTATGTTTTCGATGTTTCCGTGAATAGTGAAACCTACAGATCGTGTGAATTTGTAAAGTCAAAGATGTGGGGGGAGGTGGAACAGTGGCAAAGGCAAATTTAATTATCTAAACAAATGCATAACAATAATAATTATTAGTAATTTGCTTGAGGGGAAATGTTCCATAGGAGTCTTAAAGGGTTTGTAAGGATTAGTACTTAATTGGGTTTAATAAGTAACACTTATTGTGATGATTACCATGATGACTTGCAGAGGTTGTAAAGTAGGATCCTATGTATGACAAGCTCCAAGGCGAGGTCCTCCTAACAGTCTTGTGGTTATATATAGTCTATATGTAGTGATTGTAGCGGGGTCAGTCAGGTGGACCTCACAGAATATGAGTTCCCTGATTGGGGCTGTTAATCTGGTCCAATCAGGGAGTCCTGGCAGACAGACATAAACAGGAGTGTCAGAGGTTCTGTTCACTCTGCGAACTGGCTTTGAGGGAGCTGGATCAGTGTCAAAGACTTTCCAAGTGTAAATAAAGGGTGACATGGTGATGGGATACCAGCCTGAGTGGAGTTATTTCACTATCCTTATAATGAGTAGATAGTTGCAGAAATGCAATCAATGACTTCTTGTTTTCTCAACAAGGATCTTTTCATTAGACCAGAATGGTGGGTACTTTTGCACAGCCTAGACCATAAAAAAGCCCCTGAAAAAGCCCCCAAATTTAGAAGTCACAGCTGGGAACACACACAGTGTAGTTAGTGTAGCTTCAGAATAGAGTATAATATGTTATTTTTTCAATGGCAATGAATCACAGAATCATTGGATGAGTCACAGTATCCAATCTTGAGCAAACAGCACCAGATATACTGCTTCAAGAGTAGGATTAGCCTGTTATTATAACAGGTTTGAGTCATATATTTAAAAAAAAATGAATATTGAGTCAAAGGAGGCTTGACCCTGCCATTGATAATTTTAGGTCAATGAATCTTAAAATATTGTCTAAATTCAATCCTCCAATTTATTGTCATGGACTCATACAGTCAACTTAGGATAAAAAGCTGGTAAAGTTGTGAATGTTTATTCCCAAGAGATCTTTTTTATTGGAATATGGTTGTTATTAAATGTGTTAGTGACACCTAGTGACAGATCATTGATCGTGCATCAATATTTAATTGACAGTGTGTCCAATTTGAATATCTTTGATTGTACCTCTGGTTAGGCCAACTAAAAGACCAATATTCATTCATAATTTGGGCTAATGGCTAAGCATATCAATTAACGTAACCTTGCTGTTCCTTGAACCATTCACACCATGCCAAAGTTTCCACTTGTCAGATAAAGTGTTAAACCAACACCCCCGTGCCTTCATGGGGATATGCAAAAGATCCCATCACCGTCATCAAAGCAGAAAGGAGGAATTCATTTGTGGCAACATTTATCCTTCAACAAATATCACTTAAAAAACCAAATGATCTTTTATGGTTCATAAAATGGTAACACACATCATGATGTGACATCAATATTCTTATGCAAGAAACCATGAAGGAAGCATGAAATAATCTGTACCAATGAGAAATGAAGCTACAGAGAACAGTATTCAGTACAATAGTGTAAAATAAAATAATTTGCAGATACCAAAGGCAGACAGTAGTCTGGGACACAAATGGCAGGAAGAGTAGCCCTTTGTGCAAAGTGTATAGAACCCCAAGACTCATGGCAAAACAAGTAACAAAGTGTTTTGGGATATCTTGAGGCTGTGACATGCACAATATCAATATGCATTCATTTTTCATTGAAATTGGGTTTACTGATCTGACAGCAGGTTTTTCTGCAATCGTATCAGGGACTACTCTGGTCACATCTATGATAGAGTCCGATCAATTTACAGACCTTGAGCACTCAGTCTTCTGAATCAGTTTTATATCAAGTCACAATAATTTGTGCCTTTTGCAGCTCCCTCCAAAGTAGATAGTGAGAAACAGGAACAGGAAACAAGTGAGGAAACATGTTTAAAAGTGAAACCAAAGAGTCTAAGGGTTGGTAGATGACACATAGGGTAGATGATAAGGAAGTATAGTGTTGAAATAGGGGAAAACAGGGACAAAAAGATAAATAGAGAAAAAGGATTTATGTCAGAATTTATTTTTCTTGCGGGAGATTCAGATTCCAGTAATTGAGTTTCTCTTACATTTGAGTGGCTTTACTACTGTAATATTAGGTTTTGTTTTACAATCTTTATTTTGTAAGGTGCCATCTGACTCAGATGTATCTGATCGTTTTAGTCCAGATCAAATGACTCACTTCATTTATTTCATTTCTCTCATGCTGCTTCTGATTCTGTCAGCAATCACTTAAATTTGAGTGTCCCAGTACTTTAGTCCCTAAAAATGGTTTCTCCTATTCAGTCTATTGAAACTGCTTATTATTTTGCATAAGTCTGTCACATCTCCCCTAGGGGTACTCTATTAAAGTGAACAGCTCCAGTTTCTCCAGTCTTTATATGGACCGGAAGTCCATTCTTTTTTTTATCTGCTATGAGATTTCCATCTTTATAATGTGTTCCTGCCACATGTATGACCAAAACATTAAAAATACATGCTGAGTTCACCTCTGAGATTATGGACTGGAAGTTTAATTTTTTCAGTGGGGCTTTTTGGAAACGTAACCGGACACTAATGAGAAAAAGATCCCAAGCCAAATGGTAAAGTAAAAAACCAAGCATAAATCCCTTTTTTGATGGCAGGCTAATTTACAGAATGCCACATTACATATGTCAGCCACCTATTTAACAAGCCAGAGTCCCAGCTGTCTCTATTTATAAGTGTGTGAAGGACGTAATTAACAATGTTTTCACCTCTGTAACTTAACCAAGTATTGTTAACATACTATTAAGAGATAAAGGGTCTGATTTTAAGTTTAAAGCATATTTAATTTCTAGGAAGCATTATATATTGACGACTTTCAATATATTATATCTGTGTCTAGCAAAACATTCAAATTCAGGTTTGGCCCTCAGTGATTTGCTTGACACCAAGATTTACAATAAGTTGAAAGAAAGAAAGTACATAGAATTCTCCTTAAGGAATTTGAAGCATCTTTGAAGAGAATATTAGCTATTATTCATATCAGTAATGTTGCTACATTATTGACTGACTATAAACAAAGTTTCCTTTGTTTTACACGTTTGAAGTTAATCACAATATTTAAGCCTTGAATGAGTAAAACCATTCATTAACTCTTGCTGAATTGATTATAAATAGTAATGAGTCAAAAAGGAAAATGTAACCATGGCATCCTATTAACTCCATTCTGAGCTCATTGTTGGGAAATGAAATATGTTGGTATATCTATAGGACAGCATGAAGTGCAATATGAATGCCAGTCCGCTCTTTACATGCTCAACACACAGAGGAAAAGGAAAAAATGCTGAACTCTGTAACAAGAATATGTTGCGTATTTCCAGCATTCTCTGTTTGGTTGAAATTTTGGGTGTCAACACCTCATTTCCAATAAAGAGCTGTTGACTTTTTTTTAAATTAGGCAGTAACCTGAAAGAACAGATTTTCTCCCTGTTACAGAACTGGTGTAAGTTTCATTCTGGTGAAATCAGTGGAACAAAACAGTACAAAGGATGGGTCATCCAGGTGATTAAAATAAAAATCTAACGCCCACATCCAAAAAGGGCTTACATGGTTCAATGATTAAACCACTCTGTGTTTGATTATGAGAGTCTGATAACTGATTTATGCATGTGGTCCTTGATTGATTGAGCTTGGATGTGGATTCAGGGACTAGTAAACAAACACAGGCAAGCCACAACAAGTCAGGAGCTGAAGTGCTGTAGTGTTTTTAAAACTTCATATAAAACTCTGTAAACAAAGTTCCTGCGCACTTCAAAACTAGTGGTCATCTCTGTATTGTTTTGTAGTGAATTAAATACATATTGTGTGGCTTTTTACTTTCTCTTCTGACAAACTTTCTGTATTTTTGCTTCTCAAGTTGAATTAATCCTGAAGACCTAATGTGTTATCAGTGAACTGGACAAAAACAAATTTCATCATTCAGAATACGTACCTCAGCCTATGGTCTAGCATGAATAAATTAGTGCTTTCTGCACTTGCGACAAAAAAAAGTTACTGGATAATAGGAAAGATGAAAAACTAAACTCATTAATTTATGAGAGTAACTAGTCAAATGAAACCACTTAGTCAGCCACATGAAAGTATTATTTTACTTTAAAGGTGTCACGGTGTGTTACAACACCTGATTGTTATTGAGGCAATAAGTGGCCATCCTATCTATCACTGCTGTAGCTAAGCTACTGACAAATTTAGGTGTGTCCAGATTGCTCATATCATAAAATATAGCTTTGATAGCTGAGAGATTTACTTGACTGTAGTGACTCCAGTTACTTCGTTTGATAATATTTTAATATTTTTTGCAAACTGCATTGTTTTGAGGATGTGATTCAATGGCTGACACAAAGTATTTCAGTTTAACTCACCCATTTTTGTGAGCAACAACTCTCTCCCCAGCATCTGACACTCTGTGCTAGTAAAGGGACAATAAACAATGCAAATATAATAACGTGACCTGTCGTTGTTGAATGATGGGTGACAATCCAATCATAATGGAAGAATTCACTTAATAATAATGTATTACAGCACAGACTTGTACCTTGTGTTAAGATCAGTTCAACATCCCGATTCCTACTGAACCATTCTGATATTCTCCTTACTAACATTTGTTAAAAGACATTGCTATGGCATTGGCCAGCATTTTTTTAAGTATTAAACCCTGCAGGCTCAGTTAACAATACCGTTGTTTTGCATTTAATACACTCATCATTATGTGCAAACTGAAATGATGCAAACAACACTTTTTCTGGATTTCTTATTTCCATTGTCTTCCACTGTGCTACCCACTATGCCAAGCAGACAGAGTCTGCGAGCTGTTGAAAGGCTTTGGCTGAAGATGCTCCAGAGCACGATCAACATAATGAGACACAACAGCTCATGCTGGCGTGACTTCCCCCCTTCATTGTGATGGATCACTCAGATTTCGCTAGAAGCACTCCCAACATACCATCTTACATCGCATCATGGGCATAAACTTGCATTTTAACATCACTGTGTCATTATGTATGCTGAACTTTTGTGTCAATAAGATTCTCCATATTTGATTTAGTCAAAGTCCTCTCAATATCAGTCAGAGAGGTTTCTGAGTCTGGTACCTGCTGAGTTATCCTCTCATCATTAATGCATGTGTCCCCTGCTCAGTCAGCAGCACACACAAACATACTGAATGAAAGTCAATTTAAAACTGGTCGTCATGGCTCTGATGAAGAAAAATCAAAAATCTACTTGTGCATGCTTTCAGAGATGGGTTAGACAATTGTGATTGGTAAAGATTACCATGCTGAGTTAACTCAAAGAACCTATGATTTTAACAGGCCTCTTCACAGCCTCTGGCTCCTCACAGTTCTGTTGTGGCCAGATTCAAAATCAAATAAAGACTAAATATTGCAGATGACGGAAATCTAATATAAAACCAGAAAATGCTGGTGAAACTTACCTGAGCTGATAGAATTCATGGAGAAAGAAACAGAGTTAAAATTTCAAATGAAACCAAGAACTACACACGTTGGAAGTCTGAAACAAAAATAGAAATTGCAGGAGAAGCCCAGCAAGCCCGGCAGCATCTTTAGAGAGAAAGCAGAGTAGTTAACTTTCACGTCCAAAATGACTGTTTTTCAGAAGATGAATATGATATAGTTGGATACTAGTCCTAGGACAGTACCCAGCGGAACATCTGCAGAGTTGTCCAGGAGCTAAAATGACTGACTTCCAACAACCACTACCAGCAGACAGCTTATCCCTGATTCCCATTGACTGCAAATTTTGCTCGGGTTCCATAATGCCACACATGGTCAAATGGGGCCTTGATGCCGACAGTAACTTACATCCCTCTGGAGTTCAGCTCTTATGTCCATACTTGAACTAAAGCTGTAATGTGAACAGGAGCTGAGCGGCCCTGGTGGAATCCAAACTAGGTATGAGTGAGCAGGTTATTGCTAAGCAAGTGTGGTTTGATTGTGCTGTTGATGACATCTTTCATTACTTTACTGATGATCAGGAGTAAACTGATGGGGTGGTAATCAGCTGCATTGGATTTGCCCTGCTACTTGTGCATAGGACACTTTGGGCAATTTTCCACATTGGCAGGTAAATATCAGCATTTTTTGCCATTATTGTTTCTGGTGCCTAGGTCAATGCCAGGTGGTCCATCTGGCTTCAGTCGTCTTTTGAGATTTTTAGCGGTTAATACAACTGCATGGTTTGTTGGGCCATTTCAGAGGAAAGATTCAGCCATATTGTTTTGGGTCTGGATTCATATTCAGACCATACCAGGTAAAGATGACAGATTTCCTTCAATAACGAGCATTAGTGAACTAGTGTTTTTGTTTAAATTACAATTTAAAATGGTTTCATGGTCATCAGTAGACTTTTAATTCCAGATTTTATTGAATTCAGATTCCATTTTGCAAGTTTGATTGTAAATGCAAAATGTGTGTTCCCAATTATGGGGAAGTGCAACATCACAATGAACAATATGATATTCACCCAGAAATCAAATCAAGAATTCAGATGTTACCATTCTACCCACAGTCTGGAGTGAATGTGGAAGCCACTACCACAGTGGGCAGTTACAGTGAATAGAACAGACTTCTTTTTTAAGGGAAAGCAAAATATGCACATAGGAAAACAGGAAAAAGAGGAGACAGGAGTAGAGGATTATATTCACGCTGGATGGCAGGTTGTTCAAAGGCAAAATAAATGTCAATATTTTTTATGCTGCAACATGTTCTATGCTTCCTTGACAGTGGCTCCCTCTAAACAGTGAAGATAGCCTAGATCCAACTTTGCAGATATGGCTAAGCCTAATGCAGATATGACCTCTTGTTGAAAACTGCCTTGGCGTAGTCACTGGCTCCAAAGAACATGAATCTAATCACCTCTCTTTGGAAGCCAGTGACTATCCAACCAATTCTTCTATTTTACAAGTGGCCTATCAAGCAGCCCTGACTGCTGCCACCAATGTCAAAATGGTACAGTCCAGGGTAGGAATTTGATTTGAATCTTTCACTGAAGTAGCAGAGAACAGAATGCAATGAATGTTACCTGCATGGATTTAAAGAAGGAGTTTCACAAGTACCGCATTAAAGGTTGCTTACCAAAACTGAGGCTTAAGGACAAAATAAAACAGTGAATCATCGGACTTTTTTTTTTAATCAGACTGTTAATGGTAGACTGCAGTATGTTCAAATCTTACAACATTTTTTGAATTACCTTGGAGCTTTGGAAGCCTACAGTGTCCAGTTGCTTTCTCCATGGCAACAGCTTAACCAATCAGTCAACTTGCCAATTGATCAACATTCCTTTTGCCTATACTGTAAATTATTGTGATCATTTGAAGTTCGCCGTTCTTGCATTTGGCCTTCTGAGTGCAAGATGAAAGGTTTTGGTAACGTCACTCTCTTCAGCAAAATTCAAGTTCTGAGCTACCAAGTGATTGTTCGCAAATAGACATTGATGAATTAAATGAATGAGTGAAGTGGCAAATGATTTCAATGTATGCAAATTTGAGTATCTAATTTGGTCCAAAATAGAGTATAATGGGGCTTCTTCAATGAGGTCCAATTAAACTTCAGTGACTTTGTACAAAGATTGTTGAAATGTCACGCAGACAGGTAGAAAATCATCAAAATTCCTAATGGAATGCTGACCTTTATATCTAAAGGACTCGTATAAAAGGCAGGAGAAGTCATTCTACAGCTATCATTACAATCCCCAGAAAGACCAGTAACTTTTAAAGAAAGGTATCCCCTGGCACCAAGAGAAATATCTAAAGGTCAAGATTTCAATTTTTAAGACTTTTACCATAACAAATGTTATGATCCCCGCTGATGATAATACTGGACAAGTCAGATTTCAGTGCAAGACCTAGTTTAATAGACCATAAGTGATATTTTTGCTGTATATTTTGTACCAGGGGAGTCAATTGCTGATCAAATTCACAAGAGACTGTCAAAATATTATTCACAAAGGCACATAAAAGATTATAAACAAAAGGGGAAAAAAATCGAAAACTATATGGCACTATACAAAATCAACTCGAATGATCCCATTACAAATATCATGAAGATTCAACCCTTTTATTCCAATAATAACCATGCAGTCAATCCAACTTCGGTGAAGGGTCTCTCCTATCTCCAAACTAAAGCTTCTAGTTCAGCTAGTGTGCCTTAATCGGTTTCCTTTTGGGCCAATTCTACGCACTCACTCAACACTATTCTCTTAAGTGAAACTCCTTAATCAAGCTCCTAACTCAGTTCACTGTTCCTCATGGACATGGTTTCCTTAAATTCACATCTCCAATAGCCTTGTATGAAGTATCCCTCTCTGACACCTCCACGGCTTTCTGCTTGAGTTTTTTTTCCCCAAGTAACTCTAAACACTCCCAGCCCACTTTCTGTTCTGACTGTTTTAGAGACAACTAATCTAATAAGCTGCTGTTAAACAGAGGCTACTATATGCTGTTATTTTCTCTCCAAATGAAGCTGATTCCAGTAACCTATCTTCAGGTTGTAAAACTCAAACCAGCAAATGTTTTATCTCCTTTTAAAATTTGCCAGTCATTCAACAAAAAAAATACATACGACTTGTTGGAAATTCTGTTTTTAGCTCACAGTTCAAAATTAGTTTCTAGGAACACAAAAACAGGAGTAGGCCATTCAGCCCATTAAGCTTGTTCCATCACTCAATGAGATCATGGCTGATTTGTGACCTAACTCCATATACCTGCTTTTGGCCCATTTCCTTAATGCCTGTGCTTAACAATAAATTATCTATCTCAGATTTAAAGTTTACAACTGATCTAGCATTCACCACCATTTGTGGAACAGAGTCCCAAACGTTCACACCCTTTGTGTGTTAAAATGTTTCCTAACAAATTCTCAGACTATACCCCTAGTTATAGAATCTTCAATCAGTGGAAATACTTTATCTCTTTCTACACTGATTTTTCCTGTTTCTTACCTTGTTCAAATGTTAACAGATCAGAAAAAATCAACCACATTGCTGTTGGTCTGGAGCCACATGTAGTCCAGACCAGGTAAGGACAGCAGTTTCCTTCCATAAAGGACATTAGTGAATAAGATGGGTTTTTCCTGACAATTGACAATAATTTCACGATTGTCATTGGACTCTTAATTCCAGATATGTAGTGAATTCAAATTCCACCGTCTGCCATAGCAGGATTCGAACCCAGGTTCCCAGAACATTACCTAGATTAATAGTTGAGTGCTATTACCAATAGGCCGTCACAAACAAATTAAGATTGCCAAAGATCAAGTATTAATTAGCAGGTAATTTAGACACCAGACTAAAGGAAAAGGTAACTTTAGGTAGCTAACCTAAACAAAATATTTCTTTCAAAATGTTTTTGGCTGATACATAACCTTAAAGGGACAGTCTCAAAATCAGTCCCAGTCTCCTGAAGAGTATTTTTTTTAAATTCATTAACAGGATGAGGGCATCTCTGGCTAGGCAGAATTTATTGCCCATCCCTAATTGCCCAGAGGGCAGTTGAGAGTCAACCACATTGTTGTGGGTCTGGAGTCACATGTAGACCAGACCAGGTAAGGATGGCAGTTTCCTTCCTAAAGGACATTAGTGAACCAGATGGGTTTTTCCTGACAATTGACAATGGATTCATGGTCATCATGAGACTCTTAATTTCAGATATTTTATTGAATTCAAATGCCATCATCTGCCATGGTCGGATTTGAACCCAGGTCCCCAGAATGTTATCTGGGTCACTGGATTAATAGTCTATCACCACTGTTCACCACTCTCCACCAGACCAGACTGAAACTTCCTGTAGGAGCAAATCAGTGCAGCTGCTGGGATCTGTACTGAAAACAACCAATGCTGGAGATCACAGCGGGTCAGGCAGCATCCATGAAGAGAGAGCAAGCTAATGTTTCGAGTCTAGATTACTCTTCATCAGAGCTGAAGTGAAGTCTGGACAGGGCAGGATTTATGCTACAGTTTGGGGTTTGGGGTGTTGTGGTGGAGGTGGTGGAATATAGAGTGCTGGGGGAGAAAGGATGCTGATAGTTCAGATTAAATAACCAGAATGTGAGAATGACAGCACAGTGGTGCGTCTAATTGCCAGACTGGGAAGAACAGACAGTCCCACTGGCGTTAGGGGAGGGGAGAGAGGACATGGTGACAGAGAATGTAACAAGTAAAGCTAAAAGAAAGGGAAGGAATGGGAGTTGGTTCACAATTTGAAGGTGTTGAACTCAATATTAAGTCCAGAAGGTTGTAAAGTGTCTAGTCTGAAGATGAAATGTTGTTCCTCCAGTTTGCACTGTAATTCACTGCTACACTGCAGCATGCTGAGGACAGACAAGTGGGAATGCGAGCAGGGCACTGTGTTAAAATGACCGGCTATGGGAAAGTTGGGGACATGCTTGCGCACAGACTAAAACTTCTTGTGTCCTTTGACAATCATTTCCAATCCCTGGAATTTTCTGGAACTCATTTTTACCAGAAGGTACACCTCAACAAATCCTCCTGCCCACAGGGCATGACAGTCCTGGCACTCCAGAATTCCAGAGATTCTTGCACTTGATCTCTTAAAATATTTTAAGCAGGTCTGGCATAACTTTTCTCCATTGAGACTTTTAATTCTGCTCCTCATTATTTCCATCAGAACAGGAAAGGTGAACCCTAGGAGAATTCCAATTCTTTTGGGGGAATCTGAGGGAGGGTCACCGGACCTGAAATGTTAACTCTGATTTTTTTTTCTTCACAGACACTGGCAGACCTTTGAGCTTCCAGCAAATTCTCTTTATGTTCCAATTCTTTTCTGCTTGCTTTGCAGAATCAATTTGTTCTTCTGTTCTGTGAGTTACTGTAAGAGGTGCTGTGAACTGCAGATACACAAATTGATGGGTTTTCTGTTTGATTTGCACTGGTTTCTCAAATACTATCCTCATGGTTTTATCGTTAGGTCAGCAGTGGGGATGTTTGCCAATGATTGTACAATGTTCAGCACCATTTGCAACTCCTCAGATACCTGAAGCAGACCATGTTTAACTACAACAAGACCTAGACAATTTCCAGGCTTGGGCTGAGAAATGGCAAGTAACACATGAGCCATACAAATGACAGGCAATGATCATCTCCAGTAAAAGGCAATCTAACCATCATCCCTTGAAAATCAATGGCATTACCATGACTAAATCTTCATCTGCCATTGACTAGAAACTCAATTAGACTTACTGTCTAAATATTGTGGCTGAAAGTGCAGGTCAGAGGCTAGGAACAACTATTTGACATCCCAAAGGCTGTCTCCCATCTATTAGGCACAAGTCAGGAGTATGATGGAATATGCCTCACTTGTGTGGATGAGTGCAACTCCAACAATACCCTCAAAGTTTGACACCATCCAGGCCAAAGCAGTTCACTTGATTGGAATCACACCTATAAGCATCTATTCCCTCCACCAATGATGCTCAGTCACAGCAGTGCATGCAATCTAAAACTTGCACTGCAGAAACTTGCCAAAGATGCCTAGACAAACCCATGACCTTTTCCATCTGGAAGGACAAGGACAGCAGATGCATGGGAACACCACAATCTGCAAGTTCCTCTCCAAGTCACTCACCATCCTGGCTTGGAAATATTCTGTTACTGGGTC
Organism: Rhincodon typus; assembly: GCF_021869965.1. Lineage (NCBI taxonomy): Eukaryota > Metazoa > Chordata > Chondrichthyes > Orectolobiformes > Rhincodontidae > Rhincodon > Rhincodon typus. The sequence continues at coordinate 35,214,325 of NC_063354.1, forward strand.
AAAATCCTGGAATTCCCTCACTAATGATATCCTGGGTCTATTTACAGCACATGGACTGCTTTGGTTCAAGAAGGCAGCTCACCACCTTCTCAAGCACAATAAATTCAGGTCAGCCAGTGACACCCAAAACCCACTAGTGAATAAAATGAAGTCAGAAGGTCATATATCTGAGGAGAGTTGTTTACCGGGAATACACCACCTTCCTTTTCAGAAGTCTTTCCCTCTATCATTAGAGTTAAAGGCAAAATTTCAAAATATTAATTTGCAAAGTTCATGACACATCACAAAAATATGCTGAGATCACACCTGGAATATGTAGTGTAAAGGGTATATGGGAATGTAAGTAAGATAGTTTACATTATTAGGGGAAATCAGGTAAGGTCAAATGACTCTGAGGAAGTTATTCTTTTTTGCGCATCATGGCAGAAGCAAAATCTTAACTTGTTTCTACAGTCATAGAGTCAGACAGCATGGAAACAGGCCTTTCCGTCCAACCAGTCCATACCGACCATAAACCAAAAGTAAACTGGTCCCACCTGCCTGCGCTTGGCCCATATCCCTTCAAACATTTCTTATTCATGTACTTATACAAAAACCTTTTAAACATTGTAACTACCCGCAACCACCACTTCCTCTGGAAGTTCATTCCACACACAAACCACTCTCTCTGTAAAAAAGTTGCCCATCATATCCGGTTTAAATTTTTCTCGTCTCACTGTAAAAACATGACCCCTAGTCTTGAAATCCCCCACCATGGGAAAAGACACCTGCTATTCACCTTATTTATACCCCTTATGATTTTCAATACCTCTATAAGGTCACCCCTCAACCTCCTATGCTCCTGTTCACCAGTGAATGGTGTTAAGGGATTTAGGTCATAGATGTCACTGATTGTCAGAAAAACCTCAAGCAGTTAAACAGGTTTTACTCTGTGCCTATTGTTGCTATGTACCCATGACCTTGGAAAATATATTGAGGTCACAGAGGGGTTAGAATGATTGGCAAAATTCATGCTTGATCCATTTCTACAGCCTGATTGAAAAATGTAGGCAATGCCGCAACACCAAGTGTGCATACTGTTAATGCTAGCTTTCTGAACACCCATTCAGAAGGTTATGGTTTGAAGCTCAATTTCTGAGTTAAGCACATAACCGAGGTTAAAATGTAGATGCAATGTTGACAGTGCTTCGCAGTGCAATCTTGAAATAGTAGCATGCACTACAGAAGAAATTATTGAGTCCATGCTGCCTGTGACTGGTCCTTCCCCATTCCCTTCTAACCTTGGCTTTTCAACTGTTTCAAGTAGCACAACAGTTGCCTAAATATAAAATGTGCAATTACAATATTCTAAAAAGAAAATGTATTCGTTTTTAGTTACTATTGCTCTTTTAACCATTTTAAATCCACTTTTTTTTTTGTAGGCTGTGTTCCTGTGCAGATTGGATACTAAGTGTTGGCTACAGTGGTTATGCTTCAAAAATAACTCATTGACTGTGAGGCACCTCAAACATCTTGAGTGCATGATGAGATACTCAACAAAGTCATTCTTTTCTTTATAAAGTAATCAAATTGTAAACAAACTTCAAACTTGAAAAATCAGATGCACAACTTTGGTTACAATATCAATTAAATATTAACTTAATTCTTCACAAAATTCAACTTTCAGAGTCAAAGCTAAAATAATGCAGAGTACATGAGACAACAACCATAAACTACCTTTATTTGGTTAGCAATGCTGATAAGTATTAAATGTTTTGTTTGATAGTGAGACATTCTATAGCCTAGGTGGCAAACAACTTCAAAGAGCTATCACAGGTGAAAAGAACTTAAAGCAACATTCGGAAGTTACACAATAATCAATGCACAACATTTTGGATGTGCAATGTCTGGTTAAGTACTTTTAACAGAAAAATTTAAATTCAGCACCTTGTGAGCGCTTAATGACATGTTGGATATCATAATGCCCTTTTCAATAGTACATAATTAATAAATCCCAAACCTGACACTGTACAATAAAGTTAAAATTCTGTCATGCATACCATCATTGTACACCCTAATGAGCATAAAGAATAGTAAGCTGAGTTATAGTGGAGGTACATTAGCACTTTGCAAAACAAATGTTTCATTCGTTTACAAAGTTACGCTGAATTTGCACAAAATTGATTATGAATTTATTATGTATTATTTAGAAAGGGCATTAAGAAATGCAATGAGCTTTTAAAGTGTTCACACAGGTACGCTTCAGAGTGATATTGCTAAAGTAATTCGCTGGGCATTTTCTGACTCCATAAATATTTTCGAACATCCAAAACATCAGTGACAAAATGTCATGTGCTGACTATTCTAACGTTATGTCTGAGTGTGACGTTAATATCTTCTAGATCACACGCCAGCCAGTTATGATGATCTTACTCATAGAATGGCTATTGAACATAGAATGAACAGAGAAGGGTGAGAAGCCCATTTCATGTCAAAACATAGTTTTGGGTTGATGAGTGAACATAGAACATTGCAGCACAGGAATAGGCCCTTCACCCCATCATATCTGTGCTGATCATGGTGCCATTACAAGCTAATCCCATCTGCCTGCACATGGTCTGCATCCCTGTATTCCCTACCTGTTCATGCCTCTGTCTCAGTGCCTCTTAAACACTGCTATTGTATCTCCTTCTACCACCTCTTCTGCAGTGGTTTCCAACTGGATATCCTTTGTGTAAAACAAAACTTTCCTTGTACATCCCCCTTAAACTTTTCCTTTTTCACCTTAAACTTATGCGTTCTAGTATTTGACATTTCCACCTTGGGAAAAAAGACCCTGACTATCCACCCTATCCATGCTTATCAATTTTATACACTTCTACTCGGCCACCCCTCAAACTCTAACAGTCTGGTAAAAATGATCCAAATTTATCCAACCTCTCCTTATAGGTAAATCACACCAATCCAGGCAACATCCTGGTAAACCTCTTCTGCACTCTCTCCAAACCTTCCATATCCTTCCTCTCATGTGGCAGTCAGAACTGAAGACAATACTCCAAATGTGGTCTAACTAAATTCTTGTGCAGTTTTGACTACCCCTTGTAGATTCCTTCCCAGTTTCCTCTTTTGTCGCCTGGGGGTATTGACTTTGGCTAGGGTGTCACATAGCATCTTGTCAGGATGTCACAGGGTCCTCCTGGAGAGCTAGTGAGAGGCCTGTGCTGCCTCTTCACATGAAGACCCACTGAACCACAAGCCAATCAGGCAGTGGCTAGGCTACTAGAAGTCCTACCCCTGGAATCAAGAGCTTGGTGTTTGAAGTTTGTCTGATCAAAAGCTGCTTGCCAGTCAGAGGCCAGCAGCTCATGTTCAGCAGTGGTATGGGGCAGGCTTTGGCCTCTGCCAGAAGGACAGGTAGCAGAGGTCCCGACCTGTGGGGCATCCCAGACCAATGAGGTGGCATGGGGAGAGGGGAGAACGCATTCCCACAGGGTGGGTGCCATTGTGCAAAGGATGTAGGAATTGGCTGTAGCAAGTGCAGAACGGTAGTTCTGAGAGTTCCTGCCCCCTTTCAAAATGTTTTCATCCCTCAACAGGCAGTGAGTGCTATTGATTGGAGGACAGCCTCCAGGCACTCTACCCCCTCAACCCCCAGCTGAAAAAGCAGACCGCACGAATTCAGCAGTCTTCCATGATAGACCATGCAAGATAGGCCAGCCTGCAGCTGAATTAGTACCAACAGTGGGAGCAATGTTGGGTGGGAGGGGAGGGGTGGTGGTGGTGGTGAGTATGACACCCTAAGAGCTATTTAATTGGCTATTTAGGGCATCAATTAGTGTAGAACCAAAGGCCAACAATGGGTTTTCTTGTACAGACTTTAACTGGTGGAGGTAAGAAAGTATCAAACACTGAGTATGCCACTATCCTGCCTGCCAAAGTGCCCTTCCCCATCCCTCAAGCTTGCCACCAGAGTGTGAAGATTTTGTCTGTGGTCATCTTGTCATTATTTTGACCCACCGTCTCAAGGGGAGAGGGTTGGGCTCTTCTTTGAACCCATAATTCACTGTTTTTTGTCCATTCTCGGTAGAGCAATCATTCAGAGATTACAGAATCAGAGTACGCTGTGTTTTAGAAGGGGAATGCTGGCATTTATTAAAATCTGTACCTTAAATGCTCACATAGTTGTGAAGAAGAACTTAAAAACAGAGAAAGGAAGCTGTATCAAAACAGGTTCCAAAAATCTATGAGGCTATTTGTTATATTAACTTTTGCTTTATTTCAAGTTTGCTTGTGGTATAAAGGTTAGTGGCTTAACAAGTACTACAGATGGGTGTAGAGTGCGTTGCAATGATATTGGTTGATTCATTGAATAGATGAAACCATGGCAGCTGAATTTCAATGGAGATAAATGTGAGGTTATCCATTTTAAATCAACAAAGGATAGATCTGAGTATACTCTAGCTCCAGGGACAGTGAAGGTCTATAAAGATCTAGGGAATCCATATACACAGATCACTAAAATGTGGGAGTCAGATAGAAAATAATCAATAAGGCTAATAAAAAGTTAGCCTTTGTAACAAGAGGACTAGAACATAAAGGAAAGGAGGTTTTAACTGCAGCAATACACACAAGGCAGGTCTTGGGTGAGAAACTGAACTTAAATAACAAGCTTCTCTGAGCCATTAGATCAAACAAAAAAGACATCCAAGCCCTGATGCAGATTTTTGGGGTGAATCAGGTCAGAGGGCATGTTGATGACATGCAGGGAATGGCTGCTGCAGCAAATAAATCACATTTTCAACTTGCATGCATTCTGATTTGACATCACTGTAGGTGTTTTTGGAGTTCCATGCTCCTGCTAATGCCCTTTAACCTCGCACAGCGGCAGTATCTTGTGCCAACTAGATCTAAGATACCACGGCAAGCTAAGAAACGTTTGAATTGTGAATTGCTGACCACATCACTGTAGGTTCCAGTAATCAACCCATGCACAGGTGAGCATTATGCACCCAGCGCCATCCAAAATGTAACAGAGCAGAAAAATGATTATGTTAAACAACGCTTCCATTGCTCACACCACTCTGCAGGAAATTTATTGTACTCAGCATGATTAAATGTCGAGAATTGTGCTGGTGTGCTTCATGCAACATGATCTCATCATTATGAGGGAAAAAAAACATAGCCAGCCACTATACTGTGAGCCACTGAGAGGCAAGAGGAGGAAGAAAGGACAATGAAGAGGAGGAAGAGGGAGAAAAAGAGTGGGAAAGGAAAGAGGCAATCTGTCTGTCCAAGTACTTCCAGCTTCTGACCAATTGAGTATTCTGCTATGACTTTTGCTATAGTCCCACTGCTCCACAAGTTACAATATAAAATGAAATATGCTATATTCAGTTCCTGATATAGTGAATCATTGGCTCTCTGCAAATTTGACTTAGAATAAAAAGATCGATCAACCAGATTTGCTTAATAAACAGAAAATGGCTGATTTGTTATTAAATAAAACCCATTTAATGAAAATTCAGAATTGGTTAAGAAACAGAATTCATGACATAAAAATGTAAAATACTCATTCTTCTAACTAACCTAAAACACACATAAGCAAACACACACTGGGGAAAAGGAGAAAAGAGAGAGATTTTTCCCTGTAGAGACTTTAAAAATAAAGCCATTTCCTGGCCAATGGTGGTTATTTGTGAAAACATAAAAAGGGCAAGGTTTAAAGAACAATACAGCATAGGAACAGGTCATTTGCCCCTTCAAGAATGCCCAATACCTGTTGATGGGATGTGCTTGACCTTATGGTTAAGCCATTAATCAACCATATTTATCTCTGGAACTTTGGCAGACTCAGCTTCCTCAGGGAAAAAAGCAATATTGAGAAATTCTTCCAATCACTATCACTATTCCACTAGGTTTCAGCCTGGTCTCACAGCCAATGTTTCAGAAACAGGAGATATGAGCTAATAGCATGTTTTGTACACACTTTCCCCAACTGATCCAGATATCAAACGTATTTTCTGAGCCAGTCACTGTTCAACAAGGGTCTACAGAAAAACAGCTATCACAAACACATGAATTATAAAAAATTCTTGGCTTGAAAACCAATCTTCACTGTACAAGGGCCTTTCAGTGATTTTTTTTTCCAAACCTGTCCTGGTACCCACAGGACTGGAAAGAAATCCACTTTCCAATAATCCTCCCAAACACAAGTCCTCAAGAAATATTAAATGTGAACTTCATAACAATTCTTAAAATGTGGTAAACTCACTTGTCTTCTGATTTTTTTTCTCATCTGGGTCACCTTTCTTCACCACCAATACCTTGGGATATTTAAGCAACATACCTGTGACTGACCACCATGTTGTATATATTGCAGCACTCTTTTACTATCTACTAATGGTTGGAATAGAGAGCTCTCGCTACAGGGTAACCCATGAAAAGCTCATCTGAGTGCAATTACAGTTACTGTAATCTCAATTCCCCATTAAACAACAATTTACATTTACTTTCCCTCTGTCTCTGACCATTTGGCTACAATACAAAATATAAGCTACTAAAACAAAATACAAATAATCCAAGTAAAACTTAAGAAATCATACCATATTCTATATAAAGTCAATTTATCAAATTTGTGCATTCCTTTATTGCCTATCTTCTCTTTAATTTTGCCTGTCCCGGTGTTTCTGAGCAGTGCAACCCCAATAGCTGCAGCATTGCTGGTGGATTGCTGCAATTTGCGGTGATGATGGCTGTAGATGGCCTCAGAAGATGACTTCAAGCAGCTCTGGGCCTGGAAGGCCTGGCTGTGGATTGAATTATAGGAGGTAGTAGTTTGGAATGTTAGACTGAAAGGCAATAGCAAAAGCATTGACTGAGAGGCCTGGACATCAGGAGGATGTGCTGCTCTTCAACAACACCTCACATGATCTTCTGAAACATTCTTGCCTTTTGAGATGATGGTTTGTGTCATGGTGGTCGACAGATATGGTCAAGGAGGTCCACACTGGCAGAGCAGTCTGTGCTGCATTTGCTGCAATCACAGCAATTGGCCTGGTTTGCCTACATCTTCTTGCTGAATGAGTAATTCACCTAGTCCCGTTGCTTACCTTTTTCCCATAACCCAGTGGATTCCTCCTTTGTAGATAATACTCCAATTCCCTCTTGAAGATGACAGACATTTGAGAGGTTGCCACATTTGCTGTCCTCTGTTTTCTCTGTGATTTCTTTTAGGTCAGGAGAGTTTTGTATTTCTGCAATATCTTAGCTAATTCTTCTTCAGATTACAATCATGTAATATCATTAACACAATAACAATCCACAGGACACTGAAATTCAAGAAGGTAGATGGATCCTCCTATCCAGTCATAAACAGATATCACAACTGAGTTTAAGGCCTCAAGTAAAAGACAGCATCCCTGATATACAATAGACTCTCAGTGCTGCATATAAATACCAGGCTAGATAGCGTCCGTACTCTGGGGAGTCAGGAGATGAGTTATTTGCAGGAGACTTCCTAGGCTCTAATGTCTCTTATAGCCACAGTATTTATAAGGCTGGTCAAATTTAGTTTCTGGTCAATGATAACCTCAAAATGTTGATAGTGGCAGATTTAATGATGGCAATGCAGTTGAATTTCAAGAGACAAATGTTTAGATACGATCTTGTTGGAGATGGTCATAGCTTGGTACTTTCAAGGCACAAATTTTACTTTCCTCTTATTAGCCCTAACCCGGATATTGTCCTGGGCTTGCTACATTTGGACAGTTTTATTATTTGAGGAATCACACATTGTGGAAACATCAGCAAAAATCCCACTTCTGACCTTATGACGGAAGAAAGGACATTGATGAAGCAGCTGAAAATGGTCGGGCCTAGGACACTACACTGAGCATGGTTAAATGATTCTATAAAGAAAACAAAACGTGAGCATAATGATATTGTTAGACAACATGATGGTGAGCATCATCAATGTAAAGATGGGAATTCATCTCCAAAATGTCTCTACAGTGATCACTCCTCCCAGTACTGTCAGAGACAGATTCATCTATGAAGAATAGCTTCGTGAGGATGAGGTCAAGTATGTTTTTTGCTCTTATTGGTTCCCAGACTCAGCCTAGCGGCAATGTCCTTTAGGACTGGACCAGCTTAGCCTGTAGTGGTGCTACCCATTCAATGTTTGTTATGGATATTGAAGTACCCCAAATTCAGTGCACTTGTTAACTTCAGTGCTTCTTCCAAGTGGTGTTCAACATGAACGAGTAATTCATCAGCTGATAAGGGACAGCAGGGGTGATGGAGCAATTAGTAATGAGTGGGGAGGTTTCCTTATCCATGTTCAACTTGACACCTTGAGACTTCCTGGGATCTGGAGTCAATGTTGAGGACTCCCAGGCAATTTCTTTCTGACTGTTTACCATGGCTGTTGGGACAAGACGTACCTGTGGATGCTGCTGGTGACCTTTGGGAGATTGTCTGTTAGGTATAGGTCTATGAGAATTACTGTGGCCAGGCTGTTACTCATCAACCCTGTAGGACAGCTCTCCCAATTTTGGCACTGGGCTCCAGATATTTATTTGGACATCTTTGTGTGAGTCAACAATTGTTGTTGTCAATTCCATTACCTGGGCTGATGCTGAATGATCTGTCCAGTTTCGTTCTTTGTGTGTAGCAATTTTTGACAACTGTGTGTCTTGCTGGCAATTTTAGAGGGTAGATAAGAATGAATCACATTACAGATTGGGTTAGGACAGCAGTTTTCCTTTCATAAAGGGCATCAGTGATCACGATGGAATTTGAGCAAGAATCAAGAATAATTATTATTGCTGATAAACTAGCTTTATAATTCCATATTTATTAATCAAATTTGAATTTCATCATTTCTCCTGATGCATCTCCACAGCTGTAGCCTGGGGCTCTGAATTACTAGTCCACTGATAATACGATTACACCACTGTCTTGATACCAATATATGTGAAGAAAGAATATCATATAATCTGCTATACCCACATTATCAATGGCGAGCGGTAATAATCGAATAGATAAAAGGCATGGACACTATTGGTCATTTGCTGGTAGCAGGTAAAGGAAAAATGCTGGAATCTGTATGATTGCCTCAACAATTGTGTTACTAACAATTGAGGAAAAATACATTCTTTCTAAGGCCTAGGATTTCTTTTGGCTGATCTTTGTGGGTAACTTGTCATTTCTACATTTGCGGGCAACTGTTCCTTTCATGTTTTGGCAATTCCACAGCCAGATTACTGAAATGATAGCCGCTTACAACTGTTGAGCAGTTGTTTGGCAACTTCAGAAGTGTAGTTGACCAATTTATTTTACTCCTATTAATTGGTATTGCATGAATAGCAACCACTGCAAGGTCATGCACTATCATTTCAATATGGATCAATATGAATTGATGGGACAATGTAACACTTCATTCATGAAAGGCCAGAAACCCTCCTCCTTTCACTCAGAAAATGTGAGTAGCCTGGGAATAGCTATGATTTATAAACAGGAGAATAGCCATGGCTTGAAAAAAGGTTGAGTTTAAATTATAAAAGGACGTAGGGCAGCACTCTTGTAGCTAATAACTATAACTGCTATGGGTGCATGCATATCAATAACCAATATTGTAATCAATGTCAAGCCCCTTAATTTAAAATTAACACATTATAACTAAAATCACAGCATTAAGGTATTCAAATATAAGATTAACAAGTCCATTCGACCAAAACATCAACAAAAGAAGTAGCTGGAAAAGCTCAGCAGGTCTGGCAGCATCTGTGAAGAGAAATCAAGAGCTAATGTTTCTGGTCTGGTGATCCTTCCTACAAAAGATCTGAGAAAGGGTCACCAGATCCAAAACGTTAACTCTGATTTCTCTTCACAGATGCTGCCAGACCTGCTGATCTTTTTCAGCAACTTCTATTTCTGTTTCCAATTTACAGCATCCACATTTCTTTCAGTTTTTATTTTGACCAAAACATCTCATTTGAATCCCGGAAAATTTGTACCTCCTGAGGAAGTTTCTCGAAGGGTACCATATGAGTGCTGTTTATGCAATGATTTGAATTCTTTCTCTCCTGAGTGCTTTACATCATGGCTGTAAAATCAAAAATACTGTACGTGCCTAAATTTTGCTATTCTGCATTCAGATTTCCCAAGATTTGTGGATGCAATATTGGCTTCAATTATTCAACTGAAAGTCCTTCAAGATTCATATCACTTAGCAGGTCTTTGATGGAATAAGCTATTTTGTGAATGTGTGTACAGAATTAGAAGATTTTTGGGAGGATTTATAATTAAGTAGTAACTAAAAGAGACTTCTGGCTTTCTCAGTGACAGTGCATTTTCAGCTGACATTGCACAAAATCAACAATTTATTGCAGTGCTTTGGACTTTTAAGGGGCATTTTTCAGGATGCAGAGAAAGTACTTTAAGTAATAAAAAAACAGCAATTAACCAGTTGCCTTGCAATGGCATTCAGCATTCAACTCATCTCAAACTCCAGTGTAATTTAACGATCAATTACTGAGCGTAGGATCAGCAAGATTCAACTACTCGGGCCTGTTACACATTCAATTATGCCTCGGCTGATTTGTGTTTCAACTCCATTTTCTAACCATTTCTCTCTGTCACTTGATGATTGTAATTAACAAAAATCTATCACAATGTTGAAAGCTAGACTTATCTATCATTAAGTGATGCTCGTGTATTTCCAACAAAAATCATTTGTGCTGTATCTATTTAGTGATGCAGTGATTTGTGGTTCCAATATGATCGTCACTGAAACTGATTTGATATTCATGCTTATCAGTCCTTACTGTAACACATTTTAACATTGGGAGAGATGATATCCTTCTGAGACAAAGAACCCAGAAATACATTCCAATCGGCAGATCCAACGAGCGAAATTATCTTGTATCACCTGCCCATACTTTGACTGAAACCAGTATTTTCCGAGTTATTGGTACATTTCAGAACATGTTAAGGCATTGTTCATTCAGAGAACAAAACCAAGTTTTGGATCATCTTAATTCAGTTTGGTTTGATTGGTAGAGGGGCAAAAGGTTGTGAGTTTTACCCATTTGGAGCAGCTTGAGCTCATAATCTAGGCCAATACTCCAGTGCAGTAATGGGAGATTGGACCTGTCTTGAAAAGTGTCACTGTTGAATAGGACATTAAACTGGAGCTCCCATTATCCACTGAGGTGAATGTGAGAGTGTCAATCCCTACCTCCCCACTACTGCCTGGCACGCTGCTCAATGTTTCTTCTTCAACCATTTGAGAGTTGCTGCCTAATAATCTCTACACTTTAAAATGTATTTCATGGTTTGGTGTGCTTTTAGTATTTCAATGTGATATTGTGTAATATAGAAGCCAAGTGTTGCATTATATATTCTATTACCTACAGTACTATTTTAAGTGCATCAGCTGTGATGGACTTATTTTACTAGTTTGCCTGAAGCCTTTCTTTCTTTTTACTGCTTGCTCTTGTTTTGCTGAAAGCAGCATTAATAATACCATTAAGTCTTACTTCCCCTGCAGACCAAACAATCGAGACAGATCCATTCTCAAACCAAATGTTGAAAAAAGTACAAAATGTATCAATCATGACAACTCACTCCCTTCATTTAGTCATACAGCCAATTATACACATATGGAAGGCCCTCAAATCCGTGCCAGTTCTCTGCAGAGAAACCCAATTAATTCCACATTCTACTCTATCCCTTTAACTTTGCAAGCTTGCTCCTTTCAAATGCCCATCCAATTTCCTTTTGAAATCACTACATTTTTCCTTCCACCACATCTGTGGGTACAGAGTTGCATGTTATTACCGTTTACAGAGCAAAAACATTCTTCCCCACATTTCCCAAAACCTTGAAAATTGTATTTCCTGGTCCTTACACCATGAGCTAAAGCGGGGAATTTTTCATTGACCACGTATCTAAGCCTCCCAAAATCATATACACACCTATCAAATCTCTCCTGAACCTGCTATACTCCCAGCCTTTCCAACCTAACCTTGTATTTGGATTAAAATACAATCATGTACAGTATAAATGTCCACCTTAGTTTGCTGCACTCATGTGATGTCTACCATGAACATACACACTTGGCAGACATCATAAGTTCATTGTTAGAAAGACCTTGTGTTGAAGACACTACAGAGAGACATAGGTATACCCAGAGCACTGCCACTAAAATAAAATGAAGAACTAAGAAGCAAGCCACAGTTAAAACACTGGTTAGGAGAAAATGACTGCAGCTTTTCCCCTATCAGGTCTGGTTGAATTGACTGGGGATATGAAGCAAAACTGATTTTCTTCCACAAACTATGGAATAGCAATAGATCTGTTGAGCAAGCCAACACAGTTTATCACTGTTGGCAGAGGCTGTTTCAAGGTAAAATACAATTGTAGGTGTCTTTGAAGGGCAAATAAAATCACATGGCTGAAATTGTAAGAGCATTAAATGAGTGTATTGAACACCAAGAGAAGTTCTGTATGAATGGTGAATATTCAATTTCAGAGACAAAGAAAAAGATCCATTGATTAATAACTCAGCTCACAAAAACCTGTGAATCAGTGAAATTCGAGGATGAACTAATTAAAGACAGGTATGTATTAGGTATTACGGACCCTACAGTGAGAGCATGCCTCTGAAGGGAGAAGGCAGTCACACTCAGGAGAGTAATTGATATATGAAGAATCTCTGAGGTTGTAAATCAGCAGGTGGAGCATGTTCGTCAAAGAACATCTTAAATTATCCTGACAGGTCCTCCAGGCAAAAAGGACAGAATAAACACAGGAAAAGGGCAGGATGCAAATACTAGCAGAAGACATCCAGCAAAAGAGAAGAATGTGTGTTCAGCATTGGAAAGCAATGTTCTCTCTGCAAGAAACCAAATCATTTTGCACACAAGTATATGGTTAGAAGGAAGTACAACAAACAGGTACAGATGGCACCTAATGAGAATCAGAAGAAGATTCTGAAGAAACACTATACAATAGATTGGTGCAGTCAAGTTAATAGATAAATGGTTAATGGTTGTTGGGATGAGGATTGCGGGAGGAGAACATGAGGTCACAATAAAATGTCAGAAAGACCTTGGTGCATCGTGCAACATCATGATCTTCATAGGTCTGTGCAAAGTGACGTAACATGGCAGTTCAAAAACAAAGCCCTCAAGAGTAAGGCTAGGGCTATGCAATGACACCATACTTATACCAAAGGAATAGATTACTCTGCAAGCCCACTGCAACAACATGAATGAGGATCTGGAGTTCCAGATCATGGATGGCAAGGAAATGCCATTTAGCTCAGCCAAAGCAAGTCTAAAGCTTAGACTGGTAATAGTCAATGTGTCAAAATAGATTTGCAATGTGATGCACACACCAAACCATTGACCATGGAACAGATCTTTGAGGAGTACAATGTGTTTACACAGTTAGGATGCTTTTCGGGAGAATATCTGCTCAAAGTAGATGAGAATGTAAGACTAATTTAATATATGCTGAAGATTGTTCCAGATGCCCGCAAAGCCAACCTGAAAGACAAGGTAGAAGAACTGGAAAAGAAGAGAGCAATCAAGAAAGAATGGATTAGCAACACAGTAACAGTGAAACCACCTGGATAGCTGAGAGTATACATTGATCCAAAGAATCTAAATAAAGTCTGGAAGAGATCTCACTTCACCATACCAACCATCGAAGAAATTTTGCCAGAATTTGCAAACACAAAGGCAAGAATCATCACCAGCCTAGATGTGAACGATTGCTACTGGCAAGTGAAGCTGAATGAAAATAACATCTTGCTAACCACATTTTGGAAACCCTTTGGGAGATACAGATGGTAGTGCATGCCATTTGACAGTTCTACTGCTCTAGAAGAATATCAGTGCAGACAATATGAAGTAGTTGGTGATCATCCCAGAGTGGTAACTGTTGTGAATCATCTGATGGTTTATGGTTGTGGAAGAAATCATTACTGACCATGACTAAAATCTAATGCCGCACTGCGTGCCAGATAAACCTGATATTTAACAAGATAAAAATAATAATTAAAAATACCCAAGAGTCAGCACCAGGTACTAACAGCAAAACGATTTCATTTAGGCCCTGAAAAAGTGAGAGCTGTAATGGTGAAGCTGTGACCAACAGATGTAAACCAGTACAGTGATCTGCTGGATTTGTCAACTATTTGGCAAAATTCTTGCCTGATTTGTGCCAGAGTGTGAACTATTATGCCAACGCATGACCAAGAAAGTGCAGTGGATACTGAGCAAGAAGTGGCATTCACAAAAATCAAGCAACTGGTGCTAAAATACGTAGTAAGCTAGAGAACTACTGATGCTACACAACACCCCAGAGAGGCCATGGATGAAGCTTGGAATAGAGCTCTTCAGACTAGCAGAAATTACCTCTATTCTGACAACTAGAAGGTGGACCAGTTGACTTCAAGGACTACTGCTGAAATTATTGAATGCCTAACAGCATGATTCAACTCTTACAGAATCTCTGACATTGGTATAAGTGGCAATAGCCCTCAGTTCATGAGTGAAGAATCCAGATGTTTCATAAACAATTGGCAAACCCAACATCACATGTCATCTCCACAATATCTCCAATCAAATGGAAAAGTGAAGGAGATAGTGAAAATTGCCAAAGAAATCAAACACAAATGTACATGAGGCAATCCTCAAGTGAAGAAACACACCTTCTTGTTTAGTGAAGTCCCGTACAAAGACTAATATCATGATGTCCCCAAACCATTCTTCCAATAGCAAAAAAAAACTGAAGCCAGAAGGAGTAGCAAGTGTGAATGCTAAATTTAAGGTGAAATGACAGAAAGCCAAATTTCATTTTGACAAGACTGCTAAACTGTTCCCAGAAATAAGTATCAGAGAACTAGTCAGAGTACAAACCTTTAACATTTTAAACAAAAGACAGTTCAAGTGGCAACTTGCCACATACATAGAGCCACTGTTGCCTCAATTATACATGGTGGAAAGGAATGATCAGATATACTGTCACAACATTAAGTAGGTAGACAGAACTGCTGAAGCTGTTCCTTAACTGTGGGCAGCTGATCAGGAGAAGGTGAGTGCACCACCAGCATAGGACTTACATCAACTATCAGATCCAGAGGTACACAGCAGCCCAACAGTAGAAACAGAACAACAATGGCTATCACAGCAACAGAAAATGGCACACGAGTTATACTTTCTGGGAAACAACAGCAGACAGATGAACAGCCAATCACAAGAACATGCACCTGTATCATTCAGAGGCCAGTATGTTTGCTTTGCATATGCGGAGACTGACAGGAAAAATAATCGGCTAATACAGAATGGTCATGTGTATATATGGTAACTTCAGTAACTCAAAATGTACACGATAATACATGCAATTCCTTTTTCTCTCTTTTTTGCATTAAAAAATCTTTTCATTGAAATACAACCATGTACAAATGTCAATCTTAGGGGAGGTAATGGCCTAATGGTATTATCACTGGACTATGAATCTAGAGACCCAGATAATGTTCTGGGGACTCCAGGTTCAAATCCCACTATAGCAGACAATGGAATTTGAATTCAGTAAAATATCTGGAATTAAGAATCTACTGATGACCATGAATCCATTGTCAATTTTTGGAAAAGCCCATCTGATTCACTATTGTCCTTTAGGGAAGAAAACTGCCATCCTTACCTAGTCTGGCCTACATGTGACTCCAGACCCACAGCAATGTGGTTGACCCTGAAATGCCCTCTGGGCAATTGGGGATAGACAATAAATGCTGCCTAGCTAGTGGCACCCTCATCCTGTTAATGAATAAATACATTTTAAAAATAGGCTGGCTTAGTCATGTGACCTGTACCACAATGCCTGCAGTAAGTATGCAGACATCTAAAGTTTACTTCAATAAAAACTGTGTTGAGCAAACTATAGCATTGTGCAAGCAAAACGCTTTGAAGTGGAAGTACCCAACCCTGGAATCATTCTGGCAAATCTCTTCTGCACCCTCTGTATGACATTCACATCATTCGTAAAGTGGTCTGAAGTTTATTAATACTCCACCCAAATGCACTTGGCTATGCTTTCCATTTCTAGCATTCAACTTGCCTCTGTTGCAAACTTCCTTTCTTTCTCTCTCTTCATTGATTACATGAGACTTGCGACCCCTCTATGTTTTCTTTTCTTGCTGCTTGTAAGCTCCATTGCAAATTGTGAAAATGTTCACTTTTCATCATCTCTTCCATTTACAATCCAATATGACTGCCATGTTCTACAAAGTACTGACTGCACTTAAAAAAAAAATTCATGAGATATGTAGATTTATGGTCAAGAGTCAAATGTAAATTTTTCTTTCTTTTTGCCTTTTGCAACCAAAGTTTGAGGTTACTGAAGCACAATCTCTTGATTTATTTTGTTACCTCTTGTACACTTTTCGACCAGGGGGCTGGAGTCCTATGCTACATGCCCTGACATTTCACCTCGGTTTTTGAAATACTAAAGATCAAACACCTAACAGTCAACATACTGTCTTTATAAGTAAAATGATAAACACTCAGCAGATCTGGCAGCATTTGTGGAGAGAAAAATAGAGTTAACCTTTCAGGTCCACCAGTTTGGATTGAAGATCCAACCTGAGATATGAACTTTGTTTCTCTCACCTGTCTGTCTGATCTGTCTGACCTGCAGAATATTGAGCATTTCCTTTTTTCATCCCAGATTTCCAGTATCGAAAGTATTTTGCTCTTGTCCCTGGACAGTTGTTAGTCTGTTATGGAATAATCTGTCTGATAGTCAAGCATCTCCTGCCTTCCCACTACAGAAGGGAATAAACACAAAACAGTGGGACAGATTGCCTGCCCAATAACCCACTCTCATTTCATTCATTTACTCCACCGTCTTAGTGCTCAGGTAGTGAAATTGAAAGTTGTCCACATTTTCTTATATTTGTGTGGTTGATAACCTCTCATGCATTTTAAATATTATATAATGTATATTTCATCCTTGTCCTTCAAGACATTTGCCCTGAGCTGTAAATCAAGAGGATTATTTCAACTAGCTACAACAGCAGGTCTGAAGCTGGGAATTCTGTGTTGAGTAACTCACCTCCTGACTCCCAGTCCTTGTCCATTATGTACAAGGTACAAGTCAGGAGAATGATGGAATACTCTCCTCTTGCCTGGATGAATACAGTTCCAACAAGAAGCTCAGTATTATTCTGGACACAGCTGCCCAATTCATTGGCATCACATCCATCATCTTAAACATTCACTTCCTTCACCCCTGGCAGCAAGTGTACCATTCACAAAATACAATGCAACAACTTGTTAAGGCAGCATAATCCAAACCCGCAACATCTTGAACGGCACCAGATGCATGGGAACCCCACTACCTGCAAGTTCTCCTCTAAGCCAGACATCAACCTGACTGAGAAATATATCACTGTTCCTTTACTTTCAATGAGCCAAAATCCTGGAACTTCCCAGAACATCATTGTGGAAGTATAAATACACCATGTGGACTACAGCAATAAGAAGGTGGTGCGAGGGCAATTATGGATGGAGGATAACCGTTGGCTCTGTCATCGATGCTCACATCTCTCGAACAAATTAACAAAAAGGTGAGGTCCATTTTTCCACAAACCCTCTCAAGGGCCCACTGTCTGCACTTTTCAAGAATTTTAGAGGAGAGGTGAGCACTGAACATTTCAAAAGTTCTGTTTCTTTTAGTTCTGCAGTATCCAAAATATTGACAGCAATTTTGTACAGCACTCAGTGCTGAGTTCTGACCCGATTAGCTAGCCTGTTTGTAGTTTCTTAAATTGGACTGCATGATGCTGTAAAGGTAAAATTGTAGGAAATAGTTTTTTTATTTCGCTAAATATAGTATTAAATTACATCGACAGATAACCATTACCTTTTAATACTCATTTTTGTTTGCTTGGGAATATTATCATGCATATGTTCAAAACTTTTTAAAAAAGTAGGAATTAAGTTTTAATTTTATTTCAATATAACTCACTTAAGGATTCACAAAGTTTAATACAAAATTATGATGCCATATTTCATGAAATACTATACTTGTGGTGTATATTAATCAGAATCAAATCTAGTGTCATTATTTATTGAGTTTAGTGCAATAGTTAATTATTCCTGACTGACATTTCAGGGCTATCAATAAAGAAAGACAGACATGCATTTATATAGCAGCTGCCATGGTCTCAGTACATCCCAAAGTACTTTCTAGCTAATTAAGTATTGTTGAAATGTAATCAATGTTGTAATGTGGGATGTGCAGCAGCTAGTTTACATCTAGCAAACTCCCACATACAACAATGCGAAAATGATCAGAAAATCTGTTGGCTGGAGCATAAATATAGCCCAGGATGAACCTGCACTTTTGCAAAACAATGCCACTGGATCTTTTAGGCCCACCTGTTTTGGAAACACTGGGTCTTGGTTTAACATTGGAATAGGTGGTCGACATGGACGAGTTGGACCGAAGGGTCTACATCCATGCCTTATGACTCTATAACTCTGTTCCATCGCTCAGTGCTGCAGTGGAATTCCAGCCCCTATTTTGTGCAGACGTCTCTGGAGTGATGCTTAAACTCACAACTTTCAGTTTCAGAGGTGACAGTGTTTCAATTGAAGATGAATTCATCCATTTCATTCCTATGCCAGGTGCACAGTTGGCTGCTCTGTCTTTAGTGTACTTAAATGCAAATGCTGACAGGCCTGCTTTCGTGGCCTAATTTTGCTCCTATCTGAACCCTTGTCACTGCTTCGAGACATAAAACAGAGCACTGGTGACTTGAATCTAACAGATTCTCACATCTCAATTGCTTGGACTTAATCCTGCCACTGTCAATTCTCATTCTCTGATTGCATCTGGTTTTTACTGACTTCCAAGTCTTTTCCCACTGACAATAGAACTGCGCTGAAAGGAAATATACATTGTAAACAGACCATCTTCGCATTAACGAATAACGATGTATAATTGTGGTCCTGCATTTTTGGGGAGCAGCCTTGGAGGCCATTCAATGTCTGAAGCACTTTCCCATTAAGTTAGACAATGAGTGATCCATCAGTTAAATCCATCCATACTGCTTAGATCTTTAGCCCTCAATTCTTTGCCTAGAAACAATTGAAATTCTGAAACTTTCAAATGACCTCAGTGTGGTGACTGTAACAAGGTCAGCCAGCTAGGACCTTATAGAATATGAGTTCCCTGATTGGGACTGTTAATCTGGTCCAAACAGCGAGCCATGGCTGACACACAGAAAGGGTGAGTGTCAGAGATTATGACACTCTTGTACCTGACTCTGAAGCAGTTCTTTAGTCAAGGACTGCTCATATGTAAATAAGGGTGACTTAGTGATGGGATACCAGCCTCTGTGGAGTTATTTCACTCAGCTCACCAGCTTTTCATGGAAATAAAATTTCAGATTTCTATTCCCTTGGTATGAAGGCATAGGTTCGAATCTTACATTTTTTTCACTATATTTAGTTATGTTTGACAGAGGGTTCCTCTCCATGAGGCCAAGTGAGATCTCTCACCATATCCTGTCCAACTCACCTCATGAACTCCCTGCCATGCTCTTATGATGCCACTCTCACCCAATTTTAGTCGCATTCTACCACCTGCAATGCCTAGAAAAACTCGCCACTCGCCAGGTATTTGCTGAAAGACTGGCACACCTCACATGTGTGCCATTTTTAACAGGTCGCGGTGCTCCCAGACATACGTTGGCAATCCAGCATTGCCCTACTCCAGCAACATAATGGGCACAGTAGCGACAAAGCCATGCTGCTCATGGCACAAAGCTGGCAGCTGACATCCCTTCCCATGTACAAGCCCATTCTTTCACCCAAG
This sequence comes from Rhincodon typus, assembly GCF_021869965.1. NCBI lineage: Eukaryota > Metazoa > Chordata > Chondrichthyes > Orectolobiformes > Rhincodontidae > Rhincodon > Rhincodon typus. The sequence goes on from NC_063354.1 coordinate 35,234,197, forward strand.
TTACTGTTGAACGACCAGGCCACACAGTTTACCTGTCTTTAGCTACATCCCATCAACCATCCTCGCTAAGTCACCACTACTCTGTTCCCATTGCCAATGGGAGATCCACAAATTGTCATTGTCCAGCTGGGAAACATCACATTCAGGCAAGACAGCGGACAATTCCAAAGACAAACTTCTACTTACAGTCAGCAAAGGTGGAGACAAACAAAAAAAATACAGGCTGCAGCTAACTCCCACAATAAAACCTAAATGCTGACATGATTACCAAAGACTATTTGAAAGTCCATGATGTTTTGCTGCATCCCAGCTCTCATCTACTGGAGCAATGTGTTAATTCGGTCCTGTCTGCCCAGTAGCACCCAATACATCTGGGCTCTATCATTCTTTCTCCCCAGTGTTCTCGTCTCTCTTCTTTGGGAGGCGGTTCTCATTCCCTCAGTTCCTTAGCATCCAACATATTGTCCCATTGCCTGTTCCAATTGTGCGGAGCACAGGACACCAAGATGGCGTGGCACACTGTATCCCACTGATCCCCAGGACCAATCTGGAAGCAGTGGAATTCATGTAGAAGTATCATCTGGTCCACCATCGTCCTGGTCGAAGCATGGGCAGCATTGTATCTATGCTCTGCGTCAGCCAGGGGCTTGCAGTACGGTGTCCTGAGCCATGGTCATAGTGGGTATCCTTTGATTACCAGTAACCAACCTTGTTAGGCACCTGCATCCTCAAAATGCGCTAGGTACAGGAATAGCTCCAGGATATAGGAGCCAGCAGCAACAAGTAGTGAGCTGAAGTTGTCAAGTACCCATTCTGACTTCCATGGAAAGCTGCTTACGAATGAGATGTATAGTCAATAAGATCATTAACAAATAATAATTCCCCTGAATAGCCAACGCCCCACTGCCTGGGAAGAATGTCACTTCAACACCTGTAACCAAGTTACAAGATGTAGCGAGATGTTCCTGATGCTGAGATAGACCTCATTGTACTTCTCACACAATTCTGCCATATTTCTTACCATAGCCCACACCATTCAGGTCTTTATAACATTCTACTCATGGTTCCTGACATCCCCTGAAAGGCCTAGCTCTAATTTTAAGATTATTTCCCACTTGTTTGGACTCCTCCCACTGAAGGAAATAACTTCTTTATTTTCCTGACCAAATGTAATCATCTTAAAGGTCTCAATTGGATCATTCTTCAAACTTCTGCATTTGAGACATGCCAGCCTTGTCTATGTGACATGACCTCATAATTTAAACGTTCTAGCTGGGAGGTTCAAAGTGTCATTTATTTAACAATTATTACCCTTTATTCTGATGAGCAGCTCAAACATCCTCTTAATTACACGTGTGAGTAGAATCTATCAAGCTTACAGTTTTCTCATTGAGTTAATAGCTGTAATTCCAGTTGAAACTGTCGTGTGGGTGTAATAATGGAAAATTAAGGCAGCAACAAACTAAGGCAAGTGCTAGTGATGGAGTTTGAAAACATATAAGTATCAATTGCAAGAATGACTTCAAAAAATGATGGTCTGTCCATTTTAACAACCAATGGATTGTTGTACTTACTCCAACTCTGTAAGCTTTTGCAACATAGTTGAGGGCATTTGCTAAACAAATGGTGTTAACAGTATGAAGCAGTCACTAAAAATGACAGATGTAGAAATCTGCACATACTATTAATTTGCTCTAAATTCCTAGTTACAATATTCTCACTCTGTCATTCAATTCTGTACTGTATGATCTCAGGTCTTGAAATAATCCCTCCATTACATACTAATTTAAATCCATTCCTAACTTATGTTTCCTCTATGCCATGATATTGGTGTCAGGACAATCCAGAAAGGGCTGAATTATACACGCTCTCCCCATGACAGAACTCATCATAATTCCCCATCACATCTAAAGCTCACTTTTGCTTGCATCATGGGATGCAATGTGAACCAAGCTAGTAGCTACTGTTTAATTGTCAGTGCTGTATTTAATGACTGCGGTAGCCCTCAGCCTGACTCTAAGCAGCAAACTCTTTGGGACTGACTGTCTTGATTCTAAGCAAGCTATCTCTGTCTTTAATCATTCAATAATTTACAACTATCTCTGCCTTCTCAGTTGCAATCGTCACACCTCCCCTGTTGTCAGCATCTTCACCACTTTGTGACAGCATTGATCAGGACTAGCCACCAATATTGGTTGAATTTCTTCTCCTTGCCATTCCAAACATTTTGAAGGTGGAATTTTTCTGCATCTCCAGTCTGTCTGTCTGTCTCTCTCTCTCTTTCCATCCTGTCAGGGCCACTGTCCAGCTAATTGCCACCCACTGGGTTCTTAGTACACTCCCCTCAATGCACTTGCGGAGGGGAACAAACAAAGCTGTGTCTTATTGAGGAATGCCCACTATACAGACCAAATGGGGGACTAATTATCTTCACCTCAGAAAATGAAGATGTTACTGTTTGTCTTTGGCAACTTGTATTTGCTAAATAAAATAAAAATATCTGAATCTTCTTTCCTCACCTGGTTACTGACCTGACTCTATCAAGTGATCACCCTCTAGATCATGTGACTGATCAAGTCCTTGACTCCCAAATGATGCTCAAGAATCTTATGCTTGAAAGGTTCTCTTGTTTGGTGTCTGATAGGGATATGTTCCTGAAATTGTGGATCCTCAAATTTTAGATGCACAAATATCCCATTGGTGCCCTTCTAAAACCATGAGCACAACTGAAAATATTTCCCCAGTGACCACTGTTCAACAGAACACCTCATGTGTAATTTTAGACAAAGTACAGGCAAGGGTGAAGTCTAACTCAAGCTAAACTTCACATTCCATGTCTTCAATACATTCCACTTGTTTCTCATTTCTCACTACTGTTGAAAATAATGATTTTAGGCACTCTATCCAGATGTGTGACCACAATCCATGATGGGAAATTACCCATCATAATGAATCATATTGAGTTAGCAAGTAGATCCAGCAAACAATTAGGAGGGCAAATGGGATGTTGGTTTCCATTGTGAAGAGATTGGAGTACAGTGCAAGTGTAAAGCAGTCTTAAGACAATTAGAATTGGGGAGGCAATGGCTGTATACTCTGTGCAGTTGCTGTTTCCTTCCTGAAGGAAGGATATGTGTTCCCAAAAGGGAGTGCAACAAGGGTTCAGTAAACTGGTCTTTAGCATAAGTGGATTTTTCTATGATGGGAGCTTGAATAGACGAGGCCTATGTACCCTAGATTTAGAAGAATAGGAAGTGATCTATTGAAACATAAAATTCTTTTGGGGCTTGACAAGTTTTTGTTGAGAAAATGTTTCTGTTGACTGAAGATCATGGAGTCACAGTCTCAGAATAAGCAGTCAGACATTTTCTGATGAAGGGTCTAGGCCCGAAACATCAGCCTTCCTGCTCCTATGATGCTGCTTGGCCTGCTGTGTTCATCCAGCTCTACACCTTGTTATCTCCTTTTTTAGGACAGCTTGCTCCTGTTTCTTATGTTCTCACATATGTGGTCTAAGTTAGGAAGGATCCATCTTCAAATGTCATATCCTACCAACAGTGCCATCAGCCTCAGACACAGCTCTATTCACTGTAATCCATCACTCATTGAGCAAGATGTGGTTTCCATTAGATAACATATCTGATTCTCATTGCTTCAGCACACATTCAAACGATTACCATGACCATATGTCACAGCTTGTATACACTGCCAGCTCTTCAACCATGACGGCCACATCAATCAAACAGATTGTTTGACATCATTGGTTTATACTTTCTCTGTTGGACAAGGTGGTGCACAGATTGATAACTGGAGGAGGGGTTGGGAGTACCTTCATATCCTGAAAGCCATGACAGAGGCATTGAAGGCCATTATTGAAGTGATCATTTCCAAGATGCTGGTCAGCAGAACTGAAATCATTGATGTTGGCAGTCCCCTCATAAAAAGTCCTCCTTCTTACAATCCATTATCTCTTCTGATTTATAAGCTGCAGGTCATGTGTGTGTGCACATCTCTCACTCCAACAACTCTCCACTTCTGCTTTTCTCCTTCCAAAGTGCAACCTAGTCTTCTAGTGGAGGCCACCAAAATGGCAATGGCCATGAAGACACAGCACCATCACGAGGTTTCACCAGATGAGTTACTGGCACAGAGTATCATTTAAAGGACGGCTTAGAGACAAGGTATTGACGTGGTGAGACAAGTGACCTGCAGCCAGGGGTGGAGGAAAAAATAAAGTGAAGGTGTCAGCTCACCAGGGGATATGATCACATTGCAGTTTGAGAAAAGGAGGACACTTATAGACACACACAACAAAATACCTGGAAGGTATCAGAAAGCTTGCAGTCAACATGAAGGTTGCTGGATGAAGAATAGCTCCAACTTAGCATAGGGAAATGTGCAGAGCCTGGAGTCCTTGACAAAAATCACTATGCTTTTAGACCCAACCATGATAGAGTGCTTGATAGTTCACCTTCCATAACAGCAAAAGCAGCCCCGATCAGATACAAAACCATTAATTGCTGGAAAAGCTCAGCAGGTCTGGCAGCATCTGTGAAGAGAAATCAGAGTTAACATTTCAGGTCCAGTGACCCTTCTTAAGAACTGCTTTCTCTCCACAGATGCTGCAAGACTTGCTGAGCTTTCCCAATGATTTCTGATTTTGTTTCTGATTTCCAGCATCCATAGTCCTTCAGTTTTCTTTTAATTTAGCCTTTATCAGGTGTTTGTGTGTTGAAGTAGAAGTTCAGCCTGAAGTTCTACGAGAGCAGCTTCTTCAATTCTGAAGAAGAGTCACTGGACACAAAATGTTAACTCTGCTTTCTCTCCATAGACGCTGCCAGACATGTTGAGTTTTTCCAGCAATTTCTGATTTTGTTGCTATCGTGCATGCTTGGACTGATGTGATCAATCTTATGAAATTAGTGTTATTACAATCCCCAAAGAGACCAATAATTTCAAAATGAAGATGAATTTCTAGTGAATGACGGGAAGAATTCAAGTTGTAAGACTTTTACTTCAACAAACTAAATAAAAGTAGAAAAGACTAAGCGCAGTTTTAGTAATTAATTTATGCTCTAAACTTCAGGAAGGCTTTCTCATTTATTTTTAAAATTGATTAAAAATCCCTCTCCATGGAATTCTTTTACTCTGTTCCTTAGGAGGACACTTTATTATCTAGGAAGCAGTCTAAAGCTATTCTCAGCTGTGATGGCTTGTCTCCATGTTTCTTTCCCAGCTAGGAAACTTCTAATCCCCAAATTAACTTTTACAGTGAGTGTTACTCTGGAGATTCCTCCCTCTTGACAAAGCTAAGTGGATCATAGAACCTCTTTTAAATCTTTATGGACTTGGTCTCTTCAGTCTGAGCAAAAAACTGTCACCTACATTCTGCCTTGGTGAATAGCAGTGACTGGCTGTTTCAATCTCTGCCTCTGTCTCTTTCTGCCTTTCTTTCTCTTTCTCATTTTCTTGTCAACTCTCTGAACGGTCAGGGATATCTTCGGAAAACGTGCAAGCCAATCGTGCAATGGCTTCTTATAAATTACTCTTTCCAAAGTCCCTTTGTCATGTCAAAATCAATCATACAATCTTTGTATTCAGGTAGAAATGCTTGTTATCTATCCTACAAACACTCAAATCCATTCTATCTTGCAATACAAAAGACAGTTTAAAGCATAACTATCTAAAAAATCTAACATTCCTACTACCTCTGTGAGAGACTTGGAGACAAATAACCTAGCCAAAGTCAGCACAAATGTCCTTGCAATTGTCCACATTTGTGAATATCTTACAGCCTCTTCCCAGTAATACAATCAGTAGCTCCTCTCAAACTTTTAACAACCAAGTACCTAAACTTATTGTCCAGCAGGACTCAAGGCAGGTCAGATGACCCCTTCAGAGCTCTACTTGACTATGAATTAAAGAAAAAGCTCTAATACATAATAATCCTGTAAACTTTGCCTTTGCTACTCTGTGTAAAAAGGTTTGCAGGGTGTCATAGCAATCAGTCCTTCTGGAGATTATTGGGATTTCTGGGCAGCCATCCAGTTGGAATGACCATAACTCTATGGAGCATGAACCTGCTCTTGGGAAGGTAACGTTTGTCCTCCAACCAATGCCACTGCCCCCATGAATTTTCTATTGCCTGCCAGCCAAACTGCTGTCACCATGCTGAGTCAACTTAAACCATCCTATGAGATAATCTGTAGTCTCCTGCACTGCAACCATTTCACCAACCATGTAGCAGCACTGCAGAGAAACATGAGGACAGACAAAGGCACATGGAAGGCATGCACCACAGAAATGCATCCATACAATTGGAACATAGGGTGGCACAGTGGCTCAGTGGTTAGTACTGCTGCCTCACAGCGCCAGGGGCCTGGGTTCAATTCCACCCTTGGGTGACTGTGTGGAGTTTACACATTCTCCCTGTGTCTGTGTGGGTCCCCTCTGGGTGCTCCAGATTCCTCCCACAGTCCAAAGATGTGCAGGCTAGGTGGATTGGCTGTGCTAAATTGCCCATTGTGTTCAGGGATGTGTAGATTAGGTGGGTTATAGGGGGATGGGTCTGGGTGGGATGCTCTGAGAGTCAGTGTGGACTTGTTGGGCTGAAGGGCCTGTTCCACACTGTAGGGATTCTATGATGAATTAGTTAATTTTTCTATGCAATAACTGAATGATTTCCCTTATAAACTTGGCTTGGATATTTCATTTTGTGGAGATTTTTATGTTGCACTGGATCCAAATGTATACTATGAATGTTAGTGACAGAGATAAGGTGAAATGTGGGACAACTAATGAATCAAAGTTTAGGGTTATGGTTTCTGGTATCACATAGCTAGATAGTCTAAGACTGATTTCTTCGGAACAGAGAAGGGGACCTGACAGAGGTGAACAAAATTATAAGGGATGCAGATAGTCAGAACATTTTCCCCTTAGTATAGGGGTCAATAATCCATTAAGGCAGGAAGTTCAGATGGATTTTGAGGAGAAATATTTTCACCCTGAGGGTGGGAGCATATCGGGAAGTCACATCTGAAAGGGCGGTAGAGGCAGGAACCTTCACTATATTTAAGAAGTACTTAGATGAAGACTTGAAGCACCACAGAATACGAGACTATGGACTGGGTGTTGGAAAATTAGATGAGAATAACTAGGATTTTGATGACCAGTGCAGACATAAGGAGCTAAAGGACATTTTCTGAGATGTAGGCCTCACAATTCTTCACAGGCAGTCCAGATAAATAGTGAATATCCAGGATGCCTCCTCTGTCCCTCTCCCTTCTCTTCCTTATCTACTTCCTCAGACTTCTCACAATATAGCTGGTCCTTCACATTGGCAAGCCATCACCAGAAGCATTATTGAGCACTGCACGGTTTCTCCAGAGTTATCAAGGAGTAAAACCATCGTCTCAGCACGCCAGTGGTTTCCTCTTTCACATTTAATCCAGCAGCATGACCTTCATGTATTTACTCATTCACAGCATTTGGGCTTTGCTGGCTGTGCCAGCACCATTCCTAATTGCTCTGCAAAAGGTAGCGGTGATCTGCTTTCTTAAATCACTGCAATCATTGTAGAATAGGTACGCCACAGAGCTGTTGGGAGGGAAGTTCCAGGAAATTGTATGGACAATAGTGAAAGAACAATGACATTGTTCCAAATCAGGATGGACTGTCTTCAAAGGGAGCTTGCAGATAGGAGAAGCTTCAATGATCAGCTGCCATTGTGTGGCTGAAAGAGATTTTGCAAATACTTCCCGCTCTTCCTCCTGGAAGAGCAAATGCACAAATTTCACTTGCCATGGTCACCTTCATGAGCCCCTGCCAATGCCATCCTTGCCCTTTTCTGAAGTTAGAGCCGTGTGGCTGCAGCAGGTAGCCAAATGTCGACGTCACACACATTGTTCCCGACTGAAGTTCACTTTGGATGATTGGCAGCAATTCCCCTGGGTGTAAAGGCCTCCTGCTACTTGTTTTGCAGCATGTGGCCTCTGTTTATCTGCCAAGCTTATGCTGTATTCCAGTGGAATACCTACTATTGCATCCATATTTGGGGAAAAAATGGTCTGCGCAGATGCTTAGCAGTCAGCAAAAACTCCTTCAGTGCCTGCTACATTTGGATTATTGTCTTGCAGACTTAGGCAATTCTAAACGAGTATAGAACTTGTAGAATTGAAGTGATAGGCAGAAGTGATCAACTGATCTGAACTCAGTCAATTACCCCTTCAAATAGAGATGATAAATTGGCAGGATTGGGGCAGGTTTGAAGGTTGGTAGAGGCTTCCTTCCTACTGTCAAACACATGGCTGTGTGAGCTTGAGAGAGCATTGAGCTCCAAATAACAGCGCTGGCATCAAATTAGAAATGTATATTGATTGACATCATGAGTTTGCTGCTTTGCATATTTCCAGCTGATGTTTACTTTACATTCTCTGAAACTCTCTCCAACAATGCATCCACAATGATGCACCCAAAAATTTGCCCATACATCTGTAATACCATTGCGAACATCAAACAAAACATGTAGCAGCACCAACCACAAGCAGTATTGATCCCAAAGTTCACAATGATAGATGTGAATAATGTTGAACTCTTGTTACAATGTACACACAGGCAAACTTTCCAATGTAAGATATTCAATTAAAAGCAAGACTTTGTCTAGTTTCCCTCTTGAGCCCCAAGGGGCTGAGTCTGAATCATCCCTGTTGCGACTAGTATACATGGACCATAACTGAAATTGTACATTTGTGAATCAATAAGTCTAATTATTGAGTAACAAACTTGCCACAATGTCTTTGCCTGCATTCTGATCTTACAAGCATCTTGTATTCAGAGAAATGACATGCCAATAAACTCTTCCTCACAGGTAGAAAGAAGAATTTATAATGATCTTGCCACTTTGAATATGTTCATAGTACTGTTACAGATCCATCCATTTCAAACAAACAGTTCACAAACTCAGATAATGAGGGTTTAGTATCTACAAATGTATTTTAAATTGGCTAAGCTGTTCAAAATCTATGAAGGTCAGTGAGATCCCCCTATGTAGCAAGATATTTGCATGTCATGCTCTCTGTACAATGTTGATTATGTGCAATCAAAAATAGACAGTGATCTTCCCACTGATAGCTTTCAACGTGTATCATTGAACATTATCCTTGATATTCATGCAGAATTTATTTGGGACTTCGGCACTGACTAGCACAGTAGTATAATATTTTCCATTAACTCGGTTTGTTATTCTTCCGTTTAAATTTCTTTTTTTATATGATGCCTTATCTATAATTCATGAGGGTACAATTCACGACACAGAATAAAGGTAAAAGCTTAAAAAAAACAAATGTAAAATAAGTAAAAATGGAGAGGCTCCTTGCTTTCCCATTTCTATCTACTAATAGAATTCCTTTTCTTCTGGCTTACTATGTCTTTCTCTGAACTGTTTCCTGTAAATTCATCTCTCATCTTTAAAACCAGGCCATTATCACCTTATTCCTTCAAGCAAAACTGAAATTTCTTATAAGTAAACATATTTTTACATTCTTACTTCTGAATAAGTGCAACATAGCTCCACTGTAACTGTAGATTGTATTTATGTAAATTTTTCATCAACTTTCTAAAATGTACAGTATCATTCATGTACCTTCTGGCTTGCCAGTTTCCTACTGGGAATGAAAGCTGCCATTTTTACCTGGCTTGGCCTGCATGTATCTCACAAGAATGTGGTTAACTCTTAACCTCCCTCTCAAATGGCCCAGAATGTCACTCATTTCAAGGGCAATTAACCTGCTAACATCGGCATAGTGAACCGGTCTTTAACAATGCTTTACACTCAGATTAATTCAGGTCAAAGTGTGACAAATGCAATTCACACAGGAAGCCCTGTAATAGCTTATGTATGCAATAAATGCAATTTTTAAAAATCTTTGAGATATGGGCAATTACTGGTCAGGTAATGTAAATGACTAGCTGTTCACAAGAAGCCACTTAAACAGCATTTCTTCAGGAATTATCACTGGTCAGTTTTTGTTATATTATCACTGAAAGTTCATACTTTAAGGGAAATGGTGGCATAGTGAAAATGTCACCGAACTTCCTTCATACAGCAGTCTCTAGTATGGTAACTTCTGTGGTCCCGCGCCCATTGTGCTTAGGGCTGAGTGTGTCTGTGTCTGTATCTGTGTGTGTGTTTAGAGATCGGGGGGAGTTCAATGCTGTGCTCAGGTCAAAGCATTGGGCAGGCCTGGAAGCTGCATTGAACACATCATTTCCTGTATCATAGAGTCATAGAGATCTATAGCACAGAAAAAAGCCCTTTGGCTAATGGAATCTACACCAGTCTAAAAAGACTACATGGTCTAGCAAATTCACTTTTCTGGCAAAGGCAAATTCCTGAGGCTGACAAGTTAAAAAGGGTGCAATCTGTCGTCATCCAGAGACCTAGTTTAATTCTCTTGGAACAGGGCATCAAATTGAATTGAATTTAATTTCACTTTTAAAAATATGGCATTAAAAGCTACTCTCAACAATATTGTCAAAACCCATCTGGCTTACCGATGCCCTTTAGGGAAGGAAATCTGCCACCCTTACCTGGTCTGGCCTACGTGACTCTAGATTATGTGACACACAGCAATGTAGTTGACTCTGAATTGGCCTGGGCAACCATTCATTTCAAAGTGCATTTAGAGATGGCCTTTCCCAAACATGTCACATCCTCTGGAAGAAGAAAGGAAACATATAATGCTATAACGTTATATCAAATAATAGGAAATTAATATTAACTCTCATTTTTTTTATCTGTACAACATAAATCACTCAGTGGACTAAAATACAAGTACCCAAATCTGCCTGCCATTACCACTGAAAATTAGACAAGAAAGGTTGCTGATAGATTCTCAACAGAAGATAGGCCATTCAATGCCAGCTGAAATGAGCATGCCTCTATTATCTAGACGTCCAATTTCTATTACATTGCAGATCAATCTCACTTCATCAATAAAGTGGTGCCAGAGTTCTTCATACCAAAGCCATTATACTTTTAGTATCACAGCTCCTTTCTCCTTGTTCTCAGACCAGCAGCAAATGTGTATACAACTTTATACCTTAATCCGGGTTGCACTAAATCATTAAGACAGGCAGGACAGTTATTTATGTTCAATAGAAAATGCAATCTAGGGCAATCCCTTCGAAGAAAGCAATTCCCAAATTAGGTAACTAGAAATATTCACAGTCATTTAACTGGGGCAATTCCACAAACTGGGCTAGTTTCAGATATTCCCACATGTGGATAGGTATCTTCAAGGCCAAATACAGAACATTACTGTGAAATTATTTTGCACATTGTATGTTGTAAGGAATGTTTTCGCTTTAAATTTTCAATTCAGGAATGATGAGCTAAAGGTTCCTTTCAAGGAGAACTACAGTAGGCCTCACAACGAAATGTGAAGGAAAAGCTTCTCAAAGCCCTGTTTTTCTCCCTCAGGAAAAAGATTTTCTCAACCCACTTGCCTCGTGGCATGGGAAGATGTAGGTTAACAAATGCAAAATACCTCATGTGCCGGAAATCTGAAACAAAAACAGAAAATGCTGGAAATGCTCAACAGCTTTGTGTGAGAAAGAGAGCTAACATTTCAAGTATGTGACTTTTCAGCACATGTAGATTAGCTCTGATCAATCCAATCAAAATGCACATTGCACTGAATGGAAAAATTGCATTGTCTCCAAAGTGCCATTGCATAACACTTAAAGCAGATGAGGAGCAGGTGATCTCCCAATCTTTGTCCATGGTAAGGTGCGACAGATTAGGATAAATTTTCACTTTCACTATATTGTCACCAATCTGCTGGGGAGGATCAGTTCACACAGTCAGTGCTGAGGAGAGTGAATTTTCTTTCTGTTATGGGACATGAGTGGTTGGAGGAGTCAACCTGTTGTAAGGCAGAAGAAGCATTTTCTTTGGAGTATCAGACCAGCATTTGTGAATCTATGCATTATATTCAGAGGCAGGAACACTGGTAAAACTGCATGAGGAAGGCATCAGGCTTCCATTGCTGCACAGCTCCCCACTACGTCACTTTGCCAACAGTGGGAAAGGTGTCAGACAGCTTGCCTTGAGCCACACAAGTTGCCAATTAAGGGCCTCTTCCTTCTTTTCCTAGCATTTTACCAGCAGATTGGAGGCCCTCAGTTACATTGGATGTCCAACAGGAAACCATGGCAACTTCCGAAAGGACTCCAAGGGGATGGGTCTGGCCTCTGTAAATGGTTTTTGGCTGTCAAAGGGGATCTAGTGGCAGTATCAGTAACCCCTGCCCTCAGCGACCTTCCTCCACCACACTCCCCTCCCCCCATATCTGCCTGACTGTCACCATGCCCCTGGGCTGGTTAGAAAGGACCACATCCATTGATGTGCCCTCAATCTCCAGTTGCAGCCAAGGACCCTTGAGGCGCTACTGTGCTGTTGACCCACTCATTGGACTGACAGCTCTTGGAGACAGGCTGCCATCCTTCACAGGAAGGTAGCCCAGATGCCAGTCACTGGATCAGCTACCACCTGTAAGATGTGTCCCATTGTCTGTCAAAACACAATCATCCCCATCCTCACCTTACTCCTTACTCCCAACTGCTATCAGCTACACAGTGTGACATCCTGCCTCCTCAGGAAATCCTTGGCCAATGTTACAAATTTGCCTTTTCAGATATTAATGCTCAGTGTTTAAAAAAATCATTCATATGTTGTGCGTGTCGCTATCAAGGTCAGCATTTATTGTCTACCCCTAATTGCCCTTGAAATCTAAAATATATTTCACTAATACCCCTCAATGAAAAGAGATGCAAAAATTCATGGAGTTTCATAAATATTTGGCTACTTCAACATTCATGATTTTATTTTGTTGGCAGCACAATGATTTTGTTCTAAAAATGATTACGACTGTATGAAATTTACTTCAAGTGAAACAGTGCAGCAACTCAGTTAGATTCCATCTATTTGATCCTGTGTATTGGCTTTGTAGGCGAGGTTCACACTCTCTTTGTTGCATTACTTGTCTTATCAAATTAGAAGTATTACTCCAGTAACGCTGGAAATATAATTTTGTCAATAACTCATGCAAATCCCCAACTCAGTGGCTGGCTATGGTTTGACTGCAAACTTCAATGCTAATAATTTGCTGGCACACTTAATTTCACGACTTAATAAAACAGCATGGATATAGATCAGAGAGCCTGGCTGATTGTGCAGTAATACACTGGCTATAAATGAGGTCTTTGGGAGGACATGCTGTTGTCCTGAAGACCAGCAGCAATTGTTGCTGTGCTGAAACAGTACCTGGTAACAAATATGGATTGCCACTCTATAAAGTGTTGTGGCGAACTCGTAGTGTTCCTACTTCGGCAAAAGAAGCTCCAGGTTCAAGTCACACCTCAGGACTTGATGGCCTGTCATAACATGGCTAGACAGGTTGATTAATAATCTGTAAATTCTCCTGATATACCAATGGCAGGCAGCACAAGTGAGAGTATTTCTTGATTAGCCAGAAATGTGTGATAGCTGCAATGCAACAGCGGATCCACAGTAAAAGAATCCACGGGAATCTTAAAAGACTCCTTAAGAAAGTGATGACCTAATGGTATTATTGCTTGACTATGAATCCAGAAAATCAGCTAACATTCTGGGGATCAGGGTTTGAATCCTACCACAGCAAATAACGGAATTTGAATTCAACAAAATAAAAAATAGAATTTATAATCCACTGATGACAATGAAACCATTGCTGATTGCCAGGAAAAACCTATATGAGTTACTAATGTCTTCAGAGAAGGAAATCTGCCAACATACCTGGTCTGACTTACATGTGACTCCAGATCCACAGCAATGTAGTTGATTCTCAACTGCCCAATGAAATGGCCTGCCATCCATTCAGTTCAAGGGTCGCTAGGGACAAGCAATAAATGCTGGCCAGCCAGTGATGTTCATATCCCACAAGTGAATAAAAAGAGGGACCTGTTTTTGCCCTGAGCAATGGTCATCAACCTTCTGAAGTTCTATACACCCAAACACCCTCACATATACACACACATTTGGGAAAAGGAAAGTGACAGTCAGTCCAGGTGATAAACCAAACAACACTTATGGTATTCAAGGTAAAGTGACCTATGACCATGGAAAACAGACATACATTCTGCGCCAAGTTCAATAGCGACCTGTCTAGCTGTTGTTGGTTCAGTTGAGGAATTAAAGTACCGCAAAACATAAACTGACAGGAAATAGTAACATGGCATCAAGCAAAATAGAGTTCAACATCAGAAGCACTCAGTGCAACTGTGAGTGTTTGGTCTGTTGCAGCAAAGGGCACCACATAACTTCGAAGCCACTGAAGTTAAATTTTTGCTTTCTTGTCACATACATTTTTCTGATTCATTCACTAAGTGTCGAACTTTGTGGCCTTTTGCATGCTGTGCTTGGAGAGGTGGACATTCAATTAGATGGGGCAGTGGAGTGCCTGAACCGCACAGCCTTCCCAGCCCTGCCAGAACTAAGTCAGAGGGTGGGAATGCCCTTGGATGGACCACCTACTGGCAGCTAATTGAGACCCTTAGGCCAGCAATTCATGACTACTTAACAACCTCATCCTACTGCTGGTGGTGGTAAGATCCCAGCGGTAGGTGGGCCTGTTAGCATGCATCGTGCATGATGACAAACGAAAATGAGTGATCTGTTTATGGTCCCTCAGGGTGCTGTTTTAGGGAGTGGGAGTGGGAGGGGTGAGACATGGTGGGGTCTGGGCGGGGTCGCTGATTGAAAAGAACAAGTGCCTGATTGAGAGACATAGCACAGAAGCATAGAAAAGTAACAGCAGGAGTAGGCTACTTGGCCCTTCACATCTGCTCAGCAATTCAATGTGATCATAGCTGACCATCCAACTTGGTACCCCATCCCGCTTACATCCCATGACCTTTGGACCTCTTAGTTCTAAGAACTATATCTATCTCTTTCTTGAACATATTTAATGCGCTGGCCTCAACTGCTTTCTGTGGCAGAGAATTTCACAGGCTCACCACTCTGCATGAAGAAATTTCTCCTCATCTCAATCCTAAATGGCTTATCCCATATGTTTAATCTGGGACCCCTGGTTCTGGACTCAGTCATTGGGAACATCATTTCTGAGTTTATCCTGTCTAGTTCTGTTAGAATTTTAGAGGTTCCTCTGAGATCCCCTTCATTCTTCTAAACTCCAGTGTCTGAGCCAATCTAGTCCCTCTTCATTCATCAGTCTTGCCGACCCAACAATCAGAATGACTTCTCCCTGGGTGTGTGGCACTGAAAGGCATCACTTCGCCTTTGTTTCCAACCTTCTTACACCTCTCTCCCTCTGACCGCTAGTCCACAAAGCACCTCCTGCCGTTGCCTACCTGAGGCCTGGCTCACCCTTTGATCCTGAGAATCTGGAAGACATCATTCCGGTTGTATCCTTGGCCGGTAGTCGTTAAGTTAGTTACTGACCAATAGGTCTGTGACCCTGGAAAGTGCCTGAATAGCATGTAAAACTGCCTTGCATCTCTGGAGCAGGAAATGTGGATCTTCTGCCAGCTCTCCAACCAAAAGGTAAAATTACTGACAGTTTTCAGAGAGAGAGAGAAATGTATCAGTTGAAATGCCTTAATCCATGTTGATTGACCAAGTTTAACCATGTATCAATCTGATTCAGGCATCAAATTAATCATATCTTGGAACATCTCCTCTCAGCACCGTTCTGCTAGATTTTTTTCATCATTATTTTCTCATTCAGATATGATGCAACAGCTGCATCTCTTTGGTGAGGAAGTGGAATGCAGAATTGGAGAGAACTTTGATGAAAGAAGACAATATTTTTAATTGAAGGACACTATAAAAATCAAAATGAGATACTATAATGTGATTTGCTAACATCAGATCTATTAGCTTTGTACTACTCTAAGATATTGTGCAAAGTATGGGGTACTAGGTATGTTCTAAAATTTTTAGACATCAAAATTTATGCGATCATGGAATTGAAGAAGAAGGTTCTTCACAGAAGTGAGCTGGCCAAAATGTCAGAGATGGTAAAATGAAAGGAAAATAGAGAACTGGAAAGCATCTCTTACAAACTTCTGAACAAAGAAAGATGTGGAAACTGTGCCCCTTCATGTTCCATCTAAATTTAACTCTACAAAAGACAAAATAATGAAAATATAGAATCCTTTTCATATCATGAAATGTTTTTATTGTTTAACATTCAGTACATACACATATTTTTATATGTACAACCTGAAATTATACAAAATCCAACTCCAACTGTTTGCACAGGCTTCTTTCAAGTGACTGTAATTATGACCACAACAGAAAAAGCAGAAGGTTTTGTTATTTATCTTCTTTTCTGTTAACGGATATATTCCAAATTTATTACAAACAAAGCAGGCAGTTAATTGACCAAAGTAGTGAGAGCTAGAAATAGCTCATTTTAAAAGCCTTCACAGTTTTAATTATTACTTTGTCAGCTGCATCTACAGAACAAAGGGTAGAATAATTGCCCTGCTTATTCCATTGTAAATCAGGGCAGGCAGTGCTATAGTGGTAATTTCACAGGATTAATAATGCAGAGGCAGAGACCAAATCTCTGGAGACAGGGGTTCAAATAACAGCAATATAATTAGTGAAACTTGAATTCATTGAATTAATCTGAAATTAAAAGCTAGTCTAATGGTGGCCACATTGTCTTCTTCCTAAAAACCCATCTAGTTCACTAATTTCCTTTACAAAAGAAAAGACTTCCGTGCTTATCTGATGAAGCCTTGTTGTGACTCTAGATCCACATCAATGTGGATAGAACAGTCTAGCAATCAGTCAGTTGTATCACAACTGTCACAAAGCCTAAAGATAGGAATGAAACCAGATGAACCATCCAGCATCAGCCTAGACAACAGAAACAACAATGGCTCCAGTTCTGTTGATCCTGCACAATCCTCCTCAGTACGATCAAGGGGCTTGCACCAAAATTGTGACAGCTGTCCCACAAAGTGGTTGAACAACAGTCTAACATTGTCTGCTTTGATTGTTTGAGCTTGACTATATCCCAGACACCACCATCACTATCCCTGGGTATATTCTGTCCCACCAGCAGAACAGACTCATCAGTGGTGGTGGGACAAGGATTGCCAAGAAATCCATGGCATCAGGTCAAAAATGGGTAAGGAAATATCCTGCTGATGAAAAGGCACAAAATAGGACTGATCATGATATTTATTCATCAATGATGCAAATGGAAATGCATGCAACAGAATGTACATTTCCAATAAAACAGTAATGTTATTTCCTGTCAGGAGTCCCTGTAATAATCATAGCATCATGATATTATCACATGGCAAAAATAGCAACCCTGGAGACAGCCTTCTGCTTATAATCTCAATGGTAATGGAGAACAAAAAGTCAAATCAAAATAAATTATCAATCATGTTAAAAAGAAATTAACAATATATTAGTTTTTTTTTAAATTTAAAGCAGTTTTATCCCACACCTATTGGTATGGACAACTACTGTGGTCTGATTTATCTGGACTTCTAAAATGTGTTGTAACCTTGAACACACAAAACATCTAACTTATCCATTTTTTTTTTACATAACTGAACATGACACTGATTAATATGGCACCCTGCATTCACAGCCATTCCTTAGCATTTACTGTATCAGTAAAACAAGATTGGACAGGTTGCCCAAGAAAGAAGCAGGATTTGTATGCATCATAATCCCAGCTAATTGTATATTGGACAAGTCAGATCCCAGAATGCAACCTGGTTTTATCGATCATATGTTTGTTTTGTCCCTTTGTTCAGTTAGTTAATGTGGTGGCTAGTCACTGAAACATGTTCACATGAGGCAGAAGATTTTCTTCAAGAGCAAAACAGAAGTTTGTTACATTAAAGAAAGAAATTCAAAATGTCAAGAGATGCTTTTTTTTTTCTGAAGTCCTGTGATTCAAAGCATGAATAAATTGTTTTCTTTTACAACATGAAGATAAAGTAGATTTGTTTGGTGTTCATTCACTAATTACACAAGGAACAAAACTTTTGGAGATGCTGGTTTTATTAATTATGTGAAACTAACTGGAATCAGGTGACTTTGGGTTAAAATTCTGCCCAGAGAGCATGATATCATGGTAAGGGCTCTCCCATTTAAAACAGAGATGAGGAGGACTCGTCTTTCTCTTGAGAGTTGTGAATTTGTGGAATTCTTTATCACAGACGGGTATTGAGGTTGTGATATTAAGTATATTCAAGGCTGGGATAGACAGAGTTCTAATCAATAAGGAAATGCCGTGTTTTGGGGATAAGCTAGGAAAGTGGAGTTGAGGATTATCAGATCAACCATGACCTCATTGAATAGATGCTAAGTTCAATGTAACTAACAGAAATAGATATTTTCTGTTAAGTCTATCTCACAAGAGGCTCACATATAGCTTGTGGAGCACACTTGATTGGCCAAATGTTCTCTTTCTTTTCCTACATATTACAGTCTTTTGGAAAGATAATGGATCATTAATAAAATAATTACATAGATTTATTGCCATTCTCATGAAAAAATGCATGAGAATACACAAGCAAATTTCAAATAAGCTGTGAGGACATACACAACCTGGACAAACATTTCAGGTATATATGAGTTAATTGTAGAGATTGCACATTGCACAGACTAAATATTTTGCACATTCTTGGTGAGACATCTAATTAAAAAGGCCATGTCTTCATTCTAGGTTTCACTGTACATAAAATGCAAACTAAAATGAATTAGTTTACGGAAGGATTTTCACATGCAGTTATGATTTTACAGGGCAATATTAAATATGTTTTTGAAAAGCTTATATATCATTTCAAAAGATATAAACATATAAAAACATGTGACATCAGTAATACTTATTTTAAAGTCTGCTCAGTAAAGTTATTTCAGACCCCTCTTCACAATAGGACTACTGGCATTTGAAGTAGCTATGTTGAGTGTTGGGGTTTCATTTCTCTCAAATTGCAGAGTGAGAATTTGAATCCAGGCAGTGATATATATTGTCATTGTGTCCACTAGAACTATCTGAGATACCTTGGCTAGCATCACTTCCACAAATCCTTCTTCCTGGTATTAGTTCCAAGTTATTGAACCAAGTGGGGAAGGATGTCCACACAATGTCTTTAGTTGAAAGGCTCCATCTTATTGTACAGATTTATTGCATAGTACTTAATAGTATCATTACATCTGAGCTATATGCGAATCTCTTGTGAGACCTCACGTAGACTTCAGAGTAAATATCTATTTCTGTTAGTTACATTGAATTTAAGACTAAGGTCTGGTTGGCTCTGCCCAGAGTCAGGCTTTCATATCCTGATGGGTGAAGCTTAGCTTGTGAAGTTACTTAATGCTCTCTTATACATCATGTTTTATACATCAGGTAGTAATGAGAAATATTTGACATTGTCTCGTTGACAAAGTTGAAGATTTCATGTTTTATATCTCCATATGTGAGATAGCATGAAAATTTGTCTGGCAATATTACATTGAAGCTTCTTGAGACATTTTGTCACATGAAGGGCGTTATATAAATGCAAGTTGCTGTTATTCATATGCTCATGTCATCATATCACAGAATCAAAGAAATGCTACAGCACAGAAGTAGGCCATTCAGCCCATTGAGTCTACACTGGCTCTCCAAATGAACATCATGACAATGGTCTTCCTGCCTTTTCCCTACACCCTTGTGTCTTGCTTCTAAAATCATATCATTTACATTAGAACACACCCCTGATGGGAGGTGTGTAAGACAAGAACAGCCTATCCAACTCATGAAGAGACGCTAGAGGAACTAAAGTGATTTTAAATTTCTTGCTGCTGCAGCAAAATTTCCTCCCTTTTCTGATTTATTTTTCTATTTTCTTTGGCTTTTCCTTCATCACAAGGAGTTCCTGTAATGTTAGTTGATCAAAACCATTGCTTTTGGATTTGGCAAGTAGTTTGATCAGATGCAAAAACAAAGTTGCTGGAAAAGCTCAGCAGGTCTGGCAGCATTGAACAAGTTCTGAGGAAGGGTCACCAGACCCGAAACATTAACTCTGTTTTTTCCTTCACAGATGCTGCCAGACCTGCCGAGCTTTTCCAGCAACTTTGTTTTTGTTCCTGATTTACAGCATCCGCAGTTCTTTCAGTTTTTAGTTTTATCAGATGCCCTTCCTGCTGCTAATCTTTCCCATCCAGGGCTGAGAACTGGAGTGGGGCTGGTCAGGAGGTTCTCCCACTCTTACTGCCTTCAATTGGCAATTTGGAAGTAGGTACAGGTTGCCTATGAACTTATCTGCCTATGTTACAAGCGCAACTTGAGCCTTGAACCCAGAACTTCAGGCCCAAAGGCAGGGATGTCATCGACTGCACCATAATTCATCCACTCTTTTATCATTTATACCCCATTATTAAACCAACTATAACAAAGTACATTAATTGGTTTACTGTCATTATACCTCTTTCAATGTTGGCTTCATATGGCCTAGGCATGTATGTGGCTGATGTTCTATGAAACCTGGAATGTCCTTTCCATTTAAATCAGATAATTCAGAGGTTTCTGTTGAAATGAAGAAAATAGCTACTCAAGAAATGTTAGACTATTAAATGCACAGTATAGCTCCTGATTACCTGTTCAACTGACCCCATACTTACCTTACTCACCCCTAAATACACCTTCTTGAGGCTACTTACACATCCCATACCCTGGCTTGACATCCTCCCTACTCCTCCAGGACCTGACACTCCTTCACTTCCTAGGACCGGCTGGAAATGAACACCTTTCAGGCCACAGACCATGTACCCGCTTCTCACGCTGCCGGAATGAACATCCCCTGACTCCTCTTCCCCCAATGCCACAATGAACACTCACTTCTGGACTGCCACCCCTACCACCACCATTGGACAAACTCCCTCCCTCCCTCCTTTCCTCACTCTGCATTGGACACTGCTCCCCACTCCCCCTACCCCCACCTTCTCCAACACTACCACTGGATTCAACGCTACTCTGACCAGACACTATCCCTCCCCACAACCCCACACCCCCCGTCTCTCTGTTATTGTCCCCATTTTCTCCCACTCACCTTGCCCTACCCTAAATACTTCATCATGTACCTGGCCCCTTGCCATCTTGCATCCTGCCACCCCACCCCTTCCTACTTGGCATCCTACCGACCTCACACTCTAACCTTTTCCCAATTGATATCCTAGCCACCTTGCACCCACCTTACCTAAGATCCTACTTCCTACCCATCTGACATTGTACCCCAGTACTTTACCCTTATCTAAACAATACCTTACCTACGCTGACCCCTACCCATTTGGCATCCTACTCCCAGCACCCTACTGTTACCAAGCTGACTGTCTACCCAGCCAGCATCCTACTGACTTGGCAACCTGCCCACCTGACATTATACTGCCTCTCCTACGCATCTACCACTTTAACCTCCCAACATCCTCACATCTCACTTGTATTGTGCTATTACCATTTAATTGCAGCTTTCAAAGTGGCCATTAGGACCATTGAATTTCAGAATACAACGGCTGTCTGCTGTGAAAAGAGGGCATGATTTGTCATCCCCCAATAGTTTAAAGCTATGGCAGAACTGTCAGAATAGACGTACGACTCAACATTCCTCAAGGAGTGCTGATCCCTCTCAGAAATACAGAACTCCCTCCTTGTGTAAAAAAAAGCCGCTGCACAGCAATCACTGTGACATTGCCACTCCTCAGAAATTCTCACCCTTTGTTTTCCTTCCCAGGCTATTGGACGTTTATGGTTAAATTTATAAAACTGTGCACAAAATAATTGGAGAAGTACACAGTGTATTTACTGCCTGAAAGCCGATTACTTTATGGGAACAATGATTAGCTCAGAAGGGCCACCAAATATTTGCTAATCACAATGGAATTTATGTTTTCTAATTAAACCACTTGTTCGGATTACAACTCTGACATATCACCACCAAAATGATTTTATTTGAAACTTCCATTTGAACATGTAAATCTCAGTTTCCTATTTATAACTCTTATACCTGAAATTGTGGCATCCATTGTCACTATTGTTAAATAATTGACATTGCTATGGTATGACAAAACCCCAACACTATAAATGTAATGGCAATAGTCTCTTCCTGCATTTCTGCTTCATTTTGGATGAAATGAGATTTGCATAATGGAATGTTAATAACTTTAAATATTCTCATTCTTCTGCCTGCAGATTCAAATGACTTCTTTATGACAAGCCCTACTGTTACATTGTAGGAGGCCAAGATGTAAATCCTTGCACCCCCCCATGAATTGTTTCAAATGGCTTGTGTGGGATTGCCTCAAAATTGATTCTGGGAGAATTATGCATTTTCTGCATCTTAACAACATGGCTTTTTTTTTTGTATATAGTAAATTGAAAGATTATGTTTTACTAAGATAGTAATGTATTAGTTTGTGACGTAATATAGAATGCAAAAACTGGAATGTTGGTATTTTAAAATACAATTTGGCAATGAGTAAACTACAACGTGAATATTTCTAGCAGAATGCAAATATAATTTTGTGTAATTTTTGTGAACTGTAAAAACGAATCATGTTAATTGATTTATCACATTATCCCAAAGGGTGCTTTTTCAAAATCAAGCACAATGAATGTGATTCATCACAAGTAGTCCCGAAAGGGCTGGCCACTTATTTTAAGTAAGCACATGTTATGTACATGTACAACAGTACTGTACTGAGAAGCTTAATGCTCTCCAAAAATAATCATTTATTTTGGGAGGTAGAGAACCAAGATCCATTGGAAATTACATTTAAAATTGTTAACAGAAACTTGAAAATCTACATCAAGGTTTTTTAAAAATCTTTAATGGAATGTGAGTTTCGCTTGCAAGACCAGCAATTGTTATCCATTTATACTTGCTCTTGAATGGAATGACTTGTTGGGCCATTTCAGGGGTTAGTTAAGAGTCAACTACATTGCTGTGGATCAGCACAGGCTGGTAGTGATTCAGATGGGTTTTTCCACAGTTAATAGAGTCACATAGCAAGGAAATAGTCCTTTCAGTTCAACACATCCATGCCAAACCAGACATCCCATTCTAACCTTGTCCCATTTGCCAGCATTTAGAGGTACAATTTTCCACTTGAGTGGTGTGAGCAGTGAAGAGAATCATGGAATAATCAGGTAAAAATGAGAAAATAAGATCATCGACATCAAGGAAATCAATATCCAATTTTTTCT
Organism: Rhincodon typus; assembly: GCF_021869965.1. Lineage (NCBI taxonomy): Eukaryota > Metazoa > Chordata > Chondrichthyes > Orectolobiformes > Rhincodontidae > Rhincodon > Rhincodon typus. The sequence goes on from NC_063354.1 coordinate 35,257,476, forward strand.
TGGAGGTATAAACAGCAGGTTCAGAATCTCACTAATGAGCATGACCACCTTATTTCCACGCATTTGCATCTCACTAATAGCCCAACTTGCCTCATTTCTCTGCAGCTTCTGAATCTCCTCTTCAAACCTAAGAACCTAGATGGTGCCAATTCGCAACATGAAAGTCAGAGCAAGTAGCTGGTGGCAGCAGCTCACTGCTTAATTCTCTGGGCTTTCATTTCAACGTTCTTACATTTTCCACAATCACCATCCTGCTCCACCCTTCAGCCAAGCACTTTGGAAATGGCAAACTACTAGCCTGCTCTCAGACGAAATCACACACCGTTTCAACTCTGGAGGATTTCTCTTTGGAGCTCACAAACACCTACAACTTGCATGCTTCAACCAGGTCACTTTGCAGGCAAGGACACATATACATTTGCATCTTACAGACCTTAGCTTCATTTCTTTCATTCACTCGCTTTGTGCTTACTACTTTTGTTGCAAGCATCGTCTTTTAGAACTGCAGGAGATATGGATGGCTTGTCACAGTCCAAAGCACTGAACTCTCAAAAGGGTAAACCAGTTGCTGTACGGCACCACGCTACTTTAATCTCTCACCAACAACATGTGCCAGTCAATGGCTTATGTGGCCAACAGACTGCATGTGCTTCAACCTACTGGGCAAGAGTGACCTCAGCCAGCTAGGAGATAGCACCACAGACAGTCAAGGGGCTCAAGTGTTTCCAATCTGTGGGGTTGACCACAGTGAGTCCTGCAAATCAAGTGCAGTCAGTCTGGGATTACAGAATTGTCAGTTGTGGTACTGTGAAGTTATCAATTTAGGGTTTAACTAATTTGTCCTGCCATGGGAAGGGAAATATTAAGCTTGATGACAGTCGATTGAAGAGCGGTTAGTGGCGAGGTGCCTCCAGTGAGTGAATACAATGTGCAAAAACAAGGAGGGATTTGTAGCGTGGAAGGATGAAGTGGGTAGGAGCCATTGAGTACACATTGTGTGCAATAGTGAGGGATATAGTCCCATGCCTTGGTGAGAGGCACTTGCAATGGGAGAGTTAAAGTGAGTAGTGGTGCTGTGAGAGTGAGGTAGCAGAGAGAAAATGGTAGCACTTATCCCTAAAGCGCACAGATGATAATTAACATTATCCCTGTACTTCTTTGCATTGTGTTTCACACAGGCCTATACAATAAAACCAGCTGCTATCTTGGCCCAGACTGCCTGGGTCTGCTGGTGTGGCCTTGTTTGGCAGTCAGCAGGTTATAGCACAGCCCTCCTCTCCATCACCCCATCTACCAACATCTCCTTGTCAATGAACCGAGGAGCTAATTTGCCTTTCTTGGCCATTTCCTTAGGGATTACGTTGACAGGGTGACAATGCAAAGAACAGTTCTTGGTTTGCAGAGTCTGAAGTATGGGACTTAAACATGGTGCGAGTGAGATGCAGATAGTAAAGCCCAAGCTGCAGGCAACATGTCCGCCTCTCTAGGTGAGCAATTTAATGAACAAAAACAAAAGTTGCTGGAAAAGCTCAGCAGGTCTGTCAGCATCTGTGAAGAAAAAAATCAGAGTTAACATTTCGGATCTGGTGACCCTTCCTCAGAACACATGTTTTTCTTCACAGATGCTGCCAGATCTACTGAGCTTTTCCAGCAACTTCTGTTTTTGTTCCTGATTTACAGCATCCACAGTTCTTTCGGTTTTTATTGAGCAATTTAATGAGATAGGCTCTGTAGAATTCAGCTGCATAAGTAATAAGATGAAAAGCAGAAGATTGCATGAGATAAACTGACATGGGCCAAGACAGATCAGGTACCATGAATCTCACTTGAAAAAACATTTTACCAAAAAAATGGGAAAAATCAGCCTGAGACACCATGACAAAGATTAGCGCTATATTCCAGAAGTATTAATTAATGGAACTTTTAATTTAGAGGAAGCATCATAAAGTGGTAATGTTACTGAACTAGTAACCCAGAGACCTAGTTTAATGTTTTGGGGATGTGGGTTCAAATTTCACCATGTCACCTAATGGAATTTAAATTTTTAAATCTGAAATTAAAATTCTAATGGTGACCATGAAACGATTGTCGACCATCTGGTTCACATCACTTAAGGAAGGAAATCTGCTGTCTTTACCTGGTCTGGCCGACATGTGACTTCAGATACACAGCATATGTGATTGACTCTTAACTGTCCTCTGGGTAATTAGGAATGTACAGTTAATTCTGGCCTTTCCAGAGATACCCAGGTGCCATGGAAGGATACTGTAAACAAAATATGCCACTGGTTACGACAGTGTGATTTGAATCCTCATACCCTGAGCAATAACCTGGATCTCAGGAGCATTAGTCAAATTTACAGGTAAATAATTATTGAAATCAACCTGAAACATTAGATTAGCAAATCTGAGTAAATTTTATTCAACTGAATCAAGGAGTGGAGATTTCCTACCTGGAGTTTTCAGAAGGGAGGGTGAAGAATCAAATTGCTGAGGAGGGAAAAGTTCAGTTTACTGACAGTGAATAGAAGTTTTGCTATTAAGTTCTTAGAACCTTTTAGATGAGTCAGTTTTCCCAACTTTCATCATTGAAAACCCTTTTAATATTCATTAAGATACCATATATACTCATTAACGCTCTGGTCCCCCAGAATTATATTCATGGGCATAATCTTGTTGGCTACAAAGAAGAGATATGTGTGTTCAAAAGTCTGACTGTATATAAATATCCTATAAATGAGGCACATACCTAACAAGGCAGACGTCTTCCTCCAAGCTCTAGTGAGTACAAACTTCTTCACTAACTGTTCTCATTCATAACCAAGTTATCTCTTTGTGTGAATGTTTACGGTGTTAAGGGTGAACCCTCTCCAAGTTGATTAGCTCATGACAGCTGAGCTACATGCGGCCTGGCTTGTTGTTGTTAAACACATAAAGTGTGAGGTGTGAAACCCAACCAGGCCAACAAACCCGCCCAAGCAAAGCAGTCAAACAAACAATGTCAGCAGAACAAGGAAGTTCCTGAACTCAAAATGAAAACTCAACTTAAAAGGCCAGTTTTGGCAATTGCATCCTTGTCCCATGTTAGCTTTCTGTTGAAAAGCTGTCAGACATTGTACATTTTTCTAGTTGTGAAAGAAAGTCAGCGAGCTGGTGGTGCTGTTGTTTGAAGTGTGAATCCCAGTTGACACGTGAGAAGCAGTACTACTGTGGTGCCAGCCATGCCACATTGGGAACCGCAATGAAGTGGCAGACATCGGTTGTACAGGAGACATTTGATGGAGATGCCTGGCACCAACCTCATGTGTGGCAATCCTTTGCAGTGGCAACCTTATAATGGTAAATCATACTCAGCAGCATGAAGCATTGGGCAGATAGAGGTACATACCATGGCAGCACTGGAGCCAGATTCTCTTCAACCATCTATGGGTGTTGACTTCTGCAACCACCTCTGCCCAGGCTCTGGCGTCCGCAGTCAGGAGTTTTTTTTATTCATCCACGGGATGAGGGCATCACTAGCCAGGCCAGCATTTATTGCCCATCCCTAATTGCCCAGAGGGCAGTTAAGAGTCAACCACATTGGTATGGGTCTAGAATCACATGTAGGCCAGACCAGGTAAAGTTAGCAGTTTCCTTCCCTAAAGGACATTAGAGAACCAGATGGAGTTTTCGAACAATCAGCAATGGTTTCATGGTCATCATGAGGCTCTTAATGCCTGATGTTTTTTATTGAATTCGAATTCTACCATCTGGAATTCAAGCTGGATCCGAGAACATTACCTGGGTCTCTGGATTAACAGTCCAGTGATAAACCACCAGGCCATCACCTTGCCTAAATGCTGTCATGCTGCCATTCCCAGGGAAAAACAGTTCCCTTCTCTCCTGGATGACCTTCACTGAATTATGCTGCAGGTTTTTGCCGGATCTCTGCTATCTCCAGGAGTGAAAGGAAGTGATGAGCAGGGGTTCAGTGATACTTCTGGGCTGCACAGAGTGAAGTTCTGTCTGCTTGCTAAGCAAATATGGCACCCATATGTTGGAGACAGGAAGGACCCAGCGACTTCAGAATCTCCTGCCCATAAAAAGGTAGCATGAATATATAATAATGTGAGAAAAATGAAATCATGTGGGGAAGCCCAACTTGCTCCTGAACATAAGTATCTCTCAGTCTTAAAACCACCTCCACACTGGCTTTAAAAAAAGGAAGTGCTGCTCAAATTGTCAAGCTTGCTACTCAGTTGTAAGTGTCAACAATTGACTTCAGCTCATAAAACTTAAATAGGATATATAGTGAAATATTTAACTCATCTGAAGAGGTAATTGCAGTGCTCAAAAATTCAATTTCTGTTAGTTCTCTATTACATGAAAAATATAATTTGAAATTATTTCTACATAATTGTCATTTTGGGCCATGTTCTTGATTACAGGGTTTCTGGTTGCTCTTTAACTAGTTTAATATTGGGTCATAAAAATGATACTTTTCTATTACAATGTGGTTTTATGACCAGGATGAGCAGGCATGAAGTCATTCCCTCTTCTTAAATCAACGCCCCCCTCCCCTCACATGAGGCTGTGACAAAAATTTTTAATTTTTTTTAGTACACAGCTATATCATACTTTAATTAAATGTGGTATTGAACAAAATTAAGAAGGTTTTCTTGAGTGAAAGGCAAATTTCATTGCTGCTAGCTCAAAGAGAAATAATAAAACTCCACATTAAAAAGATGCACAAATTTAACTGATGTCAGCAGAGCAAAATTGATCAAATCCTTGGGATCTTGTTGAATAGAAGTTTCTTCACTCTGGCTTTCCAGATGTTAAACATGACATGGAGAGAGTCTTCCAGTCCTTGAGATTACAAATCAATTTTCTTTCTCTCTCTCTCTCTGAAGTTGTTGCTCAGCCAAGCAGCTACTGAAATTTTTCATTTGTGTATTCCTGAGTCTGGCTTTATTGTCTTTCTAAGCTGGATAGTTGCATCCAACTATTCACATCCAAAGTATGCAAACTATCAGACAAGTCTAAACAGAAAGTTCAAGTTTCTTTATGCAAGCTGGTTTCAATGCACAATTTTCTTTACTCTACATTTGTTCACAGAACTTGCCTCAATCTACGGGCAGCAATGTTCCCTCAGCACACACCGATTCGCATTTGGATACATTGAATTCAGAGTCAAGAAGTCACTACCACACATAGCCTTCAGAGGGTCATGCAACAGCAAGAAATAAACAGTGATTAGGTGATAGCTGCACAGATTTCACACCCAGGTTTCTTCCATTTTCAAAACACTGTAGGTTTCAGATATTAAAAGAAAATGATGAAACATTGAATATTGATGAGCCATATTTTACCACAATTGTGACGGAAGAAGATGGGCCTTTTTTCCCTTTTAAATTTATATACTGGACTGATTACTGTCCATGTAAGTTGTTGAAAACTGAAATAACTCCACAGAGGCTAGTATCCTGTTGCCAACCCTCCCTTTATTTACACGTGCTTGACACTGATCCAGTTCCTTCAGAGCCAGCTCTGAGGGTGAACAGTATGTCTGACACTCCTAATTATATTTGTCAGCCAGGGATCCCTGATTGGGACTGTTAATCTGGTCCATTCAGGGAGCTCACATTCTATGAGGTCTACCTGGCTACTCACTACTTCCCTCCCCCTCTGAGTCCGGGGACATAGGCTGGTTTGTTTTTTTTTGTAGCCCCTCCTGGGGTGTTAAAGCACCAGACTAGCTTCCTCCAACATCACCTGATACGGGTGGCGTGTAGGGCACAGTAGCTCGCCTCTTGTGGTCAGACCATCTCACAAGAAGTTGCTTTTCTTCTTCAGGTGACAATGGTGTAAAGACATGTCTGTCTCAGATTCCCAAGGTATCTTCAACATTTGATGGAGATGGAGATCCCACGAGTTCCAGACCAGTCGGAAAGTCTGTCGAGGAGCTGCACACGGTTTACTTCCGCACCATCTCTGAGTTTGCAACTTTCATATGGTCCACGTGCTTGTTCAGGACCATCGCTAGACCTGACCTCATAGTCAACCATGCCCCTTACCCATGCAGAGCCATTCCCGTGGTTCTGACATCAAACTTTGTCCAATGACGTAAACTGTCTCTCTCACTTAGTGGAGTCTTGTGCCTGGCATTGGTGTTCCTAATGTCTTTTCATATCCCTCCACCTCCAAGGTCCGTGAAGATCAGATTTAACCTAGTGCAGAGTCTTCTCTCCATGAGCAACTCTGCTGGTGCTATGCCTGTCGTTGCGTGAGAGGTGGTCCTATAATCAAATAGGAATCGGGACAGTTTGGTAGTGAAGCTGTAGGCTGTTTCTTTAAGCCTGCCTTCAAAGTTTGGACTGCTCTTTCTGCCAGACCATTGGATGATGGATGGTATGGATCTGTCTGTATGTGTTGAATACCATTTGACTTCAGGAAATACTCAAATTCCCTGCTGGTAAACAATGGCCTGTTATCTGTGACCAACACTTCCAGGAGTCTGTGTTTTGCAAAAAGATGCACGCGGTTTTTCTATCATCGTCCCGTGTTTGATGAATAAACTCTATGCCTGTCCAACCACTTTGAGTCAGGGAGCTGCTGGCAGCAATTTTTGTTCCTGTTGGCACTCTGGGCACTGCCCCATCAATGCAGCTATATCTGTATCCAGTACTGGCCACCAGGCATAAATTCTTGCCAACATCTTCATGTTGGAAACCCTGGATGACCTTGGTGGAGTTCAGACAGTATCTGGTGACAAGCTTTGCTCGGGACATTCACTCTTGCTCCCCATTATAATATGCCATCCTTTATGGTAATCTGGTCTGTCTGGGTCCAAAAAGGTTTTGATTCTGGTTGTGATGGCCCTTTGGTTTCCCCCAACACCACCAGCTGTTTCAGTTTTGCCAGGACCGGATCTTTCTGTGTCCAAAGTCTGATATTGTCAGCTGTGACTGGAAGTGTGTCCAGGAAATTTAAAACCATATGGACCATACGATGGTGTATCTGCCAGTGGGAGGCGGCACAATGCATCTGCATTTGTTACTTGGCCTCCCTGTGGGTGTTTCAGCTTGTAATTATACATACTTAGTATGAGAGCCCACCGCTGAATTCGGCCTGAAGCTATATGTGGCACTGCCTTGTCCTGTTTAAGTAGACATAGCAGGGGTTTGTGTTCCATTATTATTACAATGTTACATCCCATAAAAATATTGGTGGAATTTCCTGACTCCAAACATGAGTGCCAAACCTTCCTTCTTTATCTGGGTGCATTTGTGCTATGCATTAGTTAAAGCCCTGGATGCAAAGACATCCTCTCCATTTCCTCTCCATTGGACCACCTATGTACTAATATTAACCTGATGCCATATAGAGGGGCATCGCATGTCACTGTAGATCTCACTTGGGATCAAAGTGTGGCAGCACTTTAGAGGGTAAAAGCTGTTTCTTCATTTCCCTGAAGGTTATGGCTTGGCCATGTGACCATTTCCAAGGCTGACCTTTAAGAGTTGATGCATAGGTGCCAGGATGGAGGCCAGATTATTGTGAACTTTCCACAATAATTCACTGGCCCAAGGAAAGGCCTAAACTCAGGTACAGACATGGGTGCTGGGTCACCTTTGGTCACCCTCACTTTATCTTCCAACGGGTGTAATTTTGCATTCTAAGGCACATATTTGCCTGGGAGAAACCTCTAAGGACTATGTCCAAGTTCTCTAAGTGCCCCTTATTGGTCTTAGCACGTCATCTAGATAAATGGTGACCTGGGGTAGACTTTGGAAAATGTTCTCTATTGTTTGCTGAAAAATTGCACAGGCTGACAATATCCCAAATGGCAGACTTGTATGTTGGTGCAAACAGTTATGGATACTAATTGTAACATACTTCTGAGAATCCTTATCTAACCGCAATTGTAAGTATACATGGCTCGTGTCCAGCTTTGTGAAGAATAGCCCACCCACTAGCTTTGCACATAAATCCTCTATGCAAGGGATTGGGTATTTATCCAGCTGCAAAAAGCAGTTTACTGTTTGTTTAAAATCCCCACGAAAGCAAACTTCACAATCGGTATGACTGGTGTTGCCCATTCCGCAAACTGGACTGGCTTGATGATTCTTTTGCTTTCCAGCCTCTTGATTTCTGCTTCTACTAATTAGGTTTCACTACTAATTGAAAATTGTAAATTTTCCAACCTAGGTGAATCTTTCTCAACCAATTTTGCTCCATCAAGCTTGGGCCTGAACCTTTTACTACAATCAGTGGTAACTGAACCAACTGCTTCTCATAAGCATCCAGAACTGAAGTTGTAACCTTAATCTTTAAAGGTTCCCTGGTATAGGTTCTCAGTCTGGCTGAGGTCTTGCGCAAACTTTAGGGTTGGAGTCCAGAGTGAATTTTGTCAAAGACTGGTTCTGCAATCATGAAACCGCCACGCAGGTATTGACCTCCATTAAAATTGGGTGACCATTTAACCAGACAGTTACTTTGATTAGTTCTGATTCAGATGTTGCGAAGTAATTTAAGTGTTCAAAACCAGGTGGACTTTCCAGGGTGTGCACTCTCCTTGATATGGGCCTATAAGTTCTCTTGCTCAATTCAGGTCTGGTGAGACTCTTTTGCTGTCTTGAGTCTGCATACTGGCAGCAACTACAATGGCTTACCAGCCCAGAGCCTGAAGAAAATGTGAAGTTTTTGGCTGAGGCTTGGCTTTATTTTGGGGTTTTGCTCTGGCCGACCTAGAGTCCCTCTATTCAGAAATATCCTGAGTGAGGCAATGCAATTGCTTTCATTTAAGTGGTGTTCCCCAACTCAGCCAGACTGGTGAGGATGTCCACTTCTTTCGGAATATCCTGTAACTCAGATGCTCTACTTGCTGCATTTTCCCATGATAAAGTCAGTTGTAGTATTTGTTTGAAGCCCAGTTGGGCTTCAGTTAGTAGGCATTTTTGTATGGTTACCTCATTAATCCCACCGACTAAATGGTCTCTCAGATTCTCATTAAGGGGTAAACTAAAGTCACATACCTCTACCAATCATCATAACCTAGTCAAAGATCCTGATACAGATTCCTGTGTTTCTTGAATTGCTGAGTAAAACTGATAGCATCGCAGAATTAGAGGAGGCTTGAGTCGTATTAGGCCTTAACTAAACCTGTCAACTCTTGAAAGATTTTAGTATCTGGCACCTCCAGGAAAGTTAGGTGCCTATAACCAAAAAAGCTGCAGGTCCACAAGCTGTCAGGAGAATTATTCATTGTTTTTCATCTGCCCCAATGTCATTTGCGTGGAAAAATAATGCTGTAGAAGACTGGGGTCAGTATGTGGAAAGAATGCAAGATTGAATGAGTCAAGCTTCCCAAACGACACCATAATGCCAGAAATGCCTACGTCAAATTAAAGATAACTATTGCGAGCGAATTTCTTCAGAAGCATGCTTTTCTCTTTTCGCGACTGAAATAACTCCACAGAGGCTAATATCCTGTGACCAACTCACCCGTTATTTACATGTGGAGTGTCCTTGACACTGATCCAGCTCCCTCAGAGCCAGCTCTCAGAATGAGCAATATGTCTGAGACTCTTGTTCTTATCTTTCAGCCAGGGCTCCCTGATTGAACCAAATTAACATCCCCAATCAGGGAAATCATATTCTAAGAGGTCCACCTGGCTGACTCCATTACAATCACGACAAAAACCTCTTCAATTTTGCTCAAAATCCAGTTTTAAAAAATCACTTCTGAGAAACAGAGCAAACAATTTTGAGATTTAAACTGTGTTTTATACGAAAATGCATGCTACATAGTCAACTAATTCAAGTAGCTTATGGGATAATCTTTTTAGTTACAGAAACTTATGTTGAAAGATTGTGGAAGTCATAAAACAAAACAATTAGCCATTAAATGTTTAAGCAGATGACTTCGTTTTCAACGAAGAAAGCTGAAGGGAAAGGTACCTGATGGCATTAGTAACCCCAAGGGAAGTTGGGAAAGAAGTAGACTGACAGTAATGGACTATGAAAGTTAAGACTTTATTCTTGCTTCTCCATGTTACTAGATCCCGTATTCCCAAAATCTGCTGGACCCTATAACCCTTACTACTGCCAGTATTCTTTTGTGAGAAAGATCTTCCTGGTTTGAAAGGTGTTTGTCTCAAACTGCTGTCGATCATTACCACGGAGACAGGTGTGATAAAGTGGTCCCATAGACTTGTGCTCAATATACAGCAGCAACCCTACAAGGCAGATGTGGCTACTAAGCCTCCTTTCAAAACTGCATGCAAATAGCCTTCCCTTCTAACAAAAGTACATCTGGTTTAAACAGAGTTTAAAAACCAGGCGGGAAAACACACCGATGCTTCATCGGAGGCTGCACTGAGGATGTTACCAAGCATGGTAATGAAACGTCTGCAAAACAACAAACCAGCTCAGTGAGCCAACCAACCTCAACACCCACAACCCGAGCTACAGATCTTCTCCAAAACCTTAGAAAAGTACATTTTATCTTGTCATATGATTGCTTTCCATTGAATACAACACAGTAATATCTTGAGCGTTGTCCCCTCCACTCTCATCCAAATCGCTATCCGTTGCCAAGATCCTGGAATCTCTGAATTCTCTCAAATCCACAGAATTTCTCCCAGCTCTCTCAAATCCTATCGCTGCTTATAATGCTGCTGGATCATTATTTTGTGCCTCTGACCTCAGGCCCTTCATATTTTCAGATAGTGGGACTCCCTGATGTTCTTCGATGTCATGGTCTGTTGCCACAATGATGCCAGAAATGACATCCCGATCTCAAAGACAACTGTTGCGAGAAAATTTCTTCAGCATCATGCTTTTCTCTAGTCACCACTGAAATAAGGCGAGTATCCTGTCACCAAGTCACCCTTTATTTACACACAGAGAGTCCTTGGCACTGATCTAGCTTTCTCAAAGTGAACAGGATGTCTGACATTCCTGTTTTTATCAGTGAGCCAGGGCTCCCTTTGAGATTTTGGATCAAAAATCTAGTGCTCCCAAACCTGCTATGCATAATGCTTCCAAATTCTAGGAGCTCATCTCCCACACCTTGATTGAATCCAGTATTTCTATGACTCAGAAAATGCTTGTCAAATAACAATTGAACACAAGGACCTTTTCCCAGGACAGATAAACCTCTGGTCACTGATTAGATCCACGGGCTGTAAACCAATGTCCTCACTGATTGGCATTACATGTCTCTTCTTTGAAAATCTCAAATTCACTATAAGCAACGTCATCAGACATGAATCCTTGACATTATAAAACAGTGCAGCAAAATAAATTTTGTTTCTATTGTGTGGGTTTAAAATGTGGAATGGAAAGACTGAAAAGTCGATTTCTGAGTTAAAAACTCTTTATAGCTGGAATCTTCTCGTCCTGGAGGTGGGAAAATTAAATTAAGTGGGAGAGAGGCTTCCAGGAATCCCACTCCACTCCTGTTTAAGCTTGAATTAAGTTCTGGCAGGACGGCCTTAATTCAACCTTACTGCCCTGCTGTCAACTGAGGCAGTGAAGAGATCAATTAATTACTACTTAAGGACCTATTTCTGCCTGGATTGCAATGATCTCAGCTCAGGTGGGACAAATAAGAGGCAGCTCAACCATTTGACAAACCAGTGTTGGGGGGCTTGGAGGGCTGTGTCATGTTCGCGGCCGTGACCCTGAGGTTTGCATATTGAGGGACTGAACATAGGGCAGAGGGTGTCTGCTTAGAGGCACCCTTGCTTCCAAACCCCCTTTCTCACACCGTCGCTCCTCATGTGCCTCCCAGCCCAGAAATCCCCTATCTCAACACAAAGGTCTCACTTCTCAGAATATTGAGCATCCTCCTAGCAGCTGCCAGAGCCTTTGTTATGGTGATACTGAAAGTATTGGCCTTTGCTGATAGTTCTGATTGGCTGGATTTCTGTTCCAGGGAGTTGGCTTCTGGGGAGAGGATTACTGCTGCTCTTCAAACTACCCACTTGACAGAAGATAAGATAGGCCACGCTCTTAAATGTCAGGTCAGTTGTCTTAAGTGAGTGAGACACTTGACAACACCAGAAGATTTGTGTCCAATGTAATATATAGAAATGTTTGACATGTCTGTTTCCTTCCATTGATTTAACCACTAACTGAATTTGGTAGTTTTATGATTGTCATTTTTAATGTTATACAGATGCCATAGCTCTGATAATCTCACTTATTATTCCACAATTTCTGAAGAGTGTTGTAATTCTTTCTTCCAAGAGAAGAAAAATCATGTTTGCAATCATCGCAGATCATCATGACTTTCATATTACTTCTTCTTAATTGGTTTGATTTAACTTGAAAATTCACATTATTTTCAAACTCTCTGTAGCTTTGCCCCTCCCCATTTATACAGTCATAGAGTCATACAGCACAGAAACAGACCCTTCGGTCCAACCAGTCCATGCTGAACATAATCCCAAACTAAACTATTCCCAGCTGCCTGCTCCTGGCTCATATCCCTCCCAACCTTTCTTATTCATATGTCCATCCAAATGTCTTTTAAATGTGGTAATTGTACCCACATCCACCACTTCTTCAGGAAGTTCATTCTATACGCAAACCACCTTCTGTGTAAGACATTTGCCCGTCATGTTTTTTTTTAAATCTTTCTCCTCTCACCTTAAAAATGTGTCCCCTCATCTTGAAATTCCCCAACTTAAGGAAAAGACAACTACCATCAACTCTTTCTATACCTCTCATTATTTTATAAACTTTGATCAGCTCAGCTGTCAACTCCTACGCTCCAATGAAAAATGCCCCAGCCTATCCAGCCTTTCTGTATGACTCAAATCTTCCATACCTGGCAACATCCTGGTAAATCTCTTCTGAACTCTTTCCAGCTTGATAATATCCTTCCTAGAGCTGGGTGACCAGAACTGGACACAATATTCCAGAAGAGGCCTCACCAATGTTATGTACAACCTCAACATAAAGTCCCAACTCCTGTACTCCAAGGACTGAGCAATAAACTATCTTGTCTATATGTGACACACACTTTAAGGAATTATTTACCTGCAAACCCTACGTCCCTCTCTTCTACAACACTGCCCAAGGCTGTACCATTAATTCTATAAGCCTTATCCTTGTTTCTTGTACCAAAATACAATACTTCACATTTATCCAGATTGAACTCCATCTGCCATTCTTCGGCCCATTGACCCATTTGATCAAAATCCCTTTGTAATCTTAGAAAACCTTCTTCACTGTCTACAATGCCACCAATTTTGGTGTCATCCATAAACTTACTAACCGTGCCTTCTATATTCTCATCTAAATTATTTACGTAACTGACAATGCTTTTCCAGGCGCTCAAGCTTCCAAGATACCTGCAATCTTATACTGGTCTCTTGAATATCCCCAATATTTGTCATTCCACCATTCATGCTCGAGCCTTCAGTCCCTAGACCCAAAGCTCTGAAATGTCTTCCCTAAATCTCTTTGTTTTCCTACCTCTTTCCTCCTTTAAGATACTCCCCTCTGGTGTTGTTTACATTCATGTCACTATGTAGTTTGGTATTAAATCTTGCTTTACAATGTTTCTGTGAAGCACTTTGATGGTTTATAATGTTAAAGGCATAAAAAACAAATTGTTGTTGTTCTTAATATATTGGTTTATTAATACAACAGTGATTTCACATGGAAAAGTCATCCAGTTGTTACCAAGTGGGACAACCCATGGATGTAATGTTCCATGATATAAATGTAAGGATTTCTTTATTATAACGGTTAGATCTGCAAAGAATCATTGGATGCAAACCAATGAATAATTTCAATTTAGCCAGAGAGCAATTCCACAAAGGATTACGGGCAGCTCAAAAATGGTCTGGTGCCTGTCAGAAAGAATTTAAACAGGTTACAATCTATTTTCTGAACCATGGAATTGGGGCACAAGTCCCATATTACAATCTATCATCTATTTAAACAGTTTTGATGTGATCTTTATTCCAATGTTACCATTTCTGAACAAATGGAAAAGAGGGAACAGACCTTCAATTTTGACCATAATCAGTAGATAGTGCCTGATTATTCCCTAATTTGTATACGAAAGAGATTCTGGTTCAAAATACCATTGGTATCAATTGACATTTGGTACAAAGGCATTGATAATACAAAGACACTTGGTGTACTGAGTAGTATTCTATACAGTCTCACAGTTATGCCATCATCCACATAACTACATTCTTACCACTCCTGAACAAATAAATTCCTTCTCAGATTCCGATTGGATTTCTTGGTAATTATTGTCCATTGACGTCCTTTAGTCATGTTTCTCTCCACAAGAGGAATTAGGAAGATAGGAACAGGAATAAGCCATTCAGCCCATTGACTGTGTCACATCATCCAATACTATCATGGCTGATCAAACACTGAATGCCTTTTACACGCCCCATCCCCATAACCTGTACATAATTAGTAAGCAGAAATCTATCAATGTCTACCTTAAACATTCTCAATGGTTGAGCCCTCTTATGGTCATGAGTTCTGAAGATTTATAACCCTCTAAGTAAAGAAAAAATTCTCATCTCAGACCTAAGAGGTATGCCCTTTATTTTCAAATTAAGCCCCTTGGTTTCAGTCTTTCCAACCGGGGAAATGTCTTACCTAAATCTACCTTATCTATCCCTTAAAATATTTTGTAAACTTCAATGAGATTACCTCTCATTCTCTGAAATTCTAGACAATACGAGGCCAGATTGTCCAATCTCTCATAATAGGACAGTCCCAACGTCCTGGGAACAAGCCTAATGAACCCTGATTGCACACCCTCTATGATGATAATATCTTTCCTGAGACATGGAGGCAAACTGCACACAATACTCCAAGTGCGGTCTAACCAAGTTGCTATACGATTTAAACAAGACTCCACTACTCCTGTACACAATTCTTCTCGCTATTAAGGCTAACATTCCATTATCCTTTCTAATAATTTGCTATATCTGCATGTTGGGTGTCCTTGTCACTAAAAGCTAAATCCCATTGTACATCTACTTTTTCCAACATCTTATAATTTAAGAAACACTCTGCCCATCTGTGACTACTACCAGCGTAGATAGCCTCACATTTTCCCACTTTATATTCCATCTACAATGTTCTTGCCCACTCACTAAACCTGATTAGAGGGCATAATCTCAGACGAAAGTCTTACATTTAAGTCACAGATGGGGGAAGAATTCCTCCTCTTAGTGGGTTGTGAATCTGTGGACATCTTTACCATGGAGGGCTAATGCGGCAGGATTGTTAAGTATATTTAAGGACAAGATAGATGGATTTTTAATCAGTAAAGGAATGAAGGGAAATGGGAAAAAGTCAGGAAATTGGAGCTGAGGGTTATCAAATCAGTCATGAACTCATTAAACAGCAGAGCAGACTTGATGGGCTGAATGGACTACTTCTGCTCCTATGTCTTTTGCCCTTACAGATCTGTCAAACAAAATCTGCCATTTGCAAATCCATGGTGACTACGTACAATCATATCATTATTATCCAAGTGTCTATTCATCACACCTTTTATCATAGATTCTAGCAAGCTCCTTGCTGCTGATGTAAATATTCTGTCTGTGCCCAATCTATAAAAACCTTTTATAATTTTAAAGACCCTTATTAGGTCATTTCTTCCATCTCCTTTTTTAGGAGTGAATAGACTCAGCCTAATAATTCTTTACAGTTCTGGTATCATTCTTGGAAATCAACTCTGCACCCTCTCCATTTTCTCTGCATTCTTTTAATATTGTGGCAATCAGAACTGCACTAAAATCCAGTGTTTGGCTTGTCTTTTATATGCAGTTGCTAACCTGTGGTGCAACCTTACATAATGACATGTATAAAATGTGATGAAGCCTAAGGGCAACACAGCACCAACATCAACTAGTTGAGTCCTGCTCCTGTACCTCATAACATATGTAATCCAATGTAATGGCTCATTCATGAATCTTTCAGTTCATGGTGGTAAATGTTAGGTTAATTTCATCATCAGTAGGTTAATTACTAAAATATTTTTCAAGTCCCAAAATTAACATATGCTAACACAATTTTGTTATTTATGAACCTTCCATTAAGACCTGTAACTCCATACTGTCATAAACACTGTCATTTTTTGGTGTTGTGTTCATTGTGGCAAAACAAAGCTTTTGTTCCTCAGACACAATACTATTAGTTTTACTTCTGAGTTAGAGTATGTATTCAGCTTTTAATTGATATTTCAAAAGAGAAGTTCACTTCAATAATGATGATTTATTGTGGCACAACATAGAATCAGGAAAGATGTTGGATCTATAACAAATATCTGAGGTGGTGATGGTGGGGGCAGGCCAGTCATTTCAAACACAGCTAACCTATGAACTTTCTTTAAATAGATGTTGAATTGACAGGTCTACCTGGATACAAGGCTTATTTATTTTTTCTGTTTCCCTATCACATTTTGAATAATGTAGTCAAGATATAAACATCAGAGAACTTTAGTTAGGATGCAGAAATTCCATGGAAAGCAAGCAATTTCTTTTTAAAAACTATGTAAAATTAATATTTGGGACCATTAGCTTGTATTGGGAATTAGCAATGCTGTTATTTATTATCTCGTGTAAGGATCGCTAAGGTTGCAACGATTGTAAATCTACAGCATATCATTGGCTTCTGCATATCTACACCTTCACTGTTCAATAGGTCAGAAAACTAGAATAGAATGACCTGGGATTATCTGTTCAATTCCCGAGCTCACAGGAAATTACTTCTGCATTAGTCATGTAAAAATGCATTCCAGCTCATAGGGAGTGAAGTCTTGTTTAAGGTGAGGGGAGGAAAGATTTAAGAAAGAACTGAGGGGCAACTTCTTCACACAGAGAGTGGAGTGTATATGGAATGGGTTGCCAGAGAAAGTGGTTGAGGCAGGTACAATAGCAACATCTATAAAGCATTTGGATAAATACATAGATGGGAACAGTTTAGAAGGATATGGACCAAATGTGGTCAATTGGAACTAGCTGAGTGGGCACCATGGTTAGCATGGATCGGTTTGGGCCAAAGGGCCTGTATTCCTCTACGACTCTATGACTAGTCTGAAAGATTGAACCTGAGGAAGATATCTGGAGTAATAAAGAATGTTCTTGTCAGGGAATGCCATCAGGCCAGTGAACAATGACAAAGTATGTGTGTGTGTGTGTGTGTGTATGTGTGTGTGTGTGTGTATGTATGTATGTGTGTGTGTGTGTCCATTACATATAGGAGCATAATTAGGTCATTCGGCCCATCGAGTCTTCTCTGTCATTCTTTCATGGCTGATTTGTTTCTCAACCTCATTCTCCCCACTTCTCCCTGTAACCTTTCATCCTGTTACTAATCAAGAACCAATCTATCTCTGTCTGAAATGCACTCAATGACTGAGCTTCCACAGTCTTCTGTGGCAATGAGTTCTACAGATTCACCACCATCAGTCTGAAGAGATTCCTCCTCATCTCAGTTCTAAAGGGTCATCCATTTACTCTAAGGCTGTGCCCTTGGATCCTAGTCTGACCTATGAGTGAAAACGTCTTCTCCACATTCAAGCATCTCAGTATTGTGTAAGTTTCTATCAGATCCTTCCAAACTCCACTGAGTACAGACCCAGAGTCCTCAACCACTCCTCATATAACAAGACTTTCATCCCCAAGGTCATTCTTATAAACTTCGTCTGGACCGACTCCAAGACCAGCAGTTAATCATTATCATACTGCAGGAATTAAACATGTTACATTCCTCATGAACAGCTCAGACACTCACTACTCAGCCAGTGTGGAAAGGCAGTACGCATTTTTTGATTGTCATTGGATTATTTCTAGTCTAATTATGGAAAGTACAATGTTATTTTTTGTCTTCCTGACTGATTAGAAACCTCAGTAAATACTAGAAAATATCAAAATGATGAAAATTATTCAGAAATGAGTCCAAGAAAATTTAAATGAATGATAATTTAAAAATAAGTTATGAAGAGAAACATATGTGAAGACTTCATCTATAGTCTCTTTCTCAACAACAGTGTTCGCTCCATATGTAACATCATGACAACAATTATAAACCAAAGCAAATCATAAGAACACCATAAATAACACCTCAGAAACAAATTTATGGGTTACCACTAAATTATGGGATTGGTTGTTGCAATAGGATGGGGTTTTCAATCTCCCAATGCAACTGATGCAGTTCTGCTTTGCCACTTTCAACAAACTGAAAGAAGGAAAGCTCTCTGTGTAAAAAAGACCAGTGCTGAAAATTTCATGACTCATATTTAAATTAATTAATCCTCATCATTACAACAATTTTCCTTAAATAGTATTACAGTTAGAGTAGGTGCCAATAATTCTTTTGAAAAGCTCAGAATTTTTTGACATTTTGGAATGAAGCTAACTGGCTGCCTGCCTAACATCATGATGCATCATCTGATGATTCTCTCACCCTTCAGTTTGCTCTGGAGGGACATACAAAGTTAAGACTCAGCAGAGGTGGGAAAACAGAAGCGAAGCAGATGACATGATTTGGGAGACGTGGAATGAAGGGATTTGCAGCATCATGCACCAAACCTAAAGCTAAGTGCAAGTAATGACTTGGAGATGTGGGAGAGGTAAAGGAGATGCACAAACCGAACCTTCAGACACAAAGTCTTAAAAGGGCAAAAAATTATGACCTGGATTAACTTAGTTCACAGAATCACAACTGTTACAGTACAGAAGGAGGCCATTTGGTCCATCATGTCTAATCTGGCTCTGTGAAGGAGCAACGCACTAAGTGTCATTGTCCCATCTTCTCCCTGCACATTCTGTTATATCCAACTTCCTCTTGAAAGCCTTGATTCAACTTGCTTCCACCAGCCAACCATGTAAGGCATTCTAAACCCTAACCACACACAGTGTGAAAACATTTTTCCTCATGCCTCTTTCCTTTCTTTTGCCAATACCTTAAAACTGTGCCCTCTTGTTCTTGACCCTTAAAACAAAAAGAACAATTTCTCCTTGTCTACCCTGCCCAACATTCATGATTTTCAATCCCTCTCAACCTTTGCTGCACCAAGGAAGACAGCTCCATTTTCTCCAATTTATCTATGTAACTGAAACTTCTAATTCCTGGGACTATTCACAAGAATCTTTCTTGCAATCTGTCTAAAACTTTCACATCTTATCTAAAGTGCAGTGTCTAGAACTAAATGTGACGTTCCAGTTTGGACAAAATCAGTGCACGACACATTCAACATAACTTCCTCTCTTTTATATTGTCTGCACTGATGAATGAAGCTTAGGGTTCTGTATGCTTTATTCTCAACTTGTCCTGCCACTTTCAATGATAAACACACATATGCACCCAGCTCCTCTACTCTTTCAACATCTTTAGGATTGTACCCTTTGTTTCATGTTGTTGATCTGTGCTCTTCCAAACAAAATGCATCGCATGCATTTATTTGTGTGAAATGTCATTTGCCACTTGTCTGCCCTTTCCATGAAGCCTATGTAGCTTTCAAGTTTGATGCTTTCATCCTCACAGTTCACAAAACTTCTAAGTTTCACATCGTCCTCAAATTTTGAAATATGTCCAATAAACCTTGGTGTATGTCATTAACATGCTTCAGGAAGAGCATGGGTTCCAACACTGACCATTGTGGAACTCCGCTCAAACATTGCTACGGTACAAAAAATATCCATTGAACACTCTAGTTAATGCTGATTATGGATGCAGTTTGCTGCTATCTTTGACACTAACTTCAGGAAATACTAAAGTATAAGAGTATAAGTTGGCTTATACCATACTGTTGGTAATTTCTCCATCTCATGAAAGAATAAGTCATCTCTAATGGGTTCTCAATAAAGAAACATGGAAATGTGACCAGTCAATAAGAAGTGTGTTGAGACTATGAAAATTGCTATTCATTCTTTCACTATTTCAATCTAACGATGCACATGATAGTGAGTTAGTTAGGCAGTTTACATTCCAAAAAGATATGCCGCAAATGCACAGCAGAAGGAAAGGATAAGAGAAGGCAAAAATATATATTGATATAAAGGAAATAAAAGTACTGAACAAAAACAGTTAATAATTTCAAACAGAAGGAAAACAAAAGCAGAAAATGTAAACAAGAGACTGCAGGAAAGAAATGGAGAGAGGGGTGGAATCTGAGAATTAGATCATGAGTTTAAGAATTGTAGATATTGGAACACATTCCTAAAACATCAGTTCAAACATCAGCTAATGTTGTTCCGATGAAGGATCACTGGACTTGAAACATTAAATCTGTTTCTCTCTCTACAGATGCTGCCGACCTGCTGAGCTTCTCCATTTTGTATCTGCTAATGCAGAGTTAATTTCTCTGAATCATACAATAAAGCATGATAATATCGATTGTGAGATAACAAGGTGTAGAGCTGGATGAACACAGCAGGCCAAGCAGCAAGAAGGGTCTAGGCCCGAAACGTCAGCTTTCCTGCTCCTCTGAT
>NC_063354.1:35278345-35312065 GCF_021869965.1 Rhincodon typus
TTTCTGAAGAAGGGTCTAGGCCCGAAACGTCAGCTTTCCTGCTCCTCTGATGCTGCTTGGCCTGCTGTGTTCATCCAGCTCTACACCTTGTTATCTCAGATTCTCCAGCATCTGCAGTTCCTATTATCTCTGAAATAATATTGATTGTGTTCAGTGTCTAAGTTAGACAGGGGGACAATAAACTAGGCTTCTCATTCTGATCACTGTTCTATGACTCTTTCTTCGAAGTCTAATTATGGAAATGCAGGATGAAGACAAGATCTGAGCTGTGTTGTATTCCATCATCAATTAAACTCCAGAATATTTAAGCTTTAGAAGAACAAATGAAGATTGACCATTTCAAGAAAGCCTCAGCATCCCTTCACTCTAGAATGAGAATGAGTCAGTACTTTTGGCAGGACTGGCGATGAGGGGAGAGTGTAACAGTGAAGGAAATCTAATAAAATTCTATATATACATGAATTTAAAAATAATTTAAAACAATACAACAGTAATTTGTAGTTTTGGTAGTACTGAACTTGATTTTTGCTTAAAAAAAGACACATTTTCATTCAACTTTTTGCCTTGCACTCATCAGGTCAATTTGAAAGAACTCCACTGTAAAGGGAAAAGAACATTAATACTGAATAAGACGGAATTGTTGACTGTTTGGCAATTGGACTCTAACAAAGGCATTGCCATGAAGAATGCCTCCATTAGATAATGACTGACAACAAACTGTCAGGATTATTGTTTTAAACTTTAAACCATGCACGTTGATTTTGATTTGTCAATGCGTTGCCCTGAGAAATGAACTGGAGAATGGCTGTCATCTGTTTTGCTGAGTTGAAACAGACCTTGTGTGGACATATTATTTCTGCATGTAATGAACAGGGTCTTGCTTAATCTAAATAAAAACCAAAAGAACTGCGGATGTTGCAAATCAGAAAAAAAATGCTGGAAATTCTCAGCAGATCTGGCAGCATCTAAGAGAAATCTGATTTCTCTCCACAGATGCTGCCAGACCTATTGACCTTTTCAGGCAATTTCTGTTTTTGTTCCTGCTTAATGCATGTAGCTTCTAGTAAGTGCACCAATCTGTCAGCCTGACCGAAAATCCGAAATTGGTTACTAGCATAATTTTTAGCACACACAGGGTTATTTAGAATTAGGAAGAAAACACAGATAACATCAGAGATGGTAATAGTCTGAGATAACACAGTGTGGAGTTGGAGGAACACAGCAGGCCAGGCAGCATCAGAGGAGCAGGAAAGCTGACGTTTCGGGTCGGGACCTTCTTCAGAAAACATTTCGACGTTAACTCTGCAATCTTCCCACAGATGGTGCCGGACCTGCTGAGTTTCAGCAGCAATTTCTGATTTTGTTTCAAATCTCCTGCATTCGCAGTTCTTTGTTTAATTAAAGTTATTTAGAATGTGTTGTCCAATTTTCATCTGCCTAATAAATCCCATGCAAAATCCAACAGGAAATGTGAAAAAACGTGAAAGAAGATTGGGTATAAAGAGTAGAACGTTCAAGTTTGATCTGGGATTGGGAACATTTCATTTGTTAAACCTGAGCTTTATCTATTCCTGAAAGCCTCGTTTTAGGAAACAAAACAGTTTATAAACATCATATGCATTTTAATTTAACTTGCTTTTAAAACCGGAAGAAAAAAAAACTGCAAAATTTCAGCAGGTCGGGTAGCATCTGTGACGAGAAACAGAAAGTATCAGGTCTAACAGAACTGAAGGGAAACAAATGTAGCCGAGAAATAGACAGGAATTATTTCGACTTTGATTACGATATGTCCAGTAATGGATTGAATTGACAGAATTCCTGTATTCAGATAGGAAAAGGCAAGCGGTTGGTAATACTATTATACTGTCCAGCTATTGTAGCCTGGCAACAGGTTAGATTGATTTCAAAATCGGCAACGACAATCTGCACTGAAACATTGCGGACAGGAAACCCGCTTCCTCACTTTCCAATAAGCCTGGTTAATGTGACACCTAAATAACTTGTTCGCGTTCAACAGACTAGGACAATGCTTCCCGATTTGTCAAGCTATGTATTGCATCTTCCTGTCTTGAGGAGAATTGAGCAAAACACGAAATATCCGAGTTTAATCAGAAGTTAGACGAAATAACACAAATAGTGAACATTAAACAATAATTATACTCGCGTATTTGTGAACAACCTGCTTATTATCAAAGTTTCTAAGTCAATGAATTGCACTCGAAACTTCTGCAAATTAATCCCTGGACTTTCCTGAACGATCCGAACACTGGGGGAGGGACTGGTAACCCCAATCCTAAAAACCTTAATCTGTTTTAACGCTTCCGATAGAAAGTTACAATGGAAGTTATTCACCATAGTCAAGTGATGATGAGTACATTGCACATGTAATTGGATTAGCTCCATATGTTACCTGTGTGCACCTAAAAAGGTATTGGGATATTGTGCACCAGCTAGTTTGTTTTTTTAAAAAATATTTTCAAAATGTTTATTCTGTGTTGAAGCAGAATGGCACTTCATACATTTTTTGCCCAGGCGGCGCTAAAGAAAGAAATACCACAGTTGCTAGAAAGTTGATGGTTCACTGGCCAGCTCCAAATTCCTCAGGAGAAGATTAAAATCACTCGGAGGCGGAATATTGTCCCTAGCCCTTCATATCGGGAATAGGGAGTGATTCAACGAGACAGAGAGCGGGGGGGGGAAATCCTTCGAAGAAGAAGTTGGAAGCAGCGGCGATATTCAGGATGACAGAGCTGTGTTAACCCCCATTCTCCTCTGTCCATTCTGTCTCACGGTCTCCACTGCTCTCTGCGCGGAGCCCCCAACTCCGCTGCATAAGGCGGGGAGACAAGTAGCCAAGAGAGCGGGTTCGATAACCACATTTAAACAGGGAGAGGGATGTTTTTTAAAGGAATCTCAATTGGCGCCACCGTCTCCCCAGAAACCAGTAAATCGAACGAAAATGACTTCTGTATAAAACAGAAGGAAATCTGAGAATCCGCTGCTAACTTTGATACTCTCCTGTTGCTTGGCAACCAGGAGCGCCTGTATCTTTTGGGCTCCAAATCTCACCACATTTTTTCCCCCCTGATCTTTAAACATGTCGAGATGTTTCAGGGGACAGATCAGGTTTTATCGCCTTGTACCTTTTTTTGTGTTTATTAACCCACTGCTTGGAGCTCTCCCGAATCCTATTCAGCATCGCCGGCTATGAGAAGCAAAATTCACACGCGGTTTCATTCTGTCCGCAATGCAATAGTGCAGCATGGATGTTTAGAATCACTCCTGACACAGCAGAATTAATCTCTTTTTAAAGAGTTAATTTCGCAGTTAATTCCCGAGTTCGAGCCCCAGTGTAAAGATGCCTCTTTGTCAGCAACACGAATCTTTAATACACTGACTGGAAATCGTGCAAAGAACCGCGTGAGCTAGAAACACCCACTTCCATAATTTAGTCAGAAGCCTGAACTAAAAGCAAAATACTGAGGATCCTGCAGATCTGAAATAAAAACAGAAAGTGCTGGAGAAACTCAGCTGGCAGCATCTGTGGAGAGAGAAAAACCGTGTTAACATTTTGAGATAGTAGGAACTGCCGATGCTGGAGAATCTGAGATAACAAGGTGTAGAGCTGGATGAACACAGCAGGCCAAGCAGCATCAGAGGAGCCGGAAAGCTGACGTTTCGGGTCTGGACCCTTCTTCAGAAATCACTTAACATTTGAGTCCGGCTTGACTCTCTTCAGAACGCCCCTTCCCCTCTAAAGGAAATGCATAAGGTGGTGTAGCACCTTCCTGTAACAATCACCTCTTGATTGCATTCAGCTTGTCTCATTATACGATTTGTTTTATTTTAATCGCCGATTCTGATATGGATATTGCTCAAGTTGAATTATGGGCAATTCGAACAAAAACACAAGTTGCTGGAAAAGCTGAGCAAGTCTGGTAGCATCTGTGAAGAAAAACAATCAGAGTTAACGTTTTTCGAGTTCGGTCACCCTTCCTCAGAACTGCTTCCTCAGAACCCCAGTTCTGAGGAAGGGTCATTAGACCTGAAAGTTAACTGATATTTTTTTCTTCACAGATGCTGCCAGACCTGCTGAGCTTTTCCAGCAACTTCTGTTTTTGTTCCTGATTTGCAGCATCCGAAGTTCTTTTGGTTTTTATGGACAATTCGAATCTGTTCGCCAAGACATGTAAGTAAATAATCTGAATGCATAGCGAAGTACCCTGCCTTTAGTCAATGTGGTTGCCTTAATTGATCACTTCAAGGTAAACCACATTAGGCACACATCAAAACTTGTTGGGCAAATATAAAAGGACTCTTGAGTTGGTCATTTGTAACAACCATGTGAGCTTTAAAACTAAAACCAGAGAACAGTAATGCTGCCAGTTATTGTCATGGGTGTCCCTTCCTAAGGGACTGTGATTTGGTTAGAAATGAAATAAGCAAGTCATTAAAATACTCAATCTTCTGCATATTATTTTATAATCAAGTTAGATTTAGGACTACAAATGCATATGGATACAAGCTGATATCTTGCAACGGTATGGGGGACTAGAGATCCTGCTGAATTTCTGGGAAAGAATTCATCTCAATATAACGTGCAGAACATTTTGCAGACATCTGCCACTGTTTAAAAACCGCAAGCGGGCTAAGTGTTCCCCGTGGTCAGGGAAAGTGCATTAGATATTCGCAATTTAATGTCACAGCACGGCCTGGGACCATGGGGTTAATCGGGCCCCATGGGCGTCAGAGGTGCAGGGACAGGTCTATTGCCTGCGGTGGAAAATAGCGACCCCAGTGTTCTTTCCTCTTCTCTCGGTGTCCCACCACCACCACAATATTCTCTTTCCGTGGAGCGCTCAGTATCGATCACTTAGCAAGAACCAAAGGCTAAAGGTGTCAATTTAACTCAAACCCAAACTGGCCCGCTGCTATTAGAATGGGAGCAGCGAGAGAGAAACGGCAGCCGCTGGCGGATTATCGGGCTGCCTTTCAGAAACAGAAAGGTCATTCACGGATCCCAGTTTTGAAGAAGGACTCGAAAGTTCACTGCATTTTCTTTCTGCACGCTTGCTGCCAGACCGGCTGAGTTTCTCCGGCACTTTCAATGTTTGTTGTAAGATCGGGCTACGGTGTCTTTAAAGCTACAACAGAACGGACTTGTACCGAGGCCCCATTTCGACGGAAGGCAATGAGCCGATTTGATTGATCGAATTGAGCACGGGTGCAGCCTCCAATCCATTGCTGGTGCCAGTCTAGGGTGTTTGGTGTTACAACCATTTAATGGCTAAGGTATTTGCGTTTATTGGGCAGTAACAAATTCACAGAATGGGTGCTAGCCATCCTATAGACCAATTCCTTGAACCGCCCAATTCCGCAAATAGCGCTTTCTCTCTTCCCCCACACACAATTCTGACCTTAGGGTTAGCAACACTACACACCCTATATTAGAGTTTGTAAACCACAGCCACCTCCTGGTCCAACTGTTTCACATCCTCCCTGCAATGAACGGCTCGTTCTTCTTTGAGGCATTGATCAAGTCTCAGAGATGGAGTAGGGTGTGGGTGATGACTGCCTTTGCCGAAGAGTTTCGCCAGTTCTGAGTAACGCCTGAGCGTTCATTCAGCGGCAGCCTGATGCAGAAAGGGATCCACTTGGGAGTGAGTTAGAGCTGGGGTCCCAGTGAGCACCTGACAGGGGTAGAAACGTTCCCCTCCGAGTCTGTGTTAATACCCTCTCTCCTACTCAGCCTATTTTTTACCCCCCCACCCCCTGAGGGTGGTGAAAGCAGGGAGGGAGGCTCTTTAAGTAGGAGACAGGAGCCGAGGCTACGCTGCCCGGAGCATTCGAGTGGGTATTGACATTCGCTGGAGGCGGAGCGGGCCGTGTCTGAGCATCTCTCTCTCTCTCAGATCCTCTGTGTGAGCCGCCAGCAAGCAGCAGTGTGGACGCGGGTAAGTCTTAAGGTTGTATCAGAGATAGTAGGAACTGCAGATGCTGGAAAATCTGAGATAACAAGGTGTAGAGCTGGATGAACACAGCAGATGCTGCTTGGCCTGCTGTGTTCATCCAGCTCTACACCTTGTTATCTGAGTCTTAAGGTGCTCACTCTCTGAATGAATAACAAAGGAGCAGCGACAGGGAGGAGGAGGGGTGTTGGGGGGTGGGGTGGGGGGGCGTGAGAGATAGCTGGCAATTCGGCCAGGATCCCAGAACAGCACTAGCTCCAACAGCGAGGATTCCCGTCACTGAAACGTAACCCACTCCCCCACCCCTTTTAATCTCTCTTAAACCATGTCACTACTCGGGAGTAGCACTGAATAGTGTTCTCACATCCTGCTCCTTGCTTCAGTCTGTGTGTGTGTGTGTGTGTGTGTGCTTGGAGTTAGGTGCATCTCCCCATTTCCTATCGTCAGTTGCACGTAGAAAGCGCTCTCTATCTTCCAGTGTTCTAACCAGCCTTTTTTACCCCTCTCTCTCTCTCTCTATTATCTGCTCTTGTTAGCACTCGGCAAACCAGCCTAGGCAGTGGAAACTGATCAATCTCTTCCCCCACCTCACAACAAAAATGTGGTGAGTGTCAAGGGGCTTCTATTCCCCTTAAACTTCTACATTCCGCAAGAGAGGAAGGCGATTCTCCGCAGCCGCCAACCCCCCAGCGATGGGATTTAGTTCCAGCTCAGTCTGATCCTCACAAACCAAAGACTTTTGTATTCTCTCTCCTTTCGGGAGGGCGAAAACAGTCCAATTTTGCCGCAGTGGAGAGCGACACGGTTTGATATTCTACCAGGGCAACCACCAGACAAGCAAGGTTCCTGAAGCTATTTCTTTTGCACGGCCCGATTGAGAAAGAGAGACACACACAGAGAGAGGACGAGGATGTTTCTACTGGATCTTCCGGATCGCTCCCATGTGGGAACTGCTTGCTAGCCCAGCTCCTTGGGAGTGGGCCACATAACGCCACTGTCAGTGAGTGTTCGGAGAGAGGAGAATAAGGGGGAGGGTGGAGGGGGTTGAAAGAAAAGGGGCAGTTCCCCAGTAACCACCACAGCTACCCTGCCCCCCCTTTGGCAGAGACCATGCAGCAACACCTACTCCTCTTCCTGGTTTACATGGACCCCCTGAGCCTGCTGGTGTGGGCAGGCAGGAACCGTAACAACAGGACGCTGGCCTCGTCCCCGCGGCGCCAAGGGGGCAACCCGGCGCCAGTCAATACGACCGTGGTGGTGCCCGTCCTGCAAATGAACAAGATGAAGCCGCTGGTGCTGCAGCACTCCGAGAAATGCCGGGGTCATTACGACGTGGCCGGCCAGTGGGACCCCGACTTCGAATGCAACAGGACTTCCTACAATTACTGCTGTGGTACTTGTTACATGCGCTACTGTTGCCAGGACAAGAACTACCGCCTGGAGCAGAATGGCTGCAAAAACTACGTGACCCCCAAAGTGGAGATTCAAGTTACCACCGACCCGGATCTGGGCGAGTTGGAGAACGTGTACGACCCGAGCAAAGACAAGACCAACAGCACGGTCTACATCACCTGCGGAGTCATCGCCTTTGTGATTATCGCTGGCGTGTTCGCGAAAGTTGCGTACGACAAAGCCACACGGCCCCCTCGCGAAATGAACGTGTCCAGGTAAGAGCCGACCCTGTGACTGTCACTTGTTTCCAACCTGTGTGTAGGCGGCAGATTGCTACCTCCTTTTGGTTTTGGTTTGGAAATTTCAGGGACCTCAATCTCCCTCAACCAAAAAAAAGCTCTAATTTTTCACCTAGAATACAGAGCCACAGGCGATAATAGCAATAACTATTGTAACACAGTTACAGGAGTTTCGTGGGTGACAAGGAGTAGCTCAGGAATTTTTTTTAACACAGTCGCATTTCTCACGCTGAAACGCCACATGACGCTTTCTAACCTATGTCCCTTTCAGACCTGGTTATCAGCAGTTGCTTGTTTTTTTTATATACTCCGCCTCCCCCCGCATTGAGAGGGCCCTGGAAGTGTCAGGCGAAGTGGAATACCCTAACGTGAACCCGACCGTCGGAGCGTGTAGGGAACAGTGAACACTAGGGGAAACTGCCTGATGCAGACACACAAAGCAAGAGCGGACACTTACTAAACAGCCGAAATTGGTTAATTAGCCATCTGAATCAAAAATAATGCCGAGCTAATAATGTAGAAAATGGGTATGTTAAAAGCATACTTCAACATTCAGAAAGAATTGTGGTAACATTCTGAAATTCAAATGCCCTTTATGAGTGGTGATATAATTACCGCACATCTTGCTAGCAGCCGAGATGCTGTGTTGCTTTCATTTGTCCCAAACTGTGCAAGTAAAGTTCCAGCAGAATTTTCCAATTATTAAAACTATTAGAATAAATATAGATTCATAATATTACTGTGGTGCCCTAGAATTACATATCTGTCAATTCAAATTTAGTTCAATAGTTCAACTTTTAAGCTCATAGCAGCATAGAAACAGGGCAGATTCTATATGCTCCTTAACATTTACCCCAGGTTTATCGCCTAATATCCAAGGAGTTGATGCAAAGCAAAAGTCCACAAGGTAATCTAGCCACCACATTTACTGTCTACACCATGTGATGCTAACTTAAACACCAAACTAAAGAGAATTTATAGATGAAAGTGTTGGAGCTAGTGGAGTATGTTTCACAACAAACATATTAATAAGTAGAAGTTTCACATCTTAGGTTCTTTTGGTATAAAATTCCTAATTTCCGCTCTCTGATGAAACACCAGTGTACTGTAAGATTAGGCTTATTCGTTAAATGCAATCTAATTCATGCTTGTTGCTGTTTTAGAAGTGTTGTTTGTTTTACTGACTAATAATAATGTCTTGGAAATAGTTATCCAAGGTTCTTGCTGCAATATACTATGGCATATGTTTTACATTTAATTTCTTATCCGCTAAAGTAAAAATAATAGAAAAACATATGATATGATCCTAGAAACAGACTGCCAATACACTGTCACTTTCATATTGATACAATTAGGTTTCAGGTGCACGTTGATAAGATGCAAGTACAACTTGGGTGCAGGTCAGCCACTGAACAGACTGGGCAGTGGTGGGAGACTGTTTTGAATAGGTTTGTTTCATACTGCATAGATAACATGTAATACTCTAACATCATAAAAAGACACAAGTTTTGCAAAAGTTATGTTTCATTGCTTTTAATGTCTGTGGAAACTTAAAGTTTATCCACCATTCTCTGAACATTTAAATTATGGTGCATATTTACACAAGAAAATCTCAAAGAGTTCCTTTCTTAATAAGCACACTTGGGAGGGGTGTCCAGTCAACTTATAATGTAAGAGTTGTCATCTGTAACAGTGTATTTTACACATACTGTCCTCAAAATAATAGATGCTCTACAGGTGCAATTTCAATCACATCATTTCCATCTCTGAGCCAATTGCCATTCTACCTTTCATTCTCCAACATCTACATCATTTGTAAACTTCACCTCCCAACAGCAGAAGATGCAGCAAGTGCCAGCTTTAATAATGAGTGTGACCTTGTATATTTTCTCATGAATTTATAGTTAGCAGCGATATGAAACAATGGTTGATTCAAAAATGCAAAACTACCATGTTGCTGATGCTGGACATCCAAAACATAAAATGCTAGAAATACTTGGTAGTTCAGGTAACATCTGTGGAAAGAAAAGCAGAGCTCACATTTCAGATTTATTTCCAGCACATTTGCTGCCTGATGCATTGAGTATTACTGGTGTCTTCTATTTTTATTGCAACTGAAGCAGAGTTTTGATGATCAAAACTAATTAATGCTTGCACTGCAAGAGCAGAGCTCAGAGTCCCTCTTTTTAACTGTCCTGCATCTCATTATCATGTAGCCATGGCCTACATTTATTTTGATGCATGAATACAGAAGTGATGCCCTCATGGATATTAAGACACAAGTGATTTATATCCCGACAGTGAAAAATAGATAGTATTGGTATTTCAATGAACAGACAATTCACAAAACAGCCGGCATCCCTTTTAACTCCAGCAATGCATCCAGGAATATAATTTGAGTTTTTATTTACTAAAGCTGTTTACAATTATTTACTTGATCCAGAAAAGACTTTTTAAGCAGTAACTTATTATGGATTCAAACCATAAATATTAATGCAAACATTTGTGGAGGTTCCCATTACAACGTGAAAGCAAAGGTCTTTTTCATGGTTAGCTGCTTTCAGTTGAATTCAGTACATTTTACTTTTATTTATTTTGAATGTGTGTTTATCAATAAATCATCCCTGTACAATGTCTGATAGATTTCCTTTATGAAGTCAACTGAGTATTTTTTTTAAAAAAAACAACAGTTTGAAGCAGTAAAAATAAAAAGGAAAAGTAATAACATTTTAAAATATGGAGATAATCTGTCTTATTAAATATGGAATTGATTCTCAAAATGAAGCTGCTCCTCTTCCTTTTGCATCAGTTGAGTGACTGAGCTTCAGATATGTGTCATATTTTACTGGCAGTATATGATGATTTAAACATCAGGTATACCGTCAGTGTGCTTCTGTGTACACTGACTGGATAGGCTACCTGGTAACAATAGTGCACAGGAGTGTTTAACTCAACCCTGGAAGGGTAACCAAAGTGCAGCTTCACTGTTAATTCATTAAGATATGGAAGAGTTTTTATATCTGTTCCAATCTCAATACAATTCTTTGCACTAACCAAAATGTCAAATTAATATATACAGTTTGTTTAACTTAATTGCTTTCAGATGATTATTAGGCGAAAAGCATTTCCTCAGTTTGAGCAATGCTACAATTATTAAATTTCAGACAGCCAGCTGTGAATATCCAAGATACAGAATAATAGAGTAGGTCGCAAAGATGCTGTGACCACTGATAGACAGAGGCTGAGAGTAGCTAGACGTAACAGCCTACCATAAGAAGAAAAAAGCACTCTGTGCTGTGTGGGTTCAATCCAAAAACCAGTTCAGTGAAGAAATGAAGCTTTGCAGGCATTATTTAAATTAAAATAAGTTGCAGAACACATGTCAGTTGGAAAGAAAAGTGTTCAAATCTGATTAATCAATCCTGGGAATGACAGGCTGGTCAGCTTCAAACTTTCATTCATTTCCATTCAGCAGATGACTACCTGATCTGTGAGCCTGAGAACACAATGGTGCCTCTGTTATTTGAAGTAAAACTATTAAGTCTTTCAAAAGTCTAAAGCCTTGAGAAATTATATTCACTATTAGGTATCACCAATACAATACTAAACCTGTAACCTTTAGCTACTAAATGCCAACACCAGCAAGCTGATAAATCCTGTACAATGCAACACCAGTTAGAAATGGAGCACAAAGTACACAATCAATTGATCTTATCAAGTGTTATTGAGTTCCGTGTTCTGGCTTACAGAATAATTGATATAGGAGGTAGCTCAGATTTTAGTTTTTTTTATTAAATACAGTGTCCGGTACAGCATACTAAGACAAGGACGGTTACCGTTTCATCTCCAATCTTTGAGGAGTTAAGAGGAAAACAAAAGGAATGTAATGATTCGCATTAATCCTTCTATGCTAAGAAGAGTGAAATAAAAGTCACCCTGTTCCAATACAGTATTTGCCGGGCACTGTTGGAAAGTTTGCATGTGTAAACATTGGATGAGAAGAAAACAGTTGTGGTGTTAATGTCTGACACTTGGATGGTCTTCTGGCAGGGACTGTCCAGACCCTTGGGGAAGAATCCAGTGCCTTAATTCCTGCTGTAGCAACATGACCATTGCCTGATTTGGAACTTGACTTTCTGCATGTCACACCCAGGACCATTGTAGTGTATTGCATGAGAAATTTTTAGATTAAGACTATTATGTTCCTATATTAATTACTAACTCTGCTAGTCTATTCCAGACAAAAAAGAAGTTCAACAATATCTGCTTTATTTTGAATTTATATTGGCGCCTTCTCCTCTTCCAGAATCTATCCTATAAAATTCCCTTCAGTTCTTGAAATTATTACTCTATTATTTGATCTTTAAAGTCTAGCCTAGTAACTTACCTCCGTCAGCCTTGTTTCTGGTTCTGTCCCACTTTGCTGTTTCTGCAATCTTTCAACTAGTTTTCTGCTCTCACCGTCGACATTTCAGCATTAACAAGAACTTCTACCTATTTATCTATAGCACAGAAGTGTGTCCCAGAGTGATCACTGGGACATAATCAGACAACTCGATGCTGAGATGCTGAGACAAACAAAAAACAGATAGCAAGTAGAGTAAAGCTTGATCAAAGAGATGATTTCCAACCAAATTTATGGAGGTGGAGAGGATTGGGAAGGGAATTCCACAGCCAGCATGGGGACCAGATAACTGAAGACTTGGCTGGAAGAAATGGTAAGGGCAGAAGATGGATGCACAGAAAACCAGAATCAGAGGAATTGACTTTAATGTCAGTGTGGAGAAAGGAATTGTGTGTGTTTTAAGGCTGGAGGAGTTTAGATGGATAGAAATAAGCAAGGCCACAAAGGCGTTTAAATAAGACAAAATTGGTTTAATTCTGGGACATCTCCTTCATTGTTGTGATTTCAGTTATCCATTTGAAACTGCATCCTCATCACCCTTGTGCAACATTTACAATTGTTAGTCCTGGTGAAAACAGTCTTTTGCTTTCTTCAGATGTCAGTAACAGGTTGAGGCAACAGAGTTTTATACACAAATGTTTCAGCAGATGAATTTCATTTAGTCATATGAAAATTTATGCCCCTGCAAGTGGGTGAAATCCATTCTACGAAACCACAGCGTCATCGTAGTATCAGAACAACATTCTTCATTCACACCACCTGCTGAGGAGAAAGGCTGCCTCCACCAAATTGGAACTAAATTCATACTGAGCACACGGAATAAGATTTGGTTGTGTTCGGTTGAATATTGTTATGGCTACTGATTCTTTCCTTCCAAGATCAGGAGCTATAAAACTGCAGCGTTATAATCCCAAGTGCGCTACTGGAAGGGAGGGTGCACCAAATAACATTTGGGCATAGGACTCAGATAACGAAAGACAGATCTTTAATAGGCTTACAGTTTTTAAATAAGGCATGTAATCTTCCCTGCGTGGTACAGTATTTGTATTCTCCTTACTTGATCTTGCTATTCATTTATTGTGAATTTTGCTTTCTAACCTCATGTCACACAGTCAGAATTGCTTTTTTGTTTGTTAACGATACCACATGTAGTCTTGTACATGTCATGAAGGGACAGTTTTATTGAGTAACAAAACAGTACATTTCCATGAAGATTTGCACAATTCCCCTTCTGCATACATTATATAAAGGATAAAAGATGTTGGAAGAGTGTTTGAAGGCTGAGAAGGCACTTACAATGTTGAGAAAATTAAACAATAAAAGGAAAATGTTGTAATCATATACAACTCCAGATAAGCGCCCAGAACTGAGTCAGACGTTGACAGGCTAAAGGGCCCCTTCTGTGATTTCAAGTTTTGATGATAGAACAAGCAAGCACAACACGTTATACATATGTCAGATACAATTAAACACAAGCTTTGCCTTATTTTGTAACGTGCACATTTCTCATCTTCATGTTTTGCATTTGTATTTATTGATGCTCCTGAAAATTTCCAAAATGTAAGGTGAAGGTAAAGTTACCACAGTCCTAACAGACCATAGGGGTGCCCTCCCATTGGAGCGAGATTGTTGGTGGTGGTTTAACTCGAGGGTCACCATGCCTCAGATGAGGGGAGAGGTTGGGAAGGACAATCCTTCGTGGTAACCTCAGGGAATTGAACCTACACTGTTGGTGTTACCTGCAGTATAAAGCCAATAAAATGTAATTTGAAGATCACAATACTAAAACATTTTGTATATTTTACAACTGCTGACAAAGTTATAAATGTAAGAGCTTGAGAGATAGGAGCAGATGTAGGTCATGTAGCCCCTTGCACCTGATCAGTTATTCAATAAAATCACAATTCATCAGATGTTGGTCTCGATTCATTTCCTGTCTTTCCCCAAAGCTCCTCATATCTCTGTAGCACAAAATATATCTCAGTCTTGAATATACCCACAGCTCACCGATAAAGAATTCCAAATCTTCACAACTTTCTGAGGGATAAAATTCCTTTTCATCTGTATCTTAAATGGATGACCCTTTAATTGTAAACAGAGTTTAAATTCCTCCATAAGGAAAAAATTCTCTCAGCATCTACCCTGTCAAACACCTCAGCAACTGATACATATCATAAGATCACTTTGCATTCTTCTAAACTCCGATGAGTATAGGCCCAATCAGCTCCTTAAAAGTTAATCCCTTCATTCCATCATCCAGCTAAGAGAATCTTGCCTGAATGGTGCTCAGTGCAAATAGATTCTTCCTTAGATAAGAAGACTGAAAATGTACATTGTACAATATGTGGATTATCACCAATATACAGTTGAAACAAGACTTCAGTTACTTTTATTCTCTATCCTTCTTGCAATAAAAGCCAGCATTTCACTCAGCTCCATAAATGTTGTGTGAACTGCATATATTTTGTAGAGACCATCTAGATCTTTCTGACTGTGCAATTCTATAGCTTCTCTCCACTTAAACCATACGTTGCTTTCTTATTCTTCTTACCAAAGGGGATAACTTGCATTTTTGCACAATGTACTCTACCAGCCATTCTGTCCACTCAATTAACCTTTGCATATCCCTGTAGATCTTTGTATTCTCCTCACAATTGCTTCCTTGCTTATCTTTATTTTGTCAGCAAATTTTGCTACTACGCACCTGATCCCTTCATTCATGTCAGTGATAAAGATAGTAAATAGTTGAAGCTCCAACATTAATTCTTGCAGCACATACTAGATACACTTAGTATTTGAATATGACCAATTTATCTTATTTTTCTGTAATGTATTTAAGCCTCTATCCGGATTAATAAATACCCCAATACCATGTGCTCTTCCGCAATAACCTGTTAAGTTATGAAACATTTCTTCAAGCAAAAGGTAGCAAAACTGTAGAACCTCCTCCAACATAAATGTCATTGATACTCGATTTTGAATGAGAAATTAATAGGTTTTTTATCTGCCAAAGCACATAAATGGAGTTAGGATGAATGTCAGCCATGATTTGAATGAATGGTTGAATAGATTTCAGGGACTGAATGATCTACTCATCCTTCTTTACTAATATAAAGCTACGTTGGAAGTGAAGAGGTAATTCCTTTTGCAGAAAGTCACTGAGCCCTGAAACTAGTTGCTGAAAAGTGCCAATGAATTACCAGACTTCAGACTTCAAACTATGCAGTGAGCTCGATGGATTATTGAACTTCTCCCTTTCAGAAGTTGGTAATCTTATTTTAATCTACAGGCTTTTAAATCTCAAGTTTGGTGTCAACTAATCAGTACTTTTGATTTATTTCTAAACTTGGCTGTGATGAAAACCATCGGTCCTGCCTGATAATTTTCCCAATTATAACTGGAACGGGAGGGCATTCCTAAAATTGTACACAGTGGCAGTTTACTCCTGTATGTATTTTATCAAGAAAACAGCCTTTCAAAAGTTGGACTGAATTAATTGCAAACTTCACAATTTAATTTCCAGTTTATTTGAAATAATGATAAACATTTGGCAAAAAATGGACTTTGACAGTATAATCACAGATGCAGTTTACGTCTCATCTGGAGTATGGAGAGCATAAAATAAAAGTATATTATTTTTATATACATAAAATACATTCACATTCACACTAAAGTACTTATCCACAATTCATTGGTCACAGAGCATTTTTTAGGCATCCTGAGAATTTGAAATTTCTTCTTGCTTTCCACGTAATAATAGCCATTGAACATTGGCAGGTCTGGTGTTATCGTTTCAGAGATACCGCTGCTGGCTAATATGAGAAATAAGCCTGCTTATGAACACCCGAGTTATGTAACAGCAGGTCTTTAAATTTGTATATTGTATCAACATAATTATAGAAGCATTCATTTTGTGTCCCTGAAATATGTCACTCCCATTTCCAACAGATGTCTTGTTTAGTCATAGCTGTCAAGATGGAAGAGCTATTATGGATGAGATTTATGATCAAAAAGTAAAACTGATCAGCAGTTCATTTAAACATATGGAGCTCAGGTTATTTTTAAACTGTTAAAAAAAAACACCAAAGGTGGTTAGATTTTAAAATCAAATGATTGAGATTCATTTCATTTCAGATGAGTAAGACATGGTAGGTATGATCACTGTTCCACAGATATAATCAAATTGGGGTATGTGGTTTCGTTAAGACTCACCTTTTTACTGGCATTCCATACAGAGCTAAATCTTGGAACCAAGAATTTTCAGGCTTAACACTGGTGGGAAAAGCCCTATCTATGAGCATTCATTGATATTGTGATGTCAGATAGACATCTTTGACACTTCATCTCCACTTGCAAAGAACCCTAGAATCTTCAGGAGATAATATTAGGAACAAAAACCAGAAGGATAATACTGAAGATGACATTGAGAAATGTGACAGAACAAAACCTGGCATCACATTTAAGTGCCCTGGTGATGGCCAATCAGAAGCTATGTGACAAGTCACCTGCTTCAAAGAAAAGTCCTTGCTGCTGACTGATGGTGCTAAATTTGAGATTTACAAGTGGAAACTTCCAGCAAGAAATGAACTGCCCTCAGCTTTGAGACTGTCTCTCAGCTAGAATACAGATTACTCTTTATCATGTCCCAGATCATGAAAATGTGTTTAGAAAATATCAAGAGGTTGGCATCACAGCCATTGAGCTCCAATCTCCTCGATCTCACTACCTGTGCTTCATAAATATAATCTTATTGTCCACAACTGCTTATCTTATCAGTCTTGAGAGGAAACATGATTTGAGAGGAAAGATCATATTAGTGAGTGACTATATCCACAGCTTAATTTCCTGACTCTGAGATGTCAATAGAGTTTGTAACAAGTACAAAAAGTTGGTAGGCATTATTTATATTTCATTGTTTTAATTTTAAAAATTGACAAAATAGAGCTCAACCTTAACCACAATTCTCAAAAATGGGTCTACACAATGCAATTCCTTTTATTATTTCGCACCCTTTGTCTGTCACAAGCTATTTCTTTTTGCAGACACATCAGTACATGGCATCTTTTAGTCTGCCACTACATCTTTCACATGAGACAATATACTGTGCCCAAGCCTGTCCTGTCAATGGATTCAACACTGTATCTCACAACCAAGGTTACTACAGTGTTCCGCAAATGCTGACTGTCCCTG
The DNA here is from genome assembly GCF_021869965.1 of Rhincodon typus. Lineage (NCBI taxonomy): Eukaryota > Metazoa > Chordata > Chondrichthyes > Orectolobiformes > Rhincodontidae > Rhincodon > Rhincodon typus. Next base: position 35,295,601 of record NC_063354.1, read on the forward strand.
CTGAGCATTTTCAGAATTTTCGGTTTTCATTTCAAATTTCCAGCATCCATAGTATTTCCCTTTGGTGTCGGTAAACCAGATTTTCTGGTATTGATTTAATTACTATTTGTGGGATCTTATTGTGGGCAAACTGGCTGTTGCATTTTATACCCTACCAGCAAAGACTCTTCATAAGTAGCTAATTATTTGTCATGATCTTTGGAATGTCCTGAGGTTGTAAAAGTTATTATATAAATGGATGTTCCTTTTCTTTCTCAGAAACCTCCCCAGCAAAATTACAGATAAGAATCTGCACTTCCTTACAGATTCTCAATTTCTCCTGAGATGGTATTAGGGGTTATTGCAATGGGGTTGGGGGTTTGGTAGGCAATAATTAGCAAAGTCAGGCCGCTCACCACTTCACGCAGGAGACCCACCTAAATTAGCAAGTTGCCAAATTTTTGGGGGCGGGTGAGTTGGGGGGAAGGAGGTAGGAAAATCATGATAATAATGCTATATCTTATACCTAAACAACGAAGCATGCACTCTGCTAATATACTGCTGTAGTCATCCTTTTTCTTTTCAATAGGATAGGACTTGACTCTTTTGCTTAAAGCAAACTAGCACCATGGCAATCATTTGGTTACATTACTTTCACTTGTTGCAATGCATTCCTATAATCGCTTTCATAAAGGTCACCTACAGAAAGCCCAGGATCTAAGAGGCGACATTATGAGGGAAACATTTCAATGATACACCCCTGATATAATTTTGCTAGACTTTAATTGTATTCAATATTAAATATTAGACATTTTGATTGTCTTCATTCAAACTACGATGCAGATAGAGGTGAAATATCAAGACTGCTGCAGTTTTGGATTTATTTCAGTATTTAATAATAATGGTAGAATTTGAAATAATAGGTGCCCTGACACAGCCCACGGCTGATTGTTGGTCTCATGGCTATACTTGTGACTGGAATATGTTACAGAAGCTGCCCGTGAATTGAAAACTCGTTACAGAAGTAAAAATTACTTGTGCGATCGAAGACAAATGACTGAGGTGGGAAATTAACAAACAAATTGCTAACCGTCAGAAAAATCAATGCTTCCTGTTCTATAATTGAGGAATGTCAAATAATCTTAAACTTAAATTATTGATTGACATGAGAAAATTATTGGGAGATTGTAGCTACCCCGGTTAAACACTTGCCGTACACCGGCTGCAGGACATGCATAAAAGTGCAATTTAAGCCATTACACCTTAGAATGTTTGCAATTTCATATCTCAATAACAATGGAGAACAAAGCTGAAAGTTACTGTTGTGTGGAATCCTAATATATCTCTGTGGTACACAGCGCATATGTTAGACAAATAACTTAATGGAGTAGCACGTTGCCGTTTACCTCTAAAGCAAGCAATGTCAACATGAAGAACATGAAATTTAGGTCCTACATCTCATCTGAGATTGGTCACCCTATTAATATAACAAAGACCGCCCTTAAGCATGTTGGGGAAAAAAGTAACTTGATTTTTATGCCTTCATGAAATAAAGCTCAAAACAATTTGCAAGTCACTTTACGAAGAAGGCTGTTTTATCTTCAAGTATTGGTTCTCGCCAGGAAGTGGCCAGCAGTGGTGTTGAAGAAAGTTGAGGGCTGTTTGTTGGCTTGGCACTCAAATGTCAACACCTGCCAATAGTTCTGCTCCCTTGCATCATCTGTAAACTTCAGCTCATTCAAAGTTCGACTATCCTTTCCTAACTCACAGCAAAGTCCTATTCAACCATCACTCTTGAGTCCAATGACTTGCACTCAGCTTCCAATCCAAAAACACCTCAAATTTCAAGATCTCACACTTGTGTTCCAATTCCTCCATAGCCCTATCCCTCCTCTTTGTAACCTCCTTCAGCCTGACTACACTGCAAAAATATTGCATTTTTCCAATTCTGGCCTTGTGCATATCCTCAAATTCTTCAAAGTTGTGGGTGTACGAATGATGAGAAGCAAGAATCAACAAAGAAATCAAGCCTTGTTGTACTAAGGTCTGTTGTGTGTTAAAGGGGACAGCAAGGACAGGGAAAGGGTAAAGTGCAGTGCCAAAATGAACAAAACAAAACTGCTTGAATAGAAGAATAGAAAAAAATACAAGCAGGAGATTGGCTCAAGACAAGAGAGAGTCACAATAAAACAAAATGCATGGCACTAAGACACAGGAACAGAATGGGCCCTTTATCCACTTACTGAAGATGGTTCAGAAGAGATTTACCAGGATGTTGCTGGGAATGGAGGGTTTGAGTTATAAGGAAAGGCTGGATAGGCTGGGCCTTTTTTCACTGGAGCACAGCAGGTTGAGGGGTAATCTTATACAGATTTATAAAATCTGTATAATCTGTATAATCTATATAAATCTGTATCGATAAGGTGTCTTTTCCCGAGGGTGGTAGATTTCAGGACTGAGAGGCATATTTTTAAGGTGAGACGAGAAAAATTTTAAAAAGACATGAGGGACAATTTTATTTTTAACACAGAGTGGTTAGTGTGTGGAATGAACCTCCAGAGGAAGTGATGGATGTGGATACATTTACAACGTTTAAAAGACATTTGGATAAGTACATGAATAAAAAATGTTTGGAGGGATATGGGCCAAGTGCAGGCAGGTGGGACTAGTTTAGTTTGGGATTATGGTTGGCATGGACTGGTCGAACTGAAAGAAAATTGGGAAGGGAGGATAACCCGTGGAAAGCCAATTGCCTTGCTCTTGATGCCACCCCACTACACCCTTCTCATTAGGACAACATCGTCATGAAGCCCACCCACCTCTGCCAATTTATTGACCCGTGGCCTGGGTCACATGCGTGTAAAGGGGGCCGGAAAAGGTGAATGAAGTTTCTTCTGTATATTTATCATGAAATGTTGGTTATTGAAACTTTTGAGCCTGTCACAAATTTATTGGTACATAGCAAGAAGGAAGACAATTGTCATGGAATTTGTGACCAAGGAGAGAAAAAGAAAGGGAAAAGAAAGAGACAAAGGCTGTCAGAGATAAAAGTGAAACTCAATATTTAAAGGAGGTGGGAAATGGAACGTTAAAGGGTAAGGCAGAAATAACAGAATAGAAATCCAAAACTCGTATTGGGAATTAGTCACGTCTATTGGGCAGTCCATGGCCAAGGAGGGATTGCAGGTCTTCATTAGCTTTCTTCTTGCTCTTGTATCTTTGGCTATCATTCACCTGCATCAAAGCGGGGCTCACCGTTGTATTCGGTTCAGTGCTGTCTTATCCCAGATGTCGAGGTCAAACCTGTCTTCTTCAGGTAGACTTTAGGATATCTACAAAATATTTCAACTGGCCACCTTGTGATCCTTCGCTGGCCATGAGCTGAGAATAGAGAGTGCATGTTGCGGAGTGTTTTGTTGGCATTCTGATGCAGTGGTCTCTCCAGTGCAGTTGCGACACAGAACGATCATTTCAATGCTCAGTATATTTGCATCCTGGAGGATGTCTATTATCGTGCAAATGGTGCATAGCATCTTCAATAGGCAGCACTGATGGTATGTCTGAGCTTTCTTAGGTGTTGACGATAATTCACCAATGTTTTACAAACACACAGAAGTGTTTGTGAGGATGACTGCTCTGTAGACTCCAAATATTGTGTTTGACCCAGCGCAAGGTAATGGTCAACCGAGTTTCATCTGACCAGTTTCTCAAAAGTGGAGGCTTCGTACTGGATCCAGTGTCAACCCCCATGCCCAACTCATCAAAAATAAAGCTGCTGTTGTCCCTGGAGGCATTTGATCCCTTCTGCTATCTTTAGTGGCCATATCAGCCAGTCAGTCGTCAATTATTGGGATATCAAAGGGAGTGGAAAGTTAGCAAATTCTTAATTTTGAACACAAACAGGACATGGGAGGTGAAGGTCTCATGGTATTATTGCTAGACTATTAATTTTGAGACCCTGGTAATGTTCTAGGGACCTGAGTTCACATCCCACCACGGCAGATGGTGGAATTTGAATTCAATAAAAACAATCTGGAATTGAAAATCTAATGATGACTGTGAATTCATTGTCAGAAGAACCCATTTGGTTCACTCATGTCCTTTAGGGAAGAAGACTCCTGTCCTTACCTGTTGTGGCCTATATGTGACTCCAGACCCACAGCAATGTGGTTGACTCTTAACTGCCCTTTGGGCAATTAGGAATGGGCAATAAATGCTGGCCTTGCCAATGATGCCCTCATCCTATGAATGAATTTTTAAAAATCTCTAGAAGCAATGGAAAGTGTCAACTTTCATCAAAGTACTAGGGTATCATTCTCCAGCCGATTAGGTTTGTATTTTGCTATAAACTAACATTTGCTTAGTTGAAAATGATAAGCACATTGAAACAACTTATTGACCAATCACGGTTTTAAGTGACCTGTTCAATATTCACCCTCTACTTTTATTATTCATGAATTAGCATAAAGGAAGAAGATAAGGCCTAAATCAATGTGCAACTCTCTCTCTTAAAATAACAGAGTAAGGATGTCACTCCATGGTCACACCTGGCTGTGCATGTAAGTTTGCCACACTAGCACTAGCACCACACCTAACTTTGCTTTTTGTCCTGACTTGAGCTCATGCAGAGTAGGTTGCTGCAATTGATCCCAATTTTGCCAGATAGGAAGGGAAAATCAGCGAGGTTCTGATTTCTACCAAGTGACCTCTGTAGGGAGGGAAGTGTGTGTGTGCCTAACAGAGAAGGACAGTGTGACTATCTAGTATGTTCCTCACTTGGGAATAATCCAACACTGCTCATTTTGTAGGCTTCGATTGACCACAGAAATTTTCTGCCTCAGAATGGGACTCAATGGTTGTGGATCAATGTCTGGAATTCCTGATGAGCCTCCAGCTTCCTGGTAACAGGTTTAAAAGCAAAAGTATAATCTAGCCCTCTGTCTCACTGTTTGCTGAATTTCAGAATGAGTGGAGAGGATGGAAATACTCTGTAGTCTTTTCCAATGATCCTTACATCTAAGGCACATACAGATTCAATCTGACCAGAAGCAGGGCAAGATTAATTTCACTGCATCCCTACCCTCCTTTTCATGATCCTGGCATTGTTTTGTCACTGTTTTAAGTGTATAGAATGTTAATGAGCTAAGGACCAGAGATGATACCATGTAACCAGCATCCCTAAGGAATCCAAGCAGTAACTCGCAAGACTAAGTATATGTAAGTGAGATGCTCTGTGACAGGAAAGAGTCAAGTTTGTTAAGTAAACTGGAGATTTTCAGGAAATGGAATGCTACTGGTTAATCCAGTATGAGAGTGGTACTTGTGTTAAGGAAAACAGCATAAAAATACAACATGCACCTCAACAGTCTTGTGGCAGTGTCCCTGCCTCTGGATCAGAAGGCCCAGGTTTATGTCCCATCTGTTCCAGCAACATTGATATGACATACCAAAACAGGTTGATCAAAAATATCCGAAACATGCATCCAGTGTTAAGAAAGGGAAAATAATTCCTATATTGTATGTAGTTGCCTGTGACACAAATGAAATGCCATTGTGTTAATATCTGCAATACGGTTAGCAATGATCTGATTTTAATGTGAAATCTGACTAGCCATTGTCTCTGAGTTTGATCTTCCCATCCTATTTACTTACACATTTAACTCTTCACTTGAGGTAAAATAGCACTTTAAAACATTTTGGTACTTCATTTAATACTCTTTCAGAAGTCAATAAGTAACTTTTTCAAAACTCATCCTGACTTTGGGCACATAATTTATGCACATCTCAATGGCTTCCTTGAATTAAGCTTTATCCCTGTGCCACTTTTATTTTATCTCCCACTTTTACCTTAGGTTTTGTTTCTTGAAAATAAGCATTCACAAAAAAAGCAGTGCCACAGAGGGAAGGAATAACAATGAAATCAGCTTGGCACCATTTTAGATTCTGTCATGCACATGGCGTCCATTTTGGAATCTGATGAACATTAACGGGGGTTTCAGGTTCCATTGATTTAGTCAGTTTTGCTGCTTTACAGCTTGTGCATAATTTGAACTTTGTTTCAAATTTGTTCCTGTAAAGTGCCAGAATCCTTTATGTGACTGGCAGATATTTCTTCTATTAAAGATAGTAATAGCTTCAAACAAAAAATAAACGCTGATTTCATCAATTATTTTACAGTCCAGCGCCCACGCCTTGTTTGTGTCAGTGAGGCATCAGTATAATTTTGCAGGGGCTGTACATTGTGCCACTCACAGAAGGTAATATTGAATGAAATTGAGAATACCATTTAATTGCATGTATCACATTGAACAGCAACATATGAGGAAAGGAATGGAATTATCAGCACAACAGTCCATCTTTCCGTTATGAATCTTTGACTAACCTGACTTAAATGTCAAAATAAGGCTACCAGTCTCAAAAAGAACTCAGTTCTAATGTTTAAATAACTGAGCCGAGCTATCTACATTCGAAAAAGCTGTAACTGATTAAAATAAGAACTCTGTGCTGTTGGTTTTAGATTGGTATTCATCAAACAAAAGGCCAACATTTAAGGCTAATACATACTTGGTAAGGTGAAAGGTTAATCTAACATCCTTACCACTCTTGGATGATTTAATCAGCTTACATTTACGCTTTGAGGATTTCAGAGAGTCTTGGCAAAATTAAAAGTGGAACAAAATTTTACATTTTACATACTTGATGACTCCCGACATTTCTCTAATTCCATGTGACAACACTCATCAGTAGAAATGTTTTCTGATGTATTATACCATACTAACATATGAGATAGGAGCAGAAGTAAGCCATGTGGCCCTTCAGACCCACTCTGCTATTCCATAAGGTCAAGGTGGATTAATTTGTGTTCTGAATTCCACATTCCCATCTATCCCTGTAACCTTTGATTCCCTTGCTTAATCAGTCTCAGTATTTTCAAAGTTGAGGAAATGTTAGAGTCACAGAGATCTTCAGCACAGAAGGAAAGGCCTTTGGCCCATTATATTGCCACCAGCGAAAAACAACCACCTAATTACTGTTATCCCAATATTTGATGGAGTAATAATCCTAACAGAGTTACAAAATTATTGATGTGGTAACAAATTGTATTGATCCACAATTATTCTACCCCTCGACTGGATCCTTTCTGAAATAAAGATAGTTAACAGGAGTGACTTGTCTAAGATATAGACTGGAATTTAACTCAGTTCAATGGGGTCATGGTTTTGGACATAGAACTGGTTACCAAAGAACTTTGCTTTTTATCTCCACTTCTGTTGCAAAAATGCACTGGCCAACCAGTTAGCAGCTGGGCAGCGGTAACAACTAATCAATGATATATAGGGCAGATGCTGACAATATATGAAGTGTATCTCATCTTGGGGTGGCACAGTAGTTAGCACTGCTGCCTCACAGTACCAGAGACCTAGGTTCAATTCCACCCTGGGTCAACTGTCCTAATGGAGTTTGCACATTCTCTCTGTGATTGCATGGATTTCCACTGGGTGCTCCAGTTTCCTCCCACAGCCCAAAGATGTGCACATTAGGGTGGATTGGCCACACTAAATTGCTGCATAGTGTCCAGGGATGTGCAGGCTTAGGTGGATTAGCCATGGGAGGTGCAGAGTTACAGGGATTATGCTATTTGGAGGGTTGGTATGGACTCAATGGGTCAAATGGTTTTCTTCCACACTCTATGGATTCTAATATTGTCTGGGTTTCTGGATTAATGGTCTAGCAATAATACTATTTGGTGATAATACATATATTTTCCTTCACTTTTGGAATCATAGCCTGGTTTGAGCACCACACAGTGTGGGACTGGTTGTCAGAAGCTATGACAGACAGCACCAAAAATCAAATGGAGTTCCAGGCTGGTGATGATCTCTGTAGTTACTGCAAGTCCAGCCTGAGGTGTGTGAAGATCTGGAGGAGATTGTGTGAAAATCTGGTGGAGATTGTGTGAAGATCTGGTGGAGATTGTAATAAGATCTGGTGGAGATTCTAGAGGGTGTGTGCGCCCTGGTTTAGACAGTGGAAAAGCACCATCTGAAAAATAATAGTGAATTATGACAGCTCTAAAATAAGTGACATGTATCTGATGTGACCTTTTATAAAACATGCACAGGCCAGAAAGAAGGATGAAGATTCTGCAGCTTTAACATTGTGGCAGTAACCCAGCAGCTGCAGAGGCCTGGTAAACATGCTAAAGCAGCAGTTAAGAGTCAATCACATTGCTGTAGGTCTGGAGCCACATGTCGGCCAAACTGGCTTCCTTTCCTATGGAAAATTAATGAATCCAAGAGGGCAGATGCAGTGGGATTGTGGGGTCCTCTCAGCACCCCTAGAAATGTGCCTGCAACCCAATTATATACTCAACATGGAGGTGGCATGGCCATCAGATATTCTGGTGGTGGCTTCTTCAGCGAGAGGCAGAACTAGAGGAGGGGGGCTGGGAGAGTGGAAGGGCAAGTGGCCACAGACAGGATGGTGAAGTGTCAGAAAGCCAGACAGGGGACCAGGCGCAGAGACCTCTATGGAAGTGAACTCATATTTAGGTGTTCTTCCTGAGTTTGAGCATGACAGTCATCTGGGTCCTCAAAAGATCACATTTCATTCTCTGCCATTCATTCATCAGCACATTGGCACACATGCCTGGTCAACCCCAACCAGCATTGAGACAGTCAGAAATATAACACTGGAACACATTCCTCATTCCTCAAAATAGGATTACACACCCATGAAGCCCAAGGGCAGTTGCAGTCACAGTGCCATTGCAAATCTCGTACAAATGCTCCTACTTGGTACCAGTTCCTGGTTGAGGTTCGAGAGGTTCCTCATCAGCCTTGAGCTCAGCATAGGGCCTGGAATCTCACAATCGTCTCGCATCAACCCATCTTAAGTGATGTTCTGGTGGCATAATCCCAGGGCCTGAACTCGAACATTGTAAAATGGCACACAGTCCCCTCGGTTCCACCAGCAACCAGTTCTCACCATTAAAATTCCAACCTTGGTAACAGAAATGTTGAAAGATGCTGCAGTATTTACAATTACTAACTGAATCAGTGAGGTGTGGAAATGAGAAGGAGGCATAGCAGCAGCTCTATTGGGGGTGTGTGCCAAGCACAGTCACCCCATGCAGGGTACTGCCAAGTCCATGATGTGACATGCATCACTGATGTGACACTGGCCACTGTTGAATGTCAGTTCACTATTTCCAATGACTTCAGCACTAACTGGAGCAGAGGAGATCACAAGCGAACCTAAATATTTTGCCATCCCAAACTATTTCGGGCGTCAATGTTTGCACAGCTTGATTGCCAATCCAAACCAGGTAGGAATAGAAATACTGGAATAGAAGTTGATCATTTAGTCCCTCAAGCCTGTTTTTGCCATACAATTGATAATCTGTGATCTCCATATCCCTAATAGCTTTGGTTAGCAAAAAAAACTCTTCATTTCAGTTTTAAAATTCAATCAAAAATCAATTACCATTGTTTCAAACTTCTACCTCACTGTGTGTGTGAGAAAGTGTCTTAATTTCATTCTTGAATTCGCCTTTATTGTTCAACTAATCAGTAAATTGGTGCTTTTGAGTAATTTGTTAAATGGAAAGAATTCCTAAATAGCTGTATTCTGGTGTTGTGCATTGTTCAATATGGCCAATTGTAGTGATTTATAACCTATGACCTGTCGTTCAGCCATTGTGAATGAGGCAGATTTATTTATGAGATCACTCAAGTTTTTAATCAATGGCGCTGAACAAACTGCTATGACCCTAACATATTGATAAATAGAAACTAACAAGCAGTCTTCAGAGTTAACTACATTTTCTTAGGGAAGTCAGGGTCAAAATGAGGTCCCTGATTGTGATTAACATTTGGTTGATTTCCAGTCCCAGTGATTAGAGATATTGGCCAATGACTAACATCTTTCATACATTCATATACCAATGTCAGCAGAAGTAATAGTATTGCATTGACCCATATCAGCTGCTGGTGACTTTGTTAAGTTTTGGCAACAAATTGTGGGACAAGTAAATACAGAATATTTCCACCAGCATTGGTCAATCCTTGAGTCGAACCTAAGAAGTGTTGACAAATATAGAATGTTCTAAATAGAATTTATAATAAAACTGCTTTTTTTCTATAACACTCCAAAGGCTCGTAAAGAAAATTTAACTTTATAAAATTTGCTTCAGTAGGGATGATTATGCACACTAATGCTCACTCCCCCTCACTCCTCCATCTTACAAAAAAATAACCATGTCCAAAAGTTTCTTAAACAAAAACAGAAATTTCTGGAGAAACTCAGCAGATCTGACAGCATCCGTGGGGAGAAAGCAGAGTTAACGTTTTGGGTCCAGTGACTCTTCCACTGTACAGTTCTGAAGAAGGGTCACAGGATGTGAAACATTAACTGTGATTTCTCTCTATAGATGCTGCAAGATCTGCTGAGTTTCTCCAGCAATTTCTGTTTTTGTTTCTGATTTCCAGCATATCTGCAGTTCTTTGTTTTTTTTATTCCCCTGAAAGCTTCTTGCGTGGTTGAGTGTGACAAGAAGCTAGTGTGATTCTTTATGAAATCCTTGCTGCAGAGATCCTTATAATAGTTACTGAAAAATACATCATCAAAATTTTTCCAATTTGGAACTCATTTATCATTGACGCAGACAACACAGTTTCGAAAGATGAAAGATGAAAGACCATAGATCCTGTGACAGTCACCAGCACAAGACTTATCCATTCTCAGACTTCTGCAGCAGAACAGGGCAAGGTGAAATTTTCAGGCATTTGATATTGATTACCAGAGCTCCATTCTGTAACCAGTTCAATTTCTCAATCATATCATTTCGCAATTAAATCTCAAATGTCACATCTAAGATTGAAAAACCGTTGCTGCTTTCCTTACTTCTTTAGCACAAGTGCATAAGGGAGACATCTTGTCAAGTTTATTAACAGTCAAAATGTAAACCCAGCATTTCTAATGCTAACTTGTAAAAACAAAGTATACTTTATGGTTTTCCAAAAATATTGCTTAAAAGCAAAACAGATTCATGTGAAGAAGACTACCCTGCATTGAGAGTTGGTGCTGGACTAGTCCTCCAGAGGCCCTGGTTAATTCTCTAGAAACAGGTTCAAATCCTAGTAAGATCAGTTGGTGGAATTTGAATTCAATTACTAAAATCTGAAGTTAAAAGCCTACCTCAGTGACAGTGACTGTAAAACTACCATTGATTGGAATAAAAATCCATTATGTTACCTCCAGACATGCAGTAATGTGGTTAACTGCTCTCTGAAATGGCATAGCAAATCACTCAGATCAAGGGTGACTAAAGATGATGCCATCCCATGAGAGGATAAAGAACCCAAAACAGAGCTAAAATCGTTAGGAACCATATCAGTGGATTTCCAATGAACGTTTAGATGTGGCTAATTACATGGTTAACTTTTACCCCTCTCTACTCTTGCTTTTTGATGGATTGATCAAAACATAGCAGGAAAAAAATTATACGCCTTTCACTACAAATCATATTGATGTGCAAATCAGTATGAAGCCCCCAATATTGGTTAGACTTTGAGACAAAGGAAGTCCAAATCTGTATCCAGGGTTTTTCCAGCCCTGTCTGTTACTCACAGGAAAGGGGTTGAGAAGGATCATTTATCTCCCAGGAGATTGAATGTACTGAACATGCTCGGTAAACAGACCATACACTTAAGTAAATGTGGCTTAAAGAACCAAAGATGGATGATCATTAGTTCATTAGATTATAACAACTAAGAGCTGGAGAAGGCCATTCAGCCCATTGGGCCTGCTCCATCATTAAAGAAGATCATTAAATAGGAGCAGAATTAGGTGATTTAGCTTATTGAGTCTGTTCCACCATTTAGTCATGGTTGATATGTTTCTCTACCCCATTCTCCTACCTTCATCCCATAATCCTTGATTCCCTTAGCATCAAGGACCTATCTATCTCAGTCTTAAGTAAACTCAATGATTTGACCTCCACAGCCCTCTGCAGCAATGAATTCCACAGATTCGTCACCCTCTGGCTGAAGAAATTCCTCCTTATCTCAGTTCTAATGTGTCATCCCTTTACTCTGAGGCTGTGCCCTTGGGTCTCTCCTACTGGTAGAAACATTTTTTCCATGTCCACTCTATTCAGGCTGTTCAGTATTCTGTAGGTTGCAATGAGATAAGCCTTTCATCCCAGAATCATTCTTGTAAATTTCCTCTGGAGCCCCTCCAACGATCACGGCTGATCCAATGTGGCCTTAACTTCATTTTCCTGCATGTCCTACATAACTCTCAACTCCCGTGTCGATCAAATATCCATCAGCTGAGTTTTCAATACGTTCACTGACTCAGCCCTTTCTGGAGGAGAGAAGTTCCTCCTCATCTCAATCATAATTGGGAGACCAATTGTTAACAAAGAATGCCCTAGTTCTAAATTCCTTCATGAGAGAAAACATCATCCCAGAATTTATATCTTGACATGTCCCCTCAAAATCTTCTGCATGCCAATAAGATCACCTGTTTCTTCTAAACTCTACTGGGTTTGGGCCCAATCTGCTCAGCCTTTCCTCACAAGACAATCCTCTCATGTCAGAAAGCGGCCTGTTAAACAGGAGAATGGAAACGCCACAGGAAATGACATTTTTTTTAAAAAGAATTTTGTTTTTCCAAATAAATGACAGTTTACAATCTTATAGTAGCCTATATATAGAACAATATCCCAATGTACTCTATATGGAGAGTGGGAGACCTTCAGTCTTGAATTCTAAGGCAAGGTACAGAGGGTTTTCACAGAGATGGAAAGGTCACAGGCAAGCAATGCCTGTTGAAACCTCCTTTGAGGGAATAGGATGTAAATATTTCCTGACATGTCTCCACGGGCTCCAACCTGCAGCAGTCTGCAGTCATGTGTGAAATGGAACAGTCAGATGAGCTCCCTTTCCTCAATGTTCCAGTTGGGAAGTTGGTAGAGGATTCTCTACTACTGTTGACTGCAAACCTTCCTTCATTGGTCAGTGTACACTTTGGGATTCCCTTACACTGACTGGTCTTATTGGTAACCTCGTGAGTTAGAGCCCCAGACATTTGTTTGGTGGGCCAATCTGATGCTGAAGTAGGGTGCACCACAGCCATTCTGTAGGTTAATGGCTATGCTGATCAGTTTATTTCTTGCTGTATGTTGTACAATCTCAGGAAAGGGCCAAATCTGGTCACTACTGGTCCTGAGAGGTACCCAGTCTGCCAAAAAGATTACCCTGGTAGGGCATGGCATCTCAGAGGTTTAAGCAGTGAGTGAAGTAGCTGTTTTACACAACATGTATAGCATTCACCACTTACAGGGGACTGCTGTCAAACCAGAATTACATTCTCTCTATCATGCTAATGGATGATGTGATAAATAAACTTCAGTGCCAGGTAGGCTATGTGTCCAATAGACTGGCAACTCATGTCAAACAGCACATTACTTTGGCTATTTGCAATAAACAAGGGACCTACTCGACTTAACTAGAACGTACTCACAAAACATACAACACAGTGTCCAACATTAGATGCAAATCTAAAATTAGACAACATTTGCCGGATTATCCCAAGTGTGCAAAGAATTCTGTTGCATCTAAATATGCACCATCTAAATATGGTGAGTCAGGCACGCAATATGGTGCAATGTGTGTGCTGGAAGCTGTGTATGTTAATACAGAGGGCCCTGTTCTGAACAGGCAGAGAGAACATGTGCACACAGCACAATTGTTTCAAACTCAACATTTCAGGTAATAGCCTTTCATTTGTTCATTTCTCAGGGCAGTACCCTGACCAGTCAAACTGCCTGGTTTAAAATTCAAATAAAATCTAGTTGTTAACCATTAACATAAATTAATGCATTCTTCTTGGCAAGGCCTTGACCAATCAAAGTACACTTGCTAACCAATCAGCACCGTCCTCTCATGTTGTATAAATGTTGACTTTCCCCTTGTGTTATTCTTGTGAATTATCCTGATAAGTGTAATGTGGAAAGCTTCACCAATATGTGACTTTATTCAGCAATACTAAAGATCTATATAACAAAATGACTATTTGAATAAAAGATCTAAGAATTTCAAGCACACATTCTATGCAGTGTAAGTCATGTTTACGTGGTTGTTTGCTCTGGTTTAAAAAGATATTACACCGGAAATTGACCCCACCAACAATACTGGCTAACAGCCCAGATCAAAGTCATCAACATTTGTGATTTCTGTTATAGTCTGTTTGCAAATAGGGTCTAAAAGGAAGGTTTCTTTATTTAGATGCAAGGGCACACACAGGCACCTTTTAAAAGCTTTTAAATATTAAAATTATGTTTAGATGTTGAAACAATCAAATAACTAAATAGTCCTATATTGTTGAGCTGATGGTATGGAAGGCTAGACGCTGATTAAAAATGAAAATGAAAAGTTTCAGTGATCGACAAGTGCTATCTGGCAAGTGGTCATGTACTTTTTTCATGATTTAATGTCGTATGTGTATCAGGAGGACATACAAATTCAGAACAGAAGTCAGCCATTCAGTCCCTTGAGCCTGTTTTGTCATTTTACAAGGTCGTGGTTCGTCTGATTGGATGCTGGAGATCTGAACTCAAAATGCTGGAGAAACCCAGCAGCTCTGGCAGCAACTGTGGCAAGCAAAAGTGAGAAAGTCACTGCTCAACGACATCATATTGTACTTGAAATGTTAACTCGATTTCTCTTTTCACAGATGCTGCTAAACCTGCGAGGTTTCTCCAGCACTTCCTGCTTTTTAAGAAACTATTAACTCTGTCTTAAAAATATTCATTGACCTTTTCTCCAATAGTCTCCAGGGAAGAGAACTTTATGGTCTTACAGCCCTTAAAAAGAAAATTCTCATCTTCTTCCTAAAAGCAGTTCACCAGAGGGAGAGGTCACATACTGGTTCTGCAGCACAAAACTCAAGTGACCATCTTGATGGGGCAAGTTTCAGAAAGAAGCTGATGGATATACACCACAAATTCCTTGACGCATTGGAAAACCTGCTTTATATTTAGACACAATAGCAGTATCTGAGCTATTGTAATGAGCATAAGATAGAGGCAGGACCTGCATATGGTGAAGTACTATACAAAACTGCACTGCTGTCTGAATGATGAGTAGGTTTGTGTTCAGTCACCAAATGCCAGCATGGCCCCCAGAACTTATACACAATAGTCTAGCTTAGGTCCAACCAGTCATATATAAGTTCTTCATACTGTCCTTGCACTTGTACTGTAAGCCCCCAGTTATGAAGCCTGGATTATGGTATACTTTATTAACAGCTCTGATTACTGTTGTTCCATTGGCTGCATACGTTGTAACACTTAGGCTTTTCTTCTGAAGAATAAAGGGCTAAGTTTAGGGTTACAGTGAGAGAAGAGAAGAACGTAATTACAGCTACATTCTTCCAGTAGTATAAGCTTCTCAGTCAAAAGAGACCATGAGTTGAGAGAGACATAGGATGAGAGGAGAAAGATTGGCTATATGCAAACCCTCATCTTCAATAGATTTAGCTGCTGATTGACTTGGTCTCAGAATAGCCCTTCCCTTAATGTCCAGAACCATTTCCTCCACAAGATTTAGAACATACAAGTGTACCCCTGATTAATGTCTGCTATTTGTAGTCGTATGTCCACTTCCGAAAGTCAGCATGAAGTACATTGTGCAATCCAATTGAGCGATGTCATGGCTGAAAAGCTGTAAGTGTGCGTAAGCTCAGATGTGGGTGACAGCTGTGGTAGAATTGAGAGGGTGAATTAAAACAATGGATGTTAGGTATGATTTATGATTGGTTGAGAATTTTGGTCTACGTATGGTGCATTGAGCGGTGTCTGAGGTGGGTGGCACACTTGGTAGGTTACAGTATTCGAAGATGCGCTCACTGATCTGGAACATTCACATGAGACCATTGAACTTCTGGCTCCATATCTTGATCCTTAGGGTCACAGACCTGGCATTATCCTCTGCAACTTTCTGTTCCTACTTTTTCTCAGTATGTGCCTGGAGGGTCATCTGTCCACCTGAGTAAGCAGGCTCCTTTCCTCTCTGTCACTTCCAACAAAATCGCCAGTGCAGCATAAGAAAACCTGAAGACCTTCTTTTTCCTCTTTTATGCCATTGATCTTTCTTGTCCAGGTCAGATTCAATTCTAAAATAACTCCCAATACCTGCTGAGATTCCAGTCACAAAAGCAGCCTTCGATCATTGCCCTCTGCCTCCTGCCACTAAGACAGTTTTGGGTACAGTTTGCCAAACTGCCATGGATCCTATGAGCTCTTACCTTCTTGACCACTCTCACATGCAAGATCTTGTCAAAAGCTTTACTGAAGTCCATGTAGACTTCATTCACTGTACTCCCTTGTTCACATACCTGGTTATCTCCTCGAAAAACTTAATAAAACTTGTCAGACCTGTTCTTGCCCTGTTTCGTAGCTATCTTTGAATAATCCATG
>NC_063354.1:35312075-35504958 GCF_021869965.1 Rhincodon typus
ATATAGATTTTCCTATAAGTAGCTGCTCTTGGTCCACTTTAGCCAGATCATGTATTATCATTAGTAAGAGTCAGCCTTTCTCAATTCAGACCCTTTCATTCTGGTGCATCTTTGTCCTTCACTCCGAGTACCTTAAATCTTACTGAGTTATGATCACTATTACCGAAGACCCACTGGCACTTCTTAATGCTGCAGGATGATCTAAAAACGTACTATTCACACAACTCTCAGGTTTGTAGATCAGTTCTCTATCTGGTCAAATTGGTGGCACTTCCTGTAGATGTGGTCATCCAGACTGCCAGAAACATCTAAGAGTTCCCATATACAGCAAGCTGTGTAATTCACACGATTGAACTCCCCTGCCATACTTTAAGTAAATTCCTCTCAAGTAATTTTCGACTGGGCATAAATTTTGGCTAGGTTTCTTTTACAATTGACTGAAGATTATTAGAAAGTAGAAATTTCTCACCCCTTAATGACAATTCAGCTCCTTCTCGTGTGCCTATAAATTCTGACAAGTCGGCTCCATCTTGTGTGCTAGTTTAAAAATTTACGTTTTTCCAAAATGATTGGGGTTGAAACACAGTCCCCAGCAGCAGCTGTTCAACATCAATCAACTCGTGGATTTCCTATAATGTTACAGTCTGAGCTTTTCAAAAACTCAGCCAGGCAGCGCTGGTAGGGAACTTGCTCCTCCTTTCTCAGTGCTGTGTTTAGAATGAATCCAATCCCCTCGACTTTTAAAATCTCTCTGCTCCTTCCCTCTCTGAGGAGTATTTATGATAAATCCAAATCATCTCAATTATTTTAGTCCCAGGACATCTCTGCAGGAGTTCCTCAGGGCACTGTTTAAGTCCCAACCACCTTTATCTGCTTCATCAATGACCTTGCCTTCAACATAAGCTCAGACTTGGGGATGTCCACTCATGATTGCACAATGTTCAGCACTGTTCAGGACTCCCCGGGTACTGAAGCAGGTCATGTACATATTGTTCCTTCATTTTTAATGATCAATCACTGGAGATCGAGATTTTACAGTTGTTTTATTCAAGCAACACAGAAAGGGATGCACCTCAATTTTAAACCAAAGTGAACTCTAAAGTATGTAGAATGTTGAATATCTTTATTTTGTTAGCATCTCATTGTCCAAATTTCAATCTTCCCTCATACAAACATAAAACACAGATGTGTCCATTCTATGTCATAGGTTAATGCCATTAAGGTCTTCTGCACCCAAACAGGGAGCAATCAATTTTAACCTAGATATTGCTGGCTCTTTCTTTGTTATTGTTACTACTCTGTTTCTCTTATTGAGGCCCTCTAAGAATGGTTTTATTAACAACAGCTGTTATTTGCACAGGCGGCTACAGAAATTCTGCTGACATTAGTCCCTAGGATGCATAAGGTTCATTCAATATAGAGAGCTGAAACCTCTTTTTGCTTTAGTATGGAAATATCATTTAACCCGTACAGTCCAAATTCTAAATTTACTGTAACAATATGCAGCAAGACCTGAACAATACTCAGAGCTGATAATAGTCAAGTAATATCACGATACACAAGTGTCAGGCTATGACCAATACTGTGGCTACAAGCACAAATCAGAGGCTGGGAATTCAGCAGTGAGTAACTCCATTTCCCAAACTCTGTCCACCATCTACAGGGCATACGTCGGGAGTGTTATGCAATATCCTTCACTCGCTTTGATGGGTGTAGCAAAACAGTCTGTTCATTTGGCACTGTATCCATCACCTTCCAAGTTACTTCCCTTCACTACTGATCCGCAATGGTAGTAGTGTTTACCATCCACAAGGTATTCTACAGTAACTCAACAACATTTCTCTGATAACACCTTACAACTTTGCAACCTCTATCATTTAGAAGACAAGAGCATCAGATGCTGTTCTTTCACTGTCACCTGGTCAGGAACTCCCTCCCTAACAATGCTGTGGATGTATTTAAACCCCACAAAAGTAGTAATGGCTCAAGGAAGCAGCTCACCACCACCTCTTCAGGGGCAATTATGAATGTTTAATAAAAGCTGGCCCAGTTAGCAGCATCCAATTCCATGAATGACTGAGCAAAATAAAAACATCACCCCTCCCTAATATTTGCACCACTGTTATAATCTCTGTTGGAGAGGAAATATACAGATGCCTTAAGAATTTTAAACGATACTAAGATTAACTTCATCTCTTGGTTGCTTGATCGTGTCATTCCTGTGATAACCCAGGGATACTAACACTCCACGAACCACTATTGCTCTGAATGTATTTTAAATATTTTACATAAAAGCTCCTGTAGAGATTCATTGAGGCAAAGCAATCTATGTCCGCTGTTCATCTTAACAATGACAATTTGCAGAAAATGAGTTGCAAATAAAGTCTTTGTTACTCATCAAAGAACCAATAATTTGATTAGCACATGGATTTAAGCTTCAATGTTGTAGCTAATCCATGGATCAAAAACGTTCCTATATCTTGAAGCTGGGCTTTAGACTCCTTGAAGCAAAGTTAGCATGTATTATACACTTTGCATTTCTAATGCACATAATTTACAATTGTAAGAAAAATTATTTTGCCTGTTTTCAAATCATTGATAAGTTGTGTCAACCCAAAGAATGTGATGTCCAAAACTTTTATTTTGGGAATCTTTTTTGGGATCACATATAAAGCTTTTCTTAAGTAAATAAATCAAAAATAATTGTTTACCTACTTATCACAGACTTCTGAAATCAATGTAGAGCCCAGGAGGATTTTCCTTAATGCACAGTTTTGATGAAACCTATGTTCCTTTGTGGGAGTTGACATTTAAACAGTACAGTTTGAAAATAATGAATTCAGGCAATTTCCAGAGAAAAGAACAATCATAAGAGAAACAAAAACAGAAGTTGTTGGTCTGGCAGCATCTGTGAAGAAAAGATCAGAGTTAACGTTTCAGGTCCGGTGACCCTTCCTCAGTTGTAGTGTCCCTACTGCTGAGCCAGGAGGCCTGGGTTCAAGTTCCATCTGTCCCAGTTGTATGCTACAATATACTTGAACAAGTTAATTAAGTAAATACATTGTCAAGTGTAATGGGTGTGATTTGACCATATTGACCACCGCGAGAGAGTGTTACCGACCAGAATGGGCTTTTTTTTTATTCCAATGATATGTTGTTTTGGGGTATATATGCATTGAAACAGTGGTGTAAAGCAGGTGGTGTTGGATTGTTAGTATATGCAGTGCCTAATATTTAATTCCATTGACTGTAATGAAACAGAGTATCAGCATCTTCACTTTATGGGGAACCTATCCAGTTCCATTTGAGGGCAATTTCTACCCTTTGTGAGTTGCATACTTGTGATGAGTTGCTATCATTCAAAGTTATGGACAGTTTGAATTAGAGATCTGATAAAATGCTGACCTGTAGCATTGCAATGAGTGAATACAACTCCTAAAACGTTGGTAGTTCTATAGTGGCAGGGGTTTTGTGAATTACCAACAGGTATAGAGGATATTCTTTCATTTGCTTTAGGGAGTATGATGTAGAATATGAATGATGCAGGGAGATATACTAGTGCTGAAGACATATGACCCATGTTGAAACTCTGGAAAATACATATTGACCTGGAAGATTTTACAATTTACGCAGTGAATATCGCTCACAATTAAGATTATTAATGTGAGTGCCATTTCCATCGCTTCACTCAAAAGTATCTCAATAATCATTGCCCCATATCCAATCCCCAATAACTCTGTCTTATTCTACTCTCTCTGTGCAGTTGACACAGAGACTCACCAGCTCTTTAAGATCAGACTGAGAGGTGTGCTGACTGGCAAAGATGGTGTATGAAGGTGTCAGGGGTGTAGGACCTTAATTGCCATTTTGATAGAAAACTGGTTCGAGCATGTCCTATCTATTGTTTGACCAGTTTCATCGGTGATAAAGCCTAAGAGGAGACTGTAATGTTCTCTGGCAAGACCAGTAATTTGTTAATTAGTTTTAGGAATCGAAAACCTAGGCATTTATTAAAATAACCCCAACAGCGTTCATGGATTAAATGAAAACTATTTTACTGCACTAAAATCAAAGAACACGAATCCTAATGACCATATTCTATTTTAAATAGTTAGTTATATTAAAGATATTAAAAGTGCAATCAGGTACTTATTATCTAAACTGATTATACTCCATTTTCCTACTACATCCATTTGACATGCACCATGTCAAATACTTATTAGAGGTTTGAAGGTTACTGGTTCAAAAACTTGCAGCAGGAATGAAATTTGTTTGGATTTTCTGCACACTCCCAGCAAGGTTGTCCATTCAAATCCTCTCCATTCATCCAATTATTGCAATGCCTCCTTTCAATGCAGGTATCTCTAGCATCTTAAGCACAACCACCTTGGATCAGAGCTCTCCTGGTTTTAAAATTCTTTAACTTTGGAGTTTTACATTTATAACGAAACACTTATTCTCTCTCAGCTTGGCCATACCAGAAGTTCACCTTGCCATTAGGAGTTCTTCCATCATGAATTTTTTTTTTAAAAACTTTTTTACAGCCAAAACACAAAACTTCAAGTGAACATGGATGCATTCCCTAATGGAACCAGTTTGGTCCAAATCTAAACAGTTTGAGCACTGAATTAGCCTTTATATTTCACTTATGCAGATTTATTTTTTCTCTGTTAATTATCTGCCAAGTAACCTGATCACATGATGATCACATACTGGAACCTTGCTGTTTTACTGTAAATTCCCTATCCCACATATTCTCATTTGAATGATTGTCACCGCAAATCAAATATTGGTTATTCACCAACAGCACACAGGTCATCACAAGGGTACATTTTAAATTCATGTTGTGAAGCCTGAAGGAGATGAAAATAATCTGGGCAACTACCACTGATGCAATTCCCCCCAAACCCCTGTCCAGGCATTATTACCCGTATCCACACTGTCTTACTTGATTGCTGTTGCCAGCCTGAATTGGGTGACCTACTTGATATCATCAGACCACTTGCGGATTCGCTCTACATGAATAAGGCCGAAATCTTCAAAATGGATCCAACAGCTTTGCTGTTGAAACAAGCCAGTTGCTGGTGCACTTCACTTGTCAGCCAGTCCAAAGTTTAAACCATCTCCCACACGAACAGGGCAGCATAGCACACTGCACATGCTTTCCCACAAATGGCCCCAGAGCTTTGAGTGTTTGGCAAACTCAGGTGAGTGATAAGCTATACCAGCTTTCACTGCTAATGCAGCCTCTTTGGGGTGCTCTGGAAATTGAAATAAAGCTTCCTCACAGTCTTGTAAAAGGAATTTTCAAGGTTGTAGACATACTCGCTGACCAGGTGGGTTTGGTTGCAAACGTTTCGTCACCCTGCTCGGTAACATTGTCAGTGCACCTCCGGTGAAGCATTGGTGTTCTGTCCCACTTGTTATTTATATGCCTTGGTTTGCTGGGGTGGGTGATATTATTTCTGGTTTTGTTTCTCAGTGGTTTATACTCAGAGTCTAATTCAATGTGTTTGTTGATGGAGTTCCAGTTGGAATACCAGGCCTCTAGGAATTCCCTGGCGTGTCTCTGTTTGGCTTGTGCGATTATGGATGTGTTGTCCCAGTTGAATTCGTGTCCCTCGCTGTCTGTGTGTGGTGAGACAAGTGAGAATTGGTCGTTGGTGTTCGTGTATCCGTATTGTTAATTTTCTTCCAGTTTGGCCTGTGTACTGTTTCTAACAGTCCTTGCATGGTATTTTGTGTATTGTCCCAGTTTTGCCAGTTTTGGTATGGGATCCTTCACGTTTGTCAATAGCTGTCATAGGGTAGTTGTCGGTTTGTGGACTACTCTAATACCTAGGGGTCTGGATAGTCTTGTGGTCATCTCTGAAATATCCTTGATGTATGGTAGGTGATAAGTGATTCTGGTCATGTTGTGTCTTCCTGTTGTGTTCTGTCTCTGACGTAATGGCGGATTGTGCTTTTCAGGTATCCATTTCTTTTGAAGACTGCGTATAGATGCTCCTGTTCTGCTTTGTGTAGTTCTGGGTTGCTGCAACATGTTGTGGCTTGTTTAAATAGTGTCCCGATGCAGCTTCATTCATGGGCTTCAGGGTGGTTGCTAGTGTAATTGAGTATTTGGTCCATATCTGTGGTCTTTCTATATATGCTAGTCTGGAGGTCCCCATTGTTTTTGTGTTCTACCATTATGTCCAGGAAGGGTAGTTGATGTGTTGTTCTCTTCTTTTGTGAATTTTATCCCGGTAAGGATGTTGTTTATGTATTGATGGGTTTGTTCCTGTTTAGTGCGTTTAATATTCACATAGGTGTCATCAATGTATCGGACCCAAAGTTTGTGTTGTATAGTGGGGAGCGCTGTCCGTTCTAACCTTTGCATTACTGCTTCTGCAATCAGTCCTGATATTGGGGATCCCATTGGTCTCCTGTTGGTTTGTTTGTATGTACTGTTGTTGAAGGTGAAGTGGGTCGTGAGGCACAAATCTAGTCGTTTCGTGGTGGTGTCCTTATTGATGTTGTTGGTGTCCTGGGTTGCCTGCTTACTTGATTCGCCTAGCAGTGTGACAGTTATTTCTTTGGCTAGGTCGATTTTTATGGATATAAATAATGCTGTTACGTCGAAGGATACCATTTTCTCATTCTCTTCTATCCTGGTGTCCTTGATGATGTTGAGGAATTCTTGGGATGAGTAGATGGAGTGATAGTCCACTAAGTAGTTCAATTTCTGTTATAGTTCTTTGGTAAGTCTATATGTTGTTGTACCTGACAGTGAGACAATGGGTCTGAGGGGGACTCCTGTTTGGGGCATCCATAGAATTGGGTGTGTTGGATCCCTCTTCATTTTTTGGTCATCAGTCTTGCTGATGTCTCCTGAGTTGTGTAATTTCTTGACAGTTGTTGCAATCCGATTTCCTGGCTGAAGTGCTCCATGTCCAGTTCTGGCTTGCCAGGGCTTTTGAATGGCTATACTACTCACACTTGCAATCACTAGTAATTGTTAGGGTAAAATAATGATCCCCAGTGCCCTCTTGTAGCACAGTGGTTGTGTCCATACCTCAGGATCAAGAGGCCTGGATTCAAGTCCCACCTGCTCCAGAGGGGTATCATGACTTCTCTGAACAGGTTGATTCGAAAAATAGATTAAATAGAAAAAAGATCCCTGTGGCCCTGTTATGGTGCAGTGTTAGTGTGACTCCCCCTGAATTGAGAAGCCTGGGTTTAAGTCCCACCTGCTCCATAGTTGCGTAATAACATCTCTGAACAGGTTGATTCGAAAAATAGGTTACCCCGTGTCTGATAGAACATTCAACAATTCTTATTTTTCTAATATACAGTTTTTAAAAGATTGTGCAATTCCACTAACCAACATAGTTTGGAATCACAAAATAGCAGAACCGTTGACTTTTGGCATAGATTGTAATAAATTTTCACTTTGCACATATGCATCATTTTGCCAACCTCTTGACCCTCTCTGTAGCATACAAATAAATGTATGACCCATGATTCTAACTTGCCTTGTACTGTTTAATGGTGCTGACTACTTCAACACCAGTTCCATATCGCTGATGCGGCCAACAAAGATAACGACAATACTAGAATCTGTTAGTAAGGTGGGATTAGGCACTTAGCAAGCCATTAAATGAGTGGGCAAAACCAATACCAATTTTGGAAAGGAAAATTGTTTGTTAAGAAAAGTATCAGAATTTCGGGACTTGTAGCTAGAAAGATAGATAAGAGGAAATGAATGGATGTAGTTTATTTAGATTTTTGCAAAGTGTTCAATAAGGTGTTAAATAAGCAAATATTATGCAAAGTGAGGACTTGCAGTTTGAGGCAACATAATAATGTGGACTGAGTAACAGTTAATGGATAGAAACTAATGTAGCAATAAACAGGACATTTTTGGATTTGCCGGCCATGGTTTGTGGCTTATCACATGGATCAGCACTTGGGAGCCGCAACTATTTACAATCTAAATCAATGCCTAAATGAGAGGTCAATTGTGACATTCCCAAATTTGCTGACAATGCAAAAGAAGGAGAGAAGTTAAGAATGGGAGAGATGCAAAGAGATGGAAAAATGATTTAGATCAGTTACATAGGAAGAAACCAACCTATCAGATGCAATACCTTCATGTTTCTCCACATGATATTTGTTTTGATTGGAAAATAGAAAAGTAACTTATTTTTCCTAAACAAAAGCAGAAATTGCTGGAAAAGCTCAGAAGGTCTGACAGCATCTGAGAAGAGAAATCAGTGTTAATGTTTCGGGTCCAGTGAAGGGTCACTGGAATGAAACATTAACTCTGATTTCTCTTCGCAGAAACTGCTGGACCTTCTGAACTTTCCCAGAAATTTTTGTTTTTGTTTCTGATTTCTAGCTTCTGCAGTGCTTGCAGTTTTCTTTTTCCTAAAATGCTGAAATACTTGAAAATGCTTACATTGAGAGGAATTAGTGTGTCCTTGTACACAAATCACTGGAAGTTACCATGCAATAAAGGCTAACATACTATTTGCATTCCTAAGGAATTGGAGTATGGATGTAAAAAATGTTTAAAATGGTATAGGTACTTGGTGAGACCACATCTGGATTATTCTGTAAAAATTTGGTCTTCTCACCTAAAGATGGATATACTTGCATTTGGAGGAGAGCAGAAAGATTTACCAGACTGATTTCTAGGATGATAGGATGCCTATAGGATGAGGTTGAGTCGGCTGAGCCTTTATTTTCTAGAGTTTGTTAAGTATGAGATTTAACCTCAGTGAAACATTGAAATGTTTAATAATCTTGACACAATAGATGATGGACGGTTGTTTGCCATGGCTGGAGAGGTCTGCAGCAAGGCAATGAGGTGTTACAGTCTCAAAATAAGAAGTTGGCCATTTAGGACTGAGTTGAGGAGAAATCTCTTTAGTCAAAAGAGAGTTTGAATCTTTGGAATTCTCTATTGCAAAGAGAAGTCAATGCTGAGCCAGTTAGTGCATTGAAGCGAAGAAGCATGATATTTAGATACTGAAAGAATATGGCGACATTGTAGTGAGCTCAGGTAGATGACTGGCCATGACCTTTGTCGAATGTGGATCAGGCTCAAGAAGCCAAATTATCTCCCCTATTTCTTATGAAGAGAAACCACAATCCATTTTGTTTATCTTTTATTATCCTGTTAGTCACTTGAAATGATGATAATGGAGTTACTAACTAATTATAACAAGTAATCTCTTGGTAGATCTGGATGTGAGATGAAGAAAGCCCTACTGACAAATAACTTTGGAATCTAAATGTTCAAAGTCACCTATTTGTCCCATGCATGCCACATTTACCAACTGTCACATTTAGGACCACACATAAAACATATCCCTGCATTATTTTCTAAAAAGCAATCTATCTTATTTGCATTTAAATGAATCATTGCTACCTGATTCTACCATCTACTTAGGGACCCAGTTCCACAGATTTATCATTCACTTACTGAGATATTTCTGAAGATTAGATTTGAATTTACCCCCTTCAAGCATAGGCCATACGTCCTTTGTTCTGGAAATGTGAAACAGCTCGTCGTGGTTGACATTGTCTAATCAATTTAGATTCCCGAAAAAAAGCCATCATATCACTTTTCAATTGTCTTGTTTCAGATAAGAATATGTCTAATGTATAGGGTTGCTGTCCTAATTCAATCATTTACTATGAATCCCCTGCCACTAATTCTTGCTTTGTTCTCTTTTGTATCCTTCCAATAGTTTCAATATCTCTTGTACAATGACCATTACTGTACTTTGTCTTTTAAGTGCAGTTATATCACTGATTTGTAAAGTATACGGATCTGTAATATTTTAGCTCAGTAGTAGTCTTTTCATACATTCCAATGTCTGATTTGGCTTATATATTCCTACTGAGAATTGCCCTGAGAGCTTCACAGTGTAAATCAGGATCTATAGGTCTCTTGCATTTTCCACACGCACAATTTTCTTTCCTTTTCTGAAGCTTTTGTTCCAATGTGGAGCATTTTATATTTCTCTGCAATGAATTCATCTGTCACCTGTCTTTCCAATTCTCAAATATATTCAGATCCTCCTGTAACTTATTTTATAGAGCTTTGAAGTCTACCACCGTATAAGCTTGGTATTATCCGCAAATTACGTATAGTGCAAAGCGTTTCACATTAGATAGTATTTCCTGCATCACTTCTGTTACCTTTTGAAAATAAAAACATCTGCCTATTTTCAGCCCCAAGGCATTCCTACAATATGCAGTAATTTCTGAAAGATTTCTGCCAGAGCTCCTGCCATTCCCTTCCATATTTCCTTAAGAATCTTCTGGTGCATTTTATCTGGCCTCTGACATTTAACTTACCTGAAGGTTGTCCCCAAGCTTGTCACCCCTGTTGGGAGGAATGTTATAGCGTCACAACTTACTTCTGCAATATCCTTTAGCTCCCTTTTCAGATCAACTACAGTAACAGCCTCCTCTTTGGTAATGGTTAAGGCAAAAAAATATTAAAAACAATTTGCAGTCAGTGTTACATCAGTTTTCTGACCGCACCTGAAATTACTTTCACCCTTTTTTTTATATAATATGACAGAAGCACATTGTATTATTAGCCTTTATGACTCTTGCTGTACTAATGCCTAGAAATTTTCAGATTGTTACCATTTTTGTACATTAACAATTCCTTTTGGTATTGAATTCATCTTAATGCTGTGCCATTTTCCTTCAGATAGTACTTCTTTTTATTCATTTATGTGATCTGATTAGCACTTGCAAGGTCAACAATTATTGCTCACCCCTGCTATGCATTGAGAAGATGATGGTAAACCACTTTCTTGAACTGTTACAGTTCAATGGGTGTAGGTACCCCCACTGTGCTATTAGGGAGGTAGTTCTGGGATTTTGACCCAGTGACAGTGATGAAACAGTGATACGATTCCAAGTCACACTGCGTGTAGCTGACAGGCTACATTGCAGGTGCATGCTCTGCATGTTCTTCTCTAGGGCAATGCAGCACAAGGAAGATGGTTGTGATTGTTAGAATCCGATCTTCTCAGCTCTGGGACAACCCTACAGGGATTCCTTAAGGTAGTGTCCTAGGCTCAGTTATCGTCATCAAGGGGCTTCCCTTCATCATAAGGCCAGAAGTGGAGCTGGTCACAGACAATTGTACATCTGCAGCTCCTTGGATATGAAAGTTGCTTCTGCCCATATGCAGGGTTGGACTGCTAATTGGAAAGTAGCATTCAGCAAGTGCCCACCAATGACTACCACCAACAAGAGAGAATATGCTGCCTTCTCTTGATGTTCAACAACCTCACTATTGTTGCTTTTCTCACCAACTACATCCTAAAGGTTATTATTAACCAGGAACTTAACAAGACTAGTGGCCCAGGCTAAAGCCAAACTGAATATCAGTCAGCAGGTTATTGCTATTTTTTAAATGATTGAGAGTAAGCTTTATTGGTGTTAATTGGCTACATTGAATTTATTGATATAAAATGGAACAAATCGAATTGGATCTGTGATGGTGGGGACCTTGGGCGGAGGCTGAGATAAACCATCCACTTGGCACTTCCTTCTTTAAGTTGTTTGGTATTCCCTTTCAAATTGGCAGAGTGCCTTTAAGCTTTGCAATGACTACACACTAGTAGCTCAAAGTCGCTGTTCCATTCTCCTATACATTTTCAAACCTCTCAGGGTCTGTCCTGAGAAAACTTCTCAGCAGTTAGAACTAGTCGTTTTTCAACATATCTAGATAAAGTTCTGTGACCTTTGTTGCTTTTCCTAACAATCAGCTTTTTTTGTGTAAAGGAATATTATAATGTAATCTCCTCAAATTTTGAGATTAAAAGCATTTGTTTACTATGCTGAATATTTGCCATTATAATGTGACAAGAAAGAGAAATGGAAAACTCTACATTCTTATTTTTTTTTGAAAGGGATTGGTCTTTTGATCATGTAAACATCCAAGAATGAGCTGGAAGAAATGAACTTACGAAGAAAGAGTGCGAGGGGTTAGGCAGGAGGGATTTTAATTTTTGAAAGTTCAAATATAATTGCGAGTCACCATTATATCAGAAGCAATTTCAAACATTGCTAAAACACGGAACAAAAACAGAAGTTGCTGGAAAAGCTCAGCAGGTCTGGCAGCATTTGTGAAGAAAAGATCAGAGTTAACATTTCGGGTCCAGTGACCCTTCCGCAGAACCTTCTTTTCCTTCACAGATGCTGCCAGACCTGCTGAGCTTTTCCAGCAACTTTGTTTTTGTTCCTGATTTACAGCATCCGCAGTTCTTTTGGTTTTTATGAAACATGGCTAAAGCCTGGACAGGTGGGACCAAAATTCATTTGACTTCACCAACAATTAATTCTGCCACAAAGTGCAAATAATGAGGTAATTCAGGCATTTTTGAGATTTGCCAGTATGTTAGAGGAACGGATATGGAGGAGATGAAATACTGACAGCAAGAGGAGCTACGAGAAGGCAGCTCACCACTACCTTCTGAAGGGCAACCAGGGACTGGCAATAATTGCTGGCCAGCCAGTGATAGCCACGTCCCACGAGTGGATAAAAGTAAAGATTTAGTTTATTTTAATGCATTTTACATTATTCTGTTTATTTTAGATTCTATTTATTTTAGACTATTCTGATGGATGCTTCAGGGTAACAGTCAAATTAATAGGAGCTAATAGCTAGATTACAACTTGTAAGTGACTTTGAGACAGAACAGATGCCACTCAGCAACACATAAAGAATGAATATAGAAATTAGGTAAGTGTCCACTTTTATCATAAATTGTTCAAGACAGAATGAGACCTTGCAAAAGAAAGTGGTTCTAAGAATACTAGAGCCCTCATCCATTCACAGTACAATGGATCTTAGAAAATCTTTTAACTCATGGCCAAAGTTAAGAGAGGGAAAACAAGTAAACTGAAAGCATAAGGAGGTTTAGACTTGTATGTCTGATGACTGGTAGCTGGGTTTGAAGAATTCTACTTCAGGAAGCAAAGGACTGAAAAGACAATACTGAATAATAAAATGGGATGAACTGTAAACTTCTGCCTGGGAGCACATGTTGAGAAGAACAGTGCGTTATTGTATTAAAGGAAAAAAATCTTTCTTCAAACTCAAAAGTTATTAAATAAGTCAATTTCTCTATTAGTCTTAGTTAATCTAATGATCACTACTGTTAAAATCATAAGAGAATACCTAGAATCATGGAATTCCTACAGTGTGGAAGCAGACCATTTGGCTCATTGAGTCTATACTGAGGCTCTGAAGAGCATCCCACCCAGACCAACCCCATCCCTGTAAACTTGCATTCCCATGGGTAATCCACCTAAACTATACATCCTTAGACACTATGGGCAATTCAGCATGGCTGATCCACCTAACTTGCACATCACTGGACTGTGGGAGGAAACCAGAGCACTCGGACGAAACCCATGCAGACATGTAGAGAATGTGCTAATTCCACACAGACAAGTCACCCGAACCTGGATCTCTGGCACTGTAAGGCAGCAGTGCTAACCACTGAGCCACCTTGCTTTTCCCAGAACCCTGGGAAAAGCAGACAGCAAGCAGTAGAAATACCGTTTATCATTCTGTTAAAGTCGAACATGTGCCAATGAACAGAGGAAACACTGATATGTGGAAGCAAGTTAGAAAAGTCAGGAAGACTAGATTATAACTCCTTTCATGTGACAGCATATGTCAATGAGAGATCCTACCAAGTAATAGGAAGGAGCTAACAAGTATTGAGAACATAGAAGGAATTGTCTATCATTTGAAGAGGATGACAAAAAAATTATTTTGACCATTTTAACAGAAGATGTGAAAGAGTTTTCTCTCCTTTTGTTTTGGATAAATACTACTTATGGAAAATGGGAGGGTCAGAGGCAAGTTTGGGAAAGGTATAAACACTTTGACAAGTTGGTCTGAGTAAAGGCAATAATGTAATTGGGATGAATGTAACAATCTAGAGGAGACAATTTTACTTCAAGATTGAACGACAAGCCAAGAAAAATGTGGTGAATATATTGGATCAGTGTCCAGTGGGAATTTCTTGAGTATATTCTCAATGATGATCAGATGTTGTCTGCTCACCCGGTCAATAAATTGAAAGCATAGAGAGGTACATAAAGATGTCAATGATGAGGAATAATACTAATTTGAGAATATTATCTTGTTAAACTATGCAAGTCAAATGCCTGTGTGACTGAACTATAGTTTACTGCTGAGAATGGGAGACCTGTGTCTGGAAACAAGCACAGTAACATATAACCAGAACTAGGAGGGAATAAAGAAAAAAGCTGTTACTGTCAGAATCATGAAATGCACCGATGCCCTTTGATAGGAAAAGATGGAAGAGATAAAAGGTATAGCAACTTAGAATTATTATCTATTCACATGTAATTGAGGTGGAATGAGCTGTGTTCTTTTTGCACAGTTAAAATGGAAAAAACACAGTCCAGAGAATATGTATCTGGCAGGTTGCAATCAGACAAATGACAATGGAAAGCCCTGTAAGGGAAAAGGTGAATTGCAAGAGGACAAGTCAATATACAAGCTGAGATCGACTCATTTACTAGAAAGATGAAAACAGTTCAGCCAGAGAGCAAAAGCACAATGACTGTTGAAGAGTATTACATCAATAACAAAATGAATGAGTCTAGAAGGAGAGTGTGATTGGGTCTGAAACAAGTTGTAAATTAGGTAGGAAATTTAACCCATGTTTATGCACCAGAATCTGCTAGTACAAGGTAGTAAAGATCTAACACAAGAAAGAGCAGTGGCACAGTGTGGCATAGAACATTTTGTTCAAATTTCTCAACAAAATCAAAGTTGTGTGGAACTTTTTTTTAAATCACAGGTAATAAATGTTTATTGATAACCTTATACGTTTTTCTCAATCCATATAAAAGTCCATTTTTGTATTAGTTGACTGGACAAAAAATCTTCACATTACTTATCTTAAAGTCTTTTGAACCAACAACATCGAGATATAAGCTTTCAGAACTGTTAGTCCTGTCAAAATTTGAGGTATCCCCTGCTGTTGAACTGCTGGAATAAAAAGCAAACATACTGAGTGTTGAAATATTCTATTTTCTTTTAATTCAGTAGAAAGTCTTAAGCGCATTTGAGAACTTGGAATCCAAATATATATAGTCACCAGAGGTCTTAAAGCAATAGTGATAGAAAGAATTAATTCATTGACTATAAAAGCCAATTGAAACAGAGGAATGATGGTAAGCAGACAGACAAAAACAGATGAAAAGCATCTCAAATTGGTAAATTGGTACACGAGGTGATAATGAAGGCAAAGATGTACACAAACTGACATTTCTTTGACACAAAGTAGTGCTTAACTGTGTCACAGTATGAGTAAACAAAAGAGCAAAGGAAGGAAGTATGCAGTCACCGACCCAACCAAATGAAACACCTGGGGGCTAAGAGGGGAATAGTATGCAACTAAATATCAATGGAATATTAATCTCCTCTAATCTCTGTTAGACATAGGCTATAAATGCTAATACATCGTGCAAGCTTTCAAAGCTGTGAACTGGGTAGATGAGAAGAGCAATTGTCTGCATATGGTTATACAGAATTGTGAGCCTCGCGGTCAAAAGTAGTATGTTCATTTCCTCACCACATTCTTCTCTCCCTTTCCATTTCTTATAATCCCTGTAATCTTACTTTTACTGACTGCAAACCCTCTGCCTCACCCTCATACTAACATCTTTTAATTTTCCATCACCCCACTTTCAGAACTTAAAGACTTGAAATTGTCAATTCTTTAAAGTTGCAGAACTGGTAAAGAGTAGTTTCTTACAGTTGCAAAAAGATTAGTTGTATATAAAAATCCTCAGAAGTGGTATCAACCTTTGCCATGTTCCCAAGTTCAGTATGGTTAAAGAGGCTAAAAGGGACTTGATAGGCCTGATTTAAGGAACACATTTTTTGAGGAGCCTTTGTTAATCTGCATGCCACACACAAACATTCACCACTGGTTGAAATTTGCATTATATAATCCATATTGCACTCTGTGTATCGTTGTATCCGTAACTGCATACTTAACAAAATTAACATTTACAAAGCCACATCTTCAAGTTAATCACTATTTATTACCGTTGCTGCATTAGAGTTTGTAAGTACCATCCAGATACATGTTAGTGAAAATGAACATAATATTTTTAATGAATTATACCCATCAATGATGCAGTAATATGATGTTTTCGATTGTCTGTACAAATCATACAAATGGTGTTTCACAGCATTAGTACCGACTTTCAACCAAATAGCAATCTCAGCAATTCTTTCTGGGAAACCGTGTAGCACGACAACATGAATTGTGAGTCATATAAAGACACTGTACCATCTTTCAAACATTATTTTATGTTACATTTCACAGGGCCTTGGCAGACATTTTACGAAACCAGGGGCCGATTCCAGTGCCACACTATGAGAGAGAGAATATGACTGCAATAGATGGATCGCCCAAGGAAAACTCGCCTGTTAGAACCTCCAAAAACCATTTTACACCAGTGCGAACATCCAAAGGCAATCACGGTGAGCAGAGCTTCATCCCCAAACTGAGACCTTGATGTGTGTTTTGTGATTTCTGTCACTATGTTGACTTAACAAATTTTGGCTAAAACATTTGCTACAGTGTCTCAGTTAGTAGTGAATACAAAGTTGCAGTTGAAGGCTGAGATAGACAGATTTTTAATTGGTTAGGGAATCAAGGGAAAAGGCAGGAAAGTGGAGTTGAGGATTATCGTACCAGCCACGGTCTCATTAAATAGCAAAGCAGACCTGATGGGCTGAATGGTCTATTTCTGCACCTATATCATATGGATTTATAGATCTCATGGCTTCTAATAAACTAGCCATGGACTTGGAGCAAGATGAGTGAAGATCTAAACCTCCATGCACTAAAACTGGGACAAATACACACATTTGAGCTTGCGATTGTGATTATCACAGATTAGGTAAGGACATTTTTTCAGTGCATTATTAACTAGGCTTAAATGTTACCAACAGAGACTGGTAACTGTGGCAGTTTGAAGTTATACTGTAAGAGGTACCTTATTGATGTCAAGGCAAAGGAGCACTACACAAGTGTGATTGGATTCAGTTGCTAGTCCCCAGTCGCTACCTTTCCTGCTTGGCAAGGGAAACATCCATTTTATTAATCGCAACAAAATGAAACATAAAGTTTTTAGGCGATCTCGGGAAATAGCTGGGTACTTTCAAGAATGGACCCTTGTGGTAGGTGCAAATGTAAATGAGCCTCATTTTTCCTGTTGGAAATTGTCTTTGGCAGTGATGATGAATTATTAACTGAAGACCCAGGTAATACCCTGAGGATAGAAAAACAAGGTGCTAGAGAAACTCAGCAGATCTGGCAGCATCTGTAGAGATAGAAACAGAGTTAACATTTTGAGTCCATCAGAACTGAAAGCAGCTGCGAAAA
Source organism: Rhincodon typus (assembly GCF_021869965.1). Classification (NCBI taxonomy): domain Eukaryota; kingdom Metazoa; phylum Chordata; class Chondrichthyes; order Orectolobiformes; family Rhincodontidae; genus Rhincodon; species Rhincodon typus. The sequence continues at coordinate 35,329,541 of NC_063354.1, forward strand.
GGTAGTATTTATGCGGATGACAGGGGGTGGGGTTTGGGGGCGGAGAATGAGTGAGGTGGATGGATGGCGATAGAGAAAGAAAAGAGAAAGGGAAAGAACAAAGGGATTGCTAACAGTAAGCTGAGACAGAAGTAGATGCTGAATGGGTGCTAACAGGAAGTGTGAATAACTGAAAATGTACTGGGAGCACCTCAAACAAAATAGGACCTGGGAGCATGAGGGTGAGGAATAAAGATGAAAGGAGATATTCATATTCTGAAACTATTAAACTCGATGCTGCATCCTGCGAGCTGTAAGGTACATTGGCAGAAGATGAGGTGTTGTTTCACCAGGTTGCATTGAGTTTCACTGGAGCACTGCAGCAGGCCTGAGACGGAAATGTTATGTTATCTGGCCAATGGCGTGTTGAAGTGGCAGGCAACTAGAAGCTCGATGTTATTTTTATGAATACAGCGGAGATGTTCGGCAAACCTCCATACTCACAGAATCATTGCCGATAGGCAATGTCCCAAACAGCACCATCAACATACGTCCTGTCCCACTGGCAGGATACAGCCAGTACAGGTGGCTGCAAAACCTGGGGTGGAGTTGTTCTGATAGTTTTAATTCTTCAACTCAGGATCACATGAGATCAAACTGGAGAACCAAATTGGCTGGAGAACCAGCTGCTGATTACCACAGAACCCCTCTCCCCCATGAAACATCCAACTGATGTTGAACACTAGTTGGAGGAAGCACTGAGAATGGCAAGGGTTTAGAATGTACTCTGGGTGGGGAATTTCATCATCCATCACCAAGAGTCTCAGCAGTATCACAGCTGATCCAGCTGACTCAACTGTCACAGACACAGTCATGAGGAAACCAACAGGAGTGAAAAATGTACTTGACTTGATTCTTACCTATCTGCCTGCCACAGATGCATCTGTCCATGAAATTATTTTTAAATAGAGTGGCTACCGCGCAGCTCTTATGGAGACAAAGTCCTGATTCACACTGAGAATATCCTCCATTGTGTTGTGTGGCACTATCACCCATATTCATAGGGATAACCTTCAAAAGATCTAGAAACCGAGACAGGGTGTGCATGAGGCACTGTGGACCATCAGCAACAGCAGAATTGTACTCAAACACAATATGCAACCTCATGGACCAGTATATCCCCAATTCTACCATTACAATCAGGGCAGGGGATCAACCTTGGTTCGATGAAGAGGGTGGGAGAGCTTATTAGGAGCATCACCAGGAGTACCTAAAATGAAATGTGAACCTGTTGATGCTATAACACGTGACTAATTGTGTGCCAAACACTAAAAGCAGCAAGTGATGGGCAAGCCAAAGCAATTTGACATTGAATGGATCAGAATGAAGCTCTGCAGTCTTGCCGCATCAATTGTGAATAGTGGTGGACAATTAACAACTCACTGGATAAGATTCAACAAATATTCCCATCAGCCATGATGGGGGAGACCAGCATGTTGTTGTAAATGCCACAGCCTTCACCTTTGCACCAGTCTTCAGCCAGAAATGTCGACTGAATTAGAGAGACATAGAAAATAGGAGGCGTAGGCCATTCAGCCCCTCAAGCCTGCTGTGCCATTCAATATGTTCATGGTTGATCATCCACCTCTGATCCCACTTTCTCATCAAACCCTTTGATCTCTTTAGATCTTATGACTCTATCTAACTCTTTCTTGAAAATATTCAATGTTTTGGCCTCAACCACTTTCTGTAGCAGAAAATACCACAGGCTCACCACTCTCTTGTCGAAGAAATCCCTCCTCGTCTCAGTACTAAACAGCTTATCCCACATCCTTAGACTGTGACTCCTGTTTCTGGACTCCCCATTCATTCTATCCTGCATTTACACTGTCTAGTGCTGTTAGAATTTTATAGGTTTCAATGGGATCACCCCTCATTCTTCTAAGCCCCAGTGAATATGTTCCTGGTCAATCCAATCTCTCTTCATACATCAGTCATTCCATCCCAGGAATGGTATGGTCTGGTAAACCTTCCTTGAACTTCCTCCATAGCCACAACATCCTTCCTCAGATAAAGAGACCAAAACTGCACACAATATTCCAAGTGCAGTTATACCATGGTGAAGAATTACCTTGGCCTCCTCTCCTGATCCCCCGCATCACAGGTGTCAGTTTTCAGCCAATTCAATTTATTCCACTTGAATGCTCTCAACTGTTGAAACACCGAATACTGCAAAGCCTAGGGACCCTAACAACACTCTGGCAATAGTACTGAAGATGTGTGCTCCAAAACAAGCTGTGCTCTTAGCCAAGCTTTTCCAGTACAGCTACAACACTGGCATCTACCCAACAATGTGGAAAATTGCCAATGTATGTCCTATACACAAAAGCAGGACAAATCCAACCCAGCCATTAATTATCAAATCAGTCTACTCTCCATCATAAGTAGAGTGAAGGCAGGTGTTATGCAGCACTAGTTTAGCATAACTTGCTCAGTGCTTCATCAATGACCTTCCTTCCATCATGATGTCAGAAGTGGGGATGTTCACTGATGATTACACAATGTTTGGCACCATTTATGGTTCCTCAGATACTGAAGTAGCCCATGCCCAAATGCAGCAAGACCAAGACAGTATTCAGGCTTGCCTGATAAGTGGCAAGTAACCTTCACGCCATACAAATGCCAGGAAATGATCACCTTCGACAAAAATAATCTAACCATCATCCGTTGGCATTCAATAACATTTCCATTACTAAATCTCCGACTATCAATATCCTGGGGGCTTGTCATTGATCAGAAACTGAACTGAACTAAGCATTTGAATACTGTGGCTATAAGACCTGGGCATACACTCTCAATGCTGAGCAACTAACTCATCTCTTGACTCCCCACAGCCTGTTGCCATTTACAAGGCACAAAGTTAGGAGTGTGCTGGAATACTCCCCATTTGCTTAGATGATATTCAGAAACACTCAAGAGGCTTGATATCACCCAGAACAAAGCAGCCCGCTTGACTGGCACCACATCCACAAACGTTCAGTCCCTCCACCATCAATGCGCAGTAGCAAAAGTGTGTACCATCAAAAAGATGCACTGCAGAAATTCACTAAGGCTTCTTAAACAACACCATCCAAACACACAACTACAAACATCTACAAAAACAAAGGATGCAGTATGTGGATATACCACCATTAGCAAGTTCCCCTCCAAACCACTGACCGTCCTGACCCTGAAAGATATCAGCCATTCCTTCATTGCTGCTCAGTCAAAATCCTGGAACTCCCTCCATAATGGTATTTTGTATGTACCTACAGCACATGGACTGCAGCGAATCAGAAAGAAAGCCTGCATCATCTTCTCAACTAGGCAATAAATGCTGGCCCAGTCAATGTCACCTAATCCTATGAATAAATTTAAAGAATACCTCAGTCTATTTGGGATCTCTTTCAGGAAGTGACTTCCACAAGATTTGTCACTTTCTCATTGATGCATATCCAGAGCTAGTGTTTCATGTAAGTGACAGTTTAACTGCAGATTTATTGTTCGTTGGTGTATTTCAAATAATATAGTTTGAGGCCGGTTAAAGCTGTGTATCAAGGATTTGTAACAATTCTTAATCAGGATACTTACCATTTTTAATTTTTATTTAGGAGCAATCAAGAATTGCAAAGCAATTACAATTTACAGCAGGCTATAGCCTCATATTAACAAAACTCAAGAAAGGTTATTAATAACTCACTTATATTTCCAAACTGCTTCTACTTGACAATAGCCTTGAATTTGAAGGATCAACTATACATCTCCTTGTCAACTTCTATTGGATGATCAAGACTTTCTTCCCTACTCCCCCTCACCCACATTCCAAAAATAAAACTGTGTCAGTCCAACAATTGTCTTCAGTTCCAGACCAATTATTCCAAATTCTATCCTCCAGGGGAACATCAAACAGACAGTACCTGGGAAAGGAAAACAAAAGAATAAAATAATAATTGGGTTATAACACTGTCCTTGTATGTTGGGGATCTAAGTTCAGATCCAGTCTAGACTCTTGGGATGAAAGCTTTTGCACTTTGTTTCTAAAATTTTTACAGTTAACCTAGTTTGTAGTGGTGATGATAACTGCACAAAACTATCCATTATTTAGTGCTAACTTATCACCAAATTGACAGTTTTGATTCAAGAGTAAGCAGGATAGCTAGAGTGGAGAATGCAGTGTGACATACCAACTGGCATAGTGATAATTTATTGGCAGGGTTAAGGTACATTCATGAGGTACAATGAGATGAAGATCCATTGTGTCAGTAGGTGCTATACATAACCCCATTTACTGAAGTTCATAGGTCAAGATTTTAATCTATGATGAGGTATCCCTTCCTACCACTGATAGACACTGATACTGACTGCCAGGCAGCCATTATAATTGCTGGAGATAGGACACCCACCCCTCAAGCAGGATGAAGTTCTATTCCAGTGCGATACCTGCCAATCTGATTGGCCTCTGGCTTTCACAGCTCAGTAGTGCCATGAGTTGCTCTGGAGAGGACTGAGATTGTGAGCAGTTCAAGAAGTCTAAGCCCCTGGAGTCCAAGTCAAGCTAATTGTCAGGGTGTTAGGCCTGGAGGGCCAACTCGATTTGGCCAGGAATTGATGGTATTGGTGGAGTAGTCAAAGGTGAGGAAGAAATCCCAAAGGGACACATTTTGTGGGAGTGCACGCAACATTGAATGGGTGCCATTGGTGGAGACTGTCCACTTTCTGCCTGATGCCAGAGAAGGATGACTTTCTGGGTTTATTCGCTGCTTTGATCTCATCCCACCAACCTGATAATTGTGACCAGGTGGGGAAATGGCCTTTTGACTGTCATTAATTAGCCACTTGTGGGCCTTAATTGTGGAACAAGCCTTGCTGTTCCCACCACCAAATTGCAACTTGCCTGGAGTATGTCATGTTACACTGCTTGTGTTATCAATGATGTACTCATGTACCTCGAAGAGATTAAGTGATGTCATCCATATAAAGTTATGTCACATAATATTCCTGTTTAAAATATCAGCTCGACCTTGAATATCTCCTTTTGCACTTTGTAATCCTTTAGGATAATCAGTTTGTCAACCAGTTTGACACCGGACTAAAGCAATGATTCTGATAAAATTGTAACGTGTTTCGTTGCTCTGTAAATAAATCTTCTGACACATGTCCTCAGTAAGAACCTAGTCTGAGTTCAGGGGTCAACATAGTCGTAACATCCATCATAGTATTAGCTTATGCCCAGCATTGAAGCTTTATTTTTTAAACAAAAAAATTGCTCATTCTAATGTGTCAAAGAAAGCCTCAAGAAGACTACCATCATCATGGTGGCTACATTGTTCAAGATATAAGTCTACAAACAAGCAGTCAACTCAAAATGCATCTATACATCTTGTAGAATAAGAGCTTCCTTGGGAACAGGAAGGTTTGAGTATAGTCTATAAAAAAAACCAAAAGAACTGCGGATGCTGTAAATCAGGAACAAAAACAGAGTTGCTGGAAAAGCTCAGCAGGTCTGGCAGCATCTGTGAAGGAGAAAAAAAAGAGAGTTAACATTTCGGGTCCGGTCGCCCTGTTCCGAGGAAGGGTCACCGGACCCGAAACGTTAACTCTGTTTTTTCCTTTTGTGTATAGTCTACTTGATTAGAGTGTGATCAACTAACTTCTCAATTAACGTGTCATAGTGGAACAGACCATACAAGCACAGCCTGAATCGATCTAGGTCTGATGAGAGAAAAATGACAGACTATCATTAACTTTGCAACTTAACTCTACTGCAGTAATAGGTCCCCGTCAGAGCATGAATGAGACTTCCAGGAATGTTCTCAGAGGTTTTCAAGGCTTTCCTCCATTGAATCATCACTTGATTCTATCAAACTGATTTTCAGGAAGGAGCACAAACTGTGAAGAAGACACACAAGCTCCATTCTGTTTTGCCCTTTTGGCATAAACATTGGCTACCCAAACTCCCATTAAAGTCAATAAGATTGTAATCCATATTCACTTTATTTGAGACACTGTATATTGTTGTAAGAGTCTCTCTCCTAGCACAAAGCATTTCAAACAGTGACAGCTCAAATAGCTCTGAAAACATGTGCCTAATATTCAAACCACAGTGGTAATTAAAATCCTAAAATGGATTGGCAGGCTACTTAGGTCATCCTTGAATTCCAGTTATTCAACCTCGGGTTGACACTTCATTCACTGAGCAGCAAATTTGACCAAAAGAAAGTGGTCATACTGATTGGTGTAGGAAATTAATTTTGAGAAGAGTTCATTCTTTAGGTTTCTGTAACGAAGACCCAGAAAAATCATGGGAAAGACAAATAAACTGAGGATCAGCAAAAGTTTAAGACGCACTTCAGAATTTACAGGCATTAGTTTATGTCTACAAGTAGCAATCAAGCAAAATTATTTATCGGTTTGTTGGCAGATGTTGCCACAAAAGTGCAGAGAGTGATTTCAGTGAAGAAAAGCTGGCTGAAAGACGTTTGGAATTAGTAATGGCTTCAACATCAACCAAAATCATTCTGAAAAAGACTTAGTGCATCATTAACATGTCCCTTAGCTCTGTCTGTTAAAAAATGGAGGCAAAAGTTCAGATCAGAAAAACCTCTAAGCTCTTGACTCCACAATCACAATAGCAATGGTGAACAACGTGAAACATGCAAATCATGCATAAAGTGTGGTCTGTCCCATTTAATGAAACAGTGTCCAGCATCCTACAGCACAGGCAAGCTATGTGCCATTAAGGGGCACTGGACAAAGACATACTGATAGTCCAATCATCAGAAAAAGCCCAAGATACAGCATAAAGCTCAACAAAACATTACAAAATGGTTCAACCAACATCCGACACAGAGGATGTTCCCAATATAATAACCTTGAAACGAAAATATGTCAACTGAAGTTCAGGAACTGTCTGTAACAAAGCAGCTTCTTCCAAATCCTAATCAAATTTTACGTTATAATCAGTCTTACATAGCATATTCACAACATGAGAAGAACTGAAGAACTCACTATGATCATGATAACGTATCCCAGGCAAATGGTTAGAATGAATTAACTGAGAGCCAAAATTGAGAAATACGAGTCATATTGTTATCTCATTACACATCCTAGATTAGATGTGTGCAAGCAAAATGTACAGTGTGGTGAAGCCTACACACAACAAGATCACTTCCTACAATAAACCGAAGGAACAGTGGATGCTGGAAATCTGAAACAAAAGCAGAAATTGCTGGAAAATCTCAGCAGGTCTGGCAGCATCTGTGGAGAGAAATCAGAGTTAATGTTAACTCTAACTTCTCTTCACAGATGCTGCCAGACCTGGTGAGGTTTTCCCTCAATTTCTGTTTTTGTTTCACTTTCTACAACAGATTGGAGACTGCGTGTATTGGCATTATTAATCTCAGTGTCAATATGGTTGTTCTGTACGGACACGAGAAACCTTGTACATCGTTGAAATAATTCTTCCAACCATTTCTGGTTTGCTGGTGTTTACAAATATCCTGACCTACCCATAACACTACATCACATACCTTGCCATACCTGACACCCTACCCTACTCAACAGGCACTCCACTTTTGCCTGATACTCTACCCTCTACTCCTCCAGCACCCTACTTGCCTGGTATCCTACCCATTACACCATAAACCCTTCCCTCCTGGCACTTGACTAACCTGAAATTCTAAATAAAAACCAAAAGAACTGCGGATGCTATAAATCAGGAACAAAAACAAAGTTATTGGAAAATCTCAGCAGGCCTGGCAGCATCTGTGAAGGAAAAAACAGAGCTAACGTTTCGGGTCCGGTGACCCTTCCTCAGAACTTGTCACCAGACCCGAAACGTAAAGTCTGTTTTTTCCTTCACAGATGCTGCCAGACCTACTGAGCTTTTCCAGCAACTTTGTTTTTGTTACGTGAAATGCTACTCATCTGGATTCCTACCATCTAGCATTATGCAGCCTTGCCTTTTGACATTCCACTTACCTGCAACCCTGGCTCCTTATCACCTATTCATCTGGCATCCTACCCCTGGGACTCTGCCTTTTTCCTCGCTGGCCACTTAAATGTAGGTACTTATTGGTTGACAGCAGTTATCCAAGTGGCTGTGAGAACTTTGAAATTTCAGAATACGGCACCTGAACTGTGAAAACAAGATGTGGTTTGCCTAGCCTTGTCAGTTCTGCATGACAAAAAAACTGTCAGAATGGAAGTATGGCATGGCATTTCTGAGGGATGGCTGCGAACCTTCTCCCAGAAATGTGAAGCTGTTTTTTGTAAAAATCCAGCCACTTGGTATAAGTGCATGCTTATATGAGATACTCAGGGCAGTAAACCACTCTTCAAAAGAACAGAAGGGATGGTGTAATCTTGCAGGTATCTACAATTAGACAAAGATATATCTTTTAAGAAAGTTACATGATGCTTATAGGATAACACTGCTCCTCGTGTTAAATTGCAGTAGAACCACGATTGGAATCACAGGGGAACATGTCCGCAATTTTGTGAAGGGGGTGAGGCGGTGGTGGAGAGTGAATTGTGATGCCTATAAAATTCAACCATATGACTTTGCATTGGTGCCTCAGTGTCTTTTACTGATGTTTGCTTCCTATCCTTTTGTACTTTCGCGGAACAACAAAACTATTGATCTCAGCCTTGAAAAATTCAATTGACCCACTAATCACAGCCTTTAGAGAACATTTCTATTCATCTTTCTGTAAAATCATGCTTTCTCATTTATTCGTGAATGGCTTTGTTCTAATTTTATGATCCTTTGTTCTGCACTTCCCCATCCGTGAAAATAATTTCTCTCTACAATATCAAATAACTTTATAACTTTAAGACCTCAATTAAAATGCCTCTCAACCTTGTTAGCTCAAGAAAATATAATGGCTGACAAGTTAACATTTTAAACACTGGTATCATTCCAGTGTACCTTCTCCCAGATCCATATATTCTTTAAATGTACACTGTCCAAAACCAAATGCAGGGCTAATGAAAAAAAAAGTGTTCTTCCTTTTTATGCCAGACACAGAAATAAAGCTTTTTTGCACTTGGATATCCAAATCTCTTTTCATCTCCACAGCTCCTGGTCTTTGACCATAAAGAAAATACTTTATACTTCCTCAAATAAAAAGTGAATGACACCACAGTTTCTTATACTGAATGCCATCAGATATAACGACACAGGCAAGTTGAGTGACCATGCAAAACTAAGGGAATTCTTATCCCCATCTACCCAATTTACTAGGCCTGATAGCTAAGATGTCTTCATAACACTTGGATATACAGCTGATATTTCTCTTACATTTGTTAAACCTCACTAGGGTAGAGGGCTGGAAATCAAGCCCTACTTTTAGTTAGTTAAAGATTTTTAACAACATGCAGAATTCCCCACTTTACCAGTCTTTAAGACCTAGACTGAAAGAAAACATGGACCAGATTTGTGTAATTAACACAAATTACAATTTATTATTAAAAAAGATGAGCCACAGTTAAACTTTTATCATTGAGTTTTACTGGCTAAAAGTCTAATCCCCTGAGCCATTTTCCCTCTAACCTACACATACACACATTTATACAAACAAAAAAAGGGTGTTATGGACAGAGGAAAAGACTGGAAAGATAGTTCAGTGGTCCCTGAAGCAGAGTTTGCTCGGGTTCTCCTTTTGCTGATCAGAATGCTGCTTTTCAGTCTTCGTTCTCCACGCGTTTCCACTTGTTTGCTGAAGATACACAGTGATTGGTTCACACTTATAAAGATCTTTAAAAGGCACAGCTTACAGCAACTGGAAAGGCGAGACAAACCAGCAATTTTCACACTGTCGATGCTTTTTACTGTGGACCAAAAAGAGTATTCATTCCAGATGGCTGCTGCCCAAACACTCACGCCACCCCACTACCTGGGAGCCAATCACATAGTTGCTGGCAGCAGGAAGCCTTTAGCATTAGTAATTGTTCTGTAAACTAGTGACAAGTCAGCTATTGTTGTCAGCCAAAGCCCCAGTCATACATAGTCCCCTGGCTGTAACTCATGTGTAACCAGATTTTCACTACTGCTTAAAAAAGCAGCTGTGTAAGCAATGCATACAATGAGTGTCAGGTTACTTTTTTTAAAAAAGTGCTGCAATCCTTCAACAATCTCTGTTTATTTAGAAAGAAAAGGCATTTTCCCATTTCAATCCACAGTAAAAAAAGCAGCAAAGTAGATAAATAGTCTTACACAATCAAGACTAATACAAGAATGCCAAATTTCAAATGATCACAATAGTTTACACTGTAGGAGAAAAGAATGCTAATTAGCCACCAAGTTGACTCTAATTGGCTGAGGTATTTCCAAGGAAATCTTAGCTCCTGCTTTTTGTGAACAGGATATACCTGGGTAGTTTTTCACCTTGGTGGGTAAAAGTCAGTGTTATAACTGTACTGGGATACCTTGACTAGGGGCACAGCTAGTTCTAGTTCTGTTGCCTGAATGAGGTCAGAGCCCATAGCCCTTGCAATATCTAATGCTTCAAATATTTTCCATATCATGTCCAGTTTATTAATTTGTTTGAAGGCTATCATTTGTGACATTGGGAACCTCAGGACAGTCTGAGATGGACTTCTGCTAGAAGATGGCTGTGAATTCTTCAGATCTATCTTTTTTGCTGATGTGTCTGCGTTCCCCATCACTGAGGATGGTGATATTTGCCAAACCTCCTCCTCTGCTGAGTTGTTTAATTGTCCACTGCCATTCACAATGGGATGTGGCAGGACTGCAGAGCTTAGATATGATCCATTGGTTGTGGAATCACTCAACCCTGTATATGGCATGCTGCTTCTCTGTTTGGCATTCAAGTAGTCCTGTGTTATAGCATAATCTCATTTTCATGTGTGGGGTGCTGCTCCTAGCATGCCCCCTGAACCAGGATTAATCTCCCAACTTGAGCGCAATGTTACATGGGGATTAATGGCTGGCCCTGAGATAACAGATTGTGGTTGAATACAATTCTATTGCTGATACACGCTTATTCAGGCCCCGTGTTGAGTTGCTAGATCTTTTTGAATGTTGTCCCATTTCATACAGTGGTCGTGCCATGCAACAACAAGGAGGGTATCCTCCATGTGAAGAATGACTCTGTCTCCACAGTGACTGTGAGATGGTCACTCATTGATGTCTGCTATGGACAGAAGCATCTGCGTTAGGTAGCTTGGTGAAGACAAGGTCCCATAAGTTTTCTCTCCTGTTGATTCTGTCACCACCTGCTGTGGATCATTCTAGCAGCGTTAGGACACACCCAGTTTACTCAGTAATGGTGTCACCAAATTGGACTACATTCCTTGCCCTTGCCACCCTCAGTGCTTCCTCCAAGAGATGTCCAACATGGAGGAATAATCAGCCAAGGAGAGGGGCTGGGGGTAAAGAGCATAAGGTTTCTTTGTCCACATTTGACCTGATGCCACGAGACTTCATGGGGTCTGGAGACAATGTCAGGTATACCCAGCCCACTCCTTTCTAACGGTCTGCTGCTATGTTGCCACATTTGTTGGGACATGACAAAGCCAGAGATGAAGATGTCTGTACATTGAGATTGTGTGAATATAGCTATGGCAGGCTTTTGCTAGACCAGTCTGTGAGACAGCTCTTCCAATTTTGGTATAAATCCCCAGATGTTAGTAAGGAGGACTTTGCAGGGCTTACAGGGCTTGATTGCCATTGTCATTTCTAGTGCCCAGGTCGATGGACTTTGGACTTTGTACAAGTGAGTAGCTTGGTTGGCAACTTCAAGAGGGCAGTTGAAATTCAACCACTTTGCCATGGGTATAGAGTCCATGTAGGCCAGACTAGGTAAGGACAGCAGATTCCCTTCCCTGAAAGGACATTAATGAACCAGATTTTTGTTTAAAATAACAATTGACATTGGTTACATGGTTGTCATTAGACTAGCTTTGAGATTTTAATAAATTAAATTTTATTCATATGCCACCATTTGACATAGTGGAATTTGAACTCATGTCCCCAGGACATTAGGCTGGGGATCTGGATTATTGCTGCAGTGACATTACCAGTAGATTACAACCTCCCCTTTATTCCTACTTCCCAACCAGTTACCTTCCATTCAATTGCTTTTGCTAATAATCTCTTCTGTAGAATCTGATTGAGGGCCTTCGTAAGTCTGTAGAGACATCTTTCTTAACCCTCAGCTATCTATCATGTGAGTGACTTCCTCGAACAATTCAACTAGTTTAGTTAGCTATGACCTTGCTTTTGCAATTCTATGCGGCCTTTGATCAGCTTTTACATGTTCTAAGTGTTCAGTCATCCTGCCCTGATAATAGACTCAACTAACTTCCATACAATTTAGATCTCTGGAACTTATTAAAGAAAATTCTATGACCCAGTTATTAGTTCCAATCTTTCTATGTTAGGGAAATGGGTCACAGAATTTTTGCTTTAAGTTCTGGAGATCTACAACTCATCAAAACGGTATAAGGGATTCAGTATAGCAAAAAAAGGCAGCTTTTTTAGTGCAGTGTGCTACTAAGTCATATTTTTAGATGTTTGTAATAGAATTTAAAACATGCTTCTCATTTGGTGCCAAATAAAGATAAAATGGTCGCTTATATCAAGGATTCAATTACAACTATAAATCATGTGGAAATTGACTCTTTCAAAATAGACTAGTGAATGAAAAAATATATAATTTTTCTAAACCAAAAGTGGGACATTTTCTCCCTATGGGTAGTCAAAAACAGGGACGTGGTGTCGTGAACATAAGGCACTCTTTAAGCCAATGGGATGTGCACATTCTTTCTTGCCTTTAAGTGAGAAATAGAAAATGGGTCAGGGAAATGCTTAGCCATATCTGGGAAACACAACGCCGACAATCCAACTGTTTCAATTCTCACTCATGACTTCCTGCTTCCGAGGTGATTGAACTCAATAAGTTGTGCCCCAGAGTAACAGAGTGTTATATGTGTGGAATTGTAAGTGTTAGGTCACAAATTTCTAAAACTGTGAAGAGGACAAGAATCCACAATAAGTTAGTTAGTTAGTTACAGAAGATGAACAAAACATTGTACAAGGTAATTAGCTCACATTTATTTAACACTGTCCCGTCTGTAATGGTGTGACACTAACTTTGTACTATCAAATATTAACTTCCTCTGGATTTGGAAAGAAACTAAAGGTTCATCACCCCACTTTCTTCATTCAGAGTCAAATAGCAAGGCGATCAAGGATAGAACACTGGGGCATCATACACTGATGAGCTTCTGTTTAGAGACATGTTTTGTAATTCCTGTACCCCCTCAAACATCCATACTTTTGTTTTTCTGCTATATATAGAACAGATGAGTCCCCAGAAAATACCCTTGTGGCTCAGTGGTAGTGTCCTGGGTTCCAGACCTACTTGTGTCAGAGCTGTTTCATAACATGCCTGAGATAACAAGGTGTAGAGCTGGATGAACACAGCAGGCCAAGCAGCATCAGAGGAGCAGGAAGGCTGACGTTTCGGGCCTAGACCCTTCTTCAGAAAATGTGTTCATCCAGTTCTACATCTTGTTATCTCAGATTCTCCAGCATCTGCAGTTCCTACTATCTCTCATAACATGCCTGAACAGGTTGATGCAAAACTATCTTGAACTAACACCTACCCTGCACTTCCAATCAGTTCTTGTAATGTAGAAAATCTATTCAGTAGCATGCCTGATAATATGGTGCATCGAAGAGCAGATTTACTTGCTGCAGTGTTAACATGAATCCTACTCCAGCCGCACTGCATGATGACTCTTAGCCATCAGGACCTCCTTAATGCCCATAGAGATAAGAGTTCATCAGTCTGGGAGGGACTCAAATCTGCAAACTTTCCTCCGTCCCCCACCACCCCAAAGAAAAAATTGATTACTGTGATATTTTATGTCTGCTCCGGTATCCTCATGGAATTTCAGGTTTCGGGGTAAACCAGGATGAGATATTTTCACCCAACGTTGAAATTCTTGTACAATATAATGGAGGGGCAGAGATATGAAATAGAACATAGTAAGAGTTGGGGAAACTCAGCAGGTTTGGTATCATCTGTGGAGAGAGAAAGAGAGTTAGCAGTCTAATATCACTCTTCTTCTAAAGAATTTCAGATTCAAAACGATAACTCTGTTTCGCCCTTCACAAGTGCTGCCAGACCTGTTAATTCTCTCCAACTCTTTCTGTATTTATTTCAGATCTCCAGCATCTGCAGTAATTTGATTTTATTTCAGGGTCAGAGGGATGTTGGACCCAGCGCCTGGCCCTTACCTGATGACCTTTGCTTCTCCATAAATGGCATTGCCCAGGCATGAGAATCAAATAGACTATCCACTCTAATTTAAAATACTTAATTTTTTTTCTAAAGGTTCACAATTGTTCTCTTTTAGAAAATTATTATTTAGTTGTACAGGGTATTCTGTGAAACAAGACATCTCAAAAGGTGAGTTTCATTCCTACAGCATTGAAGCAGGTCAATTAGCTCATCGAGGCCTCACTGACCCTCTGAACAACATCCCACCCAGACCCACCCCTCTCCACCTATCACCTTGCATTCTCCATGGCTAATTCACCTAGCCTGCACACTACAGGTAATTTAGCATGGCCAATCCACCTGGCCTGCACATCTTTGTACTATGGGAAGAAACTGGAGCACCAGAAGAAACCCACACAGGCACAGGGAGAATGTGCAAACTCTACACAGGCAGTCAACCAAGACTAGAATCAAACCCAGGTCCCTGGTGCTGTGAGACAGCAGAACAAACCACTGTGCCACCATTCCTCCCTTAACATTTAGGTTCAGAATGCTCACTGTCTTGTAAACTATCCTCATTATCAAAGAAGTAGGAGCTGATAACAATTGCTGAGGCAGTAAATCAGTGTGCTTTGTCAAAATGTGTGAAAGCTTTAAATTACTGTGAATAAATTTCTGTTTGTGGACAAGGACAAGAAGCATACCTAAATATGGAATTCCATGCAGGGCAATGTTTTCAATGTTCTTGAGATTGGCCTTATTTTAAAATCATTCAAATAATACTGCATCAACCCCACAGCTTTGCTGACAAGTGAATCCTGTGTTTTGACCTAGATGTCGCCAGGTTACATAGTTTTATTTTAAAAAAATACTCTTTCTACAGTTCTCGCTGTTGTAATTCTGTCTGAGGTGATATTGAGATCGACTTGTATTCTAAAACAGCTTTTATTTTGCTTAAAGTGGTGATCTAATAAATGTAACAACTAATTCTTGAGTTCTGGTGTTTATACATTTTAAAAACATTTTAGGCAAATAAGCTAGCTGAATTATTATTTTTTCACCCAGAATGTAAACCATAAACATTAAACATAAATATCGGGAAAGTAGGACCAATCTGAAACGAGGAATTAAGAGGGCTAAAAGGGGTCATGAAATATCTTTAGCAAACAGGGTTAAGGAAAATCCCAAAGCCTTTTATTCATACATAAGGAGCAAGAGGGTAACTAGAAAGGGTTGGCCCACTCAAGGACAAAGGAGGGAAGTTATGCGAGGAGTCAGAGAAAATGAGTGAGATTCTTAATGAGCACTTTGTGTCGGTTTTCACTGAGGAGAGGGACAAGACGGATGTTGAGGTTAGGGATAGATGTTTGATTACTCTAGGTCAAGTCAGCATAAGGAGGGGGGAAGTGTTGGGTATTCTAAAAGGCATTAGGGTGGACAAGTCCCCAGGTTCGGATGGGATCTATCCCAGGTTACTGAGGGAAGTGAGAGAGGAAATAGCTGGGGCCTTAACAGATATCTTTGCAGCATCCTTGAGCACGGGTGAGGTCCCGGAGGACTGGAGAATTGCTAATGTTGTCCCCTTGTTTAAGAAGGGTAGCAAGGATAATCCAGGTAATTATAGACCGGTGAGCCTGACGTCCGTGGTGGGGAAGCTGCTGGAGAAGCTACTGAGGGATAGGATCTATTAGTGATAGGCAGCATGGTTTTGTGCAGGGAAGGTCATGTCTTACCAACTTGATAGAATTCTTTAAGGAAGTGACAAAGTTGGTAGATGAGGGAAGGGCTGTGGATGTCACATACATGGACTTCAGTAATGCGTTTGATAAGGTTCCCCATGGTAGGCTGATGGAGAAAGTGAAGTCGCATGGGGTCCAGGGTGTAGTAGCTAGATGGATAGAGAACTGGCTGGGCAACAGGAGACGGAGAGTTGTAGTGGAAGGGAGTTTCTCAAAATGGAGAACTGTGACCAGTGGTGTTCCACAGGGATCTGTGTTGGGATCACTGTTGCTTGTGATATACTTAAATGATCTGGAGGTAGGTATAGATGGTCTGATTAGCAAGTTTGCAGATGACACTAAGATTGGTGGAGTAGCAGATAGTGAAGGGGACTGTTGGAGAATGCAGCAGAATATAGATAGATTGGAGGGTTGGGCGGAGAAATGGCAGATGGAGTTCAATCCAGGCACATGCGAGGTGATGCATTTTGGAAGATCCAATTCAAGAGCGAACTATGTGGTAAATGGAAAAGCCCTGGGGAAAATTGATGCACAGAGAGATCTGGGTGTTCAGGTCCATTGTACTCTGAAGGTGGCAACGCAGGTCGATAGAGTGGTCAAGAAGGCACACGGCATGCTTTCATTCATCGGACCGGGTATTGAGTACAAGAGTCGGCAGGTCCTGTTACAGTTGTATAGGACTTTGGTTCGACCACGTTTGGAATACTGCGTACAGTTCTGGTCGCCACATTACCAAAAGGATGTGGATGCTTTGGAGAGGGTGCAGAGGAGGTTTACCAGGATGTTGCCTGGTATGGAGGGCGCTAGCTATGAAGAGAGGTTGAGTAGATTAGGATTATTTACATTAGAAAGACGGAGGTTGAGGGGGGACCTGATTGAGGTCTACAAAATCATGAGAGGTATAGACAGGGTGGATAGCAAGAAGCTTTTTCCCAGAGTGGGGGACTCAATTACTAGGGGTCACGATTTCAACATGAGAGGGGAAAAGTTTAAGGGAGATATGCATGGAAAATTCTTTACGCAGAACGTGGTGGGTGCCTGGAACGTGTTGCCAGTGGAGGTGGTAGAGGCAGGCACAATGGCGTCATTTAAGATGTATCTAGACAGATACATGAATGGGCAGGGAGCAGAGGGATACAGCTCCTTGGAAAATAGGCGACAGGTTTAGATAGAGGATCTGGATTGGCGCAGACTTGGAGGGCCGAAGGGCCTGTTCCTGTGCTGTAATTTTCTTTGTTCTTTGTTCTTTAAAACAAGAACAGAAATTGCTGGTGAAACTCAGTCGGTCTGGCAATATCTGTGGGAATGTCTCACATATGCTGCTAGACTTGATTAGTTTCACCAGCAATTTCTGTTCTTGTTTTAGATCTCTGGCATTCACAGTTCTTTGTCTTATCATAATGTAAACTTAAAAGAGGAGTAGTGAAGTTATATAATGTGGTGTCTGAGCTCTGGGAGTTTTTTCTTTATAAATGGACGACACATTCTGCCCTCTCATTCCGTCATAGATGCAGTTCTGGGCATCTTACCTTCAGCAGGTTATTCATACTTAATAAGACAATACTTATGCTTGGTCCTGTAATCTAAGAACTAAACATGAGTCATTTGGTACAAAAAGCTTCAGGAAATGTTTATTACAGCTCCTCATACCTACATATATTACTGGCACCAGCACTGTCGTGTCTATAATAGTACTGAGAAATTTGGTTATAAACTACAGCAATTTCCTTCAGCATGTCATGTTGCAAGTGGCCAATGTAAGATGGCATGTGAGACCATTATACTATGAAGTCACATGCCAAGATATGATATTATCAAGAATATGTCTCTTAAATGTATATTATGTACTAGCTGAGAGAGATAACAAAAGTAGGAGAAATAAAAATGAAAAGGTCACTTTGCATCTTTGCTTTGCAAAACACAAAGCCGAATTGGAACATTGTGTTGTCTATAAGCTGCTATGTTTTTTCTCTAAAAAGGGCCAAACATTCTTGATTAACTATTTGTATTTTGCAATTGAAATCTGACTGAATGAATCCAAGCTCAATGGTGGTTTTGGTGATTTGCCAACAACCATATAAATAACTAACATGGAAGAGGAGCTTTTCTTTTTCAGCTTTGAGCAAGCCTTGACTGTCCAACAGAAGTTCAGTAATGGCAGGCCTCTGTCGTGAATTTGCTGTTATGTGGGATTTGTGGGTTGCGTGCAGAAATCCAAAACCATTATGCCTCCCGAACAAAAGTTGATAACACACTGCCTTCACAACAATAATAAACATCACATCAGTAGTAGCACTGAATAATTATGATATAACTGCACCCAAATAAGAATCAGAAGGGTGGGTCTCTATACATGTACTCCTTCAAACTTGTATTGAGTTGGATTGGTTACCACCTTTCCTTTGTCAAGACAAAGGAAGTAAATTGAGTGAATAACTCACTCAGAGATAGTAAGAACTGCCGATGCTGGAGGCTGAGATAACACAGCTGGAGGAACACAGCAGGCCAGGCAGCATCAGAGGCACGAGTGAATGCTAGTTTCTAACGTTAAAATATTTTACTAATGACTTGTAGAACATAAACATTGAAATCTTTGAATTTCCCTAAGCCTCTTCATATCCATCATTCTCTGGCATCCTTTAACAGTATCCATAAAACTCTCCTAAATAACTAAACTTTCAGTCATTGGTTCAGTTCCACATTTTATTTGCTAATGCTCAAGTGAAATGCTTTGGAACATTTTGCTACATTAACAGCAATAGAATGTAGGTTATTGTTGTTGATGAATGTGTAAGAATTTACAGAACTGCATATTTTTAAGAGTTCAATATTTTGCTTTTTGGGATAAATACATGAGTAAAAGTATTTTTTAAAATATCACTTTATTACATTTTTTGCAAAGATTTCAAAGCATTTCCCACGCAATAAATTATTTTGAAGCATAGTTGCTAATGCTATGCACTAACAGCAGACATATTGGACACCACTGGGCGATGTAAACCAAGGTGTTTCAATGATAATTGTGGACAGAATGATAGAAGGAAGCTAGGATATTTTTCTGCTCTTACTAAGAAGTGCAACAGCACTTAAGTAGCCACCTAAACCATGGAAACACAAGAATAGGGCCACATTTAATGTATGCGCCAAGAGACTTCACATCTGAGAACTAGCTCATCCCTTCATTGGACTACATAGACATAGAATCCCTACAGTGTGGAAGCAGGCCCTGCGGCCCAACAAGTCCACACCAACCCTTGGAGCATCCCACCCAGACCCATCCCCTTATAACCCACCTAAGCTACACATCCCTGAACACTACAGGAAATTTAGCATGGCCAATCCACCTAACCTGCACATCTTTGGACTGTAGGAGGAAACCAGAGCACCTGGAGGAAACCCACGCAGACCTGGGGAGAACGTGCAAACTCCACACAGACAGTCGCCTGAGGGTGGAATTGAACCCGGGTCCCTGGCACTGTGAGGCAGCAGTGCTAACCACTGAGTCACCATGCCACCCAAATTGTTCTACTCAAGTCTTGACTCCAAAATTATCAACTTAGCCAAGTTAATACTGTATCGAATACTTCTGATAAAAACTGCATTTGTAAACATGAAGATTGCCTTTCACTTCCTTAAGATTAAATCAGAAGGTAAAAAGAAATAACAGTTGAGGCAACAAGATGCCTATTTCACATAGCTGTTAGATTTATTGCATTGTACTGCAAACTGAAATGGAAGTGGTTCACAAATGAAAGGAAGTGATGGACCATCCGTGATATTAGGTTGTTCTGGTTGTCTGTAGCAACATTGCGACCTGCAAAGACATTCACACTCAAAAACGTAATGCAATCAACTAACGGTTTAAAATTTAGACTGAATTGAAAGTAATGTTAAATGAGAAATAAAACAAGAATGAAATTGTATTAATGCAACTCAGTGACACACCAATAATGTCCACAATTAGGGACTGCTTTAAGAGCAATTTGATCAACTGAGGTTTCCTCATGTAGATGTAAGTTTGACTTATTAATTAAACTGACTAGAACATTTTGAAAATCAAACTGAGCCCAGAATAAGTCACAATTATATTTGGGGTGTTTGAGGGAAAAACACAAACTTAAGCTGAAATCAAGTTAAGTTAAATGTGGGCTGTTGAGTGCTATTTTGTATGAATGAGTGGAATTTTTGTGAAATCTGTTAGATAAATCTCTATTGTACTTTCTTATATAAACAATGACATAAGGTTACCCCCTGCCCCATCTCCACTAATCTAAATTTTATTCTGAGTAGTAGAAGTATGGAAAAGAGTTAAAGATTGAAAATTTGGTTACAATCACCACTGTGACCATGATCTGATTTTATTTGGGCGATATAACATGCATTTCATAAATTCTGCAGCCCCTCATAACAACATTCATATAACAACCATCCATTTCTTACAACTTTCCCTTGATACAAAATGGCATCACGAAGAAAATAAAGCCCCCACATCAACTTGTAATAAAATCGTTACACCACCAGCCTAAATCAGTAAGTACAGTATATTACAGCAACCAATGTTGTGTTCAGATTGTAGGACTGCGATAAAGGTCAGAAAATCATTTAAGCCACTGACTATCTCTGAGTAATGTCACAGTAGATTTGCTATGAATTATCCAAAGAGTAACACATTCTGGCATGTGGTCTCACACAATAGCTCAGTGTTAATGTTTATTCGCACAATTTGTGATGCTATGTCATGCATTTGATATATTCCTACTAGAAAACCACATTTCAGATAATGGGTTATCCCAAGCATCAAGTTTCACCTTCATGGCATTCATTGACCCCAGGCCATTTTCCATATGTCTTCCAAAGGCAGTTTTATTGAATGGATGTTGCAAAGGTCTATGAAACACATTCCCAGCAGATACCAGGATAAACGGAGCAATGTTATATGGCTTCAGGTGCGAACACTTGCAGGAGTGCTACTTGAAGACATTCCGAATAATGCAAAATGCACTCTGAGTGTGTTGCCTTTAGAGAGTTGTATTAAAATACACAGTTGCAACAGAGACCCATCTGGATCTCTAAATCCTTTCAAAAAGAAAGAAGTTACTTATCAAACCATTCTTTGTCTCGTGTGTATTGTAGCTGGACGAGAGTAATTCTGTAATTTACAATAGATTTATAATTTATGGTCATGCCCAATCCAGTGCAGCAGAGACATAATTTTTTTAAAATGCTGAACTCAGCATCTTGCTAAAGCGATTGTCTGTAGATCATGACAGGTTTGAACTTCTAACTGTCATATGTTTCTTGCAATAAGTTTGCTTTCCCATTGCGGTTAATTAATTGAGCACATTAATTTGTTTCTTTAAAGTATTTTTTACATTGGAGGAGCTTTGAGCTTTCAGCAGAAATCAACTAATATTCAAGTTAGTAAATAATATTCAAGACCATGTAAAATGAGCTTTGCCAGAACAATTTTTTGCATTGATATAGAACCTTTGAAGTTGGAACACTTTGCAGAATTTTGCCAAGGTTCAAAATGGAAATGACAGCAGGCTAGGTGGATACAAAAAGACAGAGACTGTTATTAGGCTAGAAAGACAAATTTCCAGAGAAATAATCTTCCTTCTTAAATTAATTGCAGTTATTTAATTTACAACCTTTTGATTCAAATCATTAAGATTTCCAATTAACTTTAAATTCACAATAAGCTTGTTTCACTCTATACTCTGTCTTCACATGTCAGGATTAATTTCGAGGGCTGGTTTTGATTGATCAATTTTCACTTATTTTTTAGCTTGGTCTGTATGCAAATCCCTGAATATTATTAGTGATATTTTATGATCCTAACACTGGTGTCAGTAGCTGTGAACTCATGCTTTTCGCAGTTGTTCTTAGCAAATCAATGATTCAACCAAGTAAACTGCAGAGAGGAATAATCCCAGAGAAACATCATCAGCATCTGATTTTTCTGGATGGCATATTCTCATTTACACATAACATTATAATAACAGGTGGTTACAAGAGAGACAGAGCTTGAGATAATCATCAGAAACCCAACAGTGACAATTTGTACTGGTGCTTGCTGTGAGAACAGTCAGTACCTGCAGGGAACAATTTGGGTGGAAAAATCTCCAAAGGCCTAATCAGAGATGTGTTAGTAAGGTCCTCTTTGACAAACATAATGAACTATAATATACTAAACACTGCAGCATAGTCTGTTTAACTCTCAGATAATAGAAGCTATTTATCAACTGAGCACCAAAATACATTTTTTCATTTGCACTTATTTCTTCGCCTTCTCTCTCTTAGGACGTCCTCTCCACACAGACTCTAAGTGTTTTATATCTCTGCATTTGAAGCACTCACCACTTCATCTTTCAGAAATTCATCAACATTACATTTGAATTGCTTTGCAGGATGTCTACTTATCTCAGAGCAAACCAGCACTGACTCGAAATTTAGACAATTTATTTACAGGACTTTAAATCATCTTAGAACTTACTGAAGTTCCAAATCCACATGTCTTTGCGGAATCTCCAGACCTTCCAGGCCTCTCTGTGGAGTCAGCCGCATGACCCATGAACTCTACCCGCAGCCTCAAGCCCTCAAGCAGCATACAAGAATCGGTAATTAGACTAGCATAATCAAACATAGATACAAACAACTTCTTCCATATAACTAAAGATCATATTTTCAATCAAATCATTGTAAACAACAAACGTATAGATGTCAAGTTGTTTCCTAGCCTTCAGTTTGTGACTGTGATTTAATTTGCACCTGACAGTCACATTAACCTGTATAGATGGCTTCAAAATAGTCAGTAGGATGTGAAAGTTATGACCTATCATACATTTTGCCTGGTGCCTTTCTGTGTATGTCTCAGTGCCTCTTCTGGCCAAAGTCTCTTTACATTCTGATAAAGTTTACCTCATGTATGCATTCTGATATGCATTTTTAACCTATCGTTCTTGCTCACTGGGGACACTTAAGCATTCACCATCAAATATATGCATGTAATGGTTCATTACTGTCAGATTTCTACAATGTAGACAAATCTACGACTTCTTCCACATGCATTGTTTTATAACTCTTAAGCATAGAGAGAGTCCCAAAGTCTTTATCACATGGATCACATCTTTTTCGCTGTTTTCTCTCAGCAGATGTCCGTACATTAAGCACTGCATTTGAAACAAAGCCATACACTTCTCACACTGGAATATTCTTTCTTCCTAGTGTATTTTTTGAGGTTCTTGGATACATTTCTGTGAGAAAATCTTTTTCTGCAAGTTTTGTATTCCTTAAAGTTACCAGGTACAATACCTTTTATGATGGTATATGTATGGCACACATCATTCTCAGTAAAGGACGACCAACAAATTCTTCTTCTTCGATGACCTACATATCTTTACAATGTAATTCAACACTGTTAACTTGCACTTCTTCCTTTGCACCAGACATGGAGTTTGACTTGAGCATTTCCACAGTTTGGGAACTGTTTTGAGGCTATCTGACTCTGATGGGACGTGCTAATGTGATTGCTTGTCCATAATCCTTGCATGTGAACTAGTTGGCTGGATTGCGTCTGTGACTAAGTTTGCATACACATCTAACCTTTTGGAATCTGGCATGGCAGACTCAACATGGACTGCCAAGTTTTTGACTCCCTTTTTCTACTGTGCCACAAGAGCTCAGGGAATCCAGCTCTTTTTTTTGTTAATAAAACTGCGAGCACATCATCTGTATAACTAATTACAAAATTGACAATTAAAAAGCTCTGCCCACTGAGTCCCTGTGGGTGGACATAGAGTCAGATGACCAATGCTAACCTGTTAAGTTAGAATATCTGAACCGAAAGATTCTGCTTTGTAGACATTGCAGAAATGGCAAAACATGTTTTGCACCATGGACAGACTAACTCAGGTCATGAAGGAGAAATCTCAGAAATCTCAGTGAAATAGCTCTGAGAGAAATTTGAGTGCTACAGACTGAACTATTTCAATTTGGTTTTGCTAGGAGAATGAATTCACTGTTTGTTTGGAAGTGTTAACTATTACATGTAATTGAAGTCTGATTAAATGTACTTATTTATGGAAATGTGTAGGTGGATGCTTTGGAAGATGGAAGAAGTTATGCTTGCTGGGTAGTAATGTACAATCTAAGGATATATCTAATCATCCAAGTCAGAAAGATGTTGAGCAAAATTATGAGTGACATAGTGGATTTGAATCACACAGAGCATACTGAGGTCTATATTTTCTTTCTTTCTTGGTTATCACGGTGGAGCGGTTTCAATTAAATCCTCAACAAGCGCAGAAGTGAGCTAAGAATATACTTGGCCTGGCAACATTTAGTGCAGCCATGAGTGCAGTGATCACCTGCTCCCTGTGTAGGGATATCAATAGGTGCTTCTAGGAGCTTGAGATATGATGGATGACCATATTGTAAACTGTTACCATGTATTGCCTTTGACATACATACACTTTTATACATTATGCTTGGTAAAGCAAGGCTTCTCCAGTACTTTATTCCATCAGATCTCATTCCTATATGAAATGACATAATCATGACATAGTTCCTTATCTACACACTCAATTCATATTATTAGAGTTTTGGTTCAGTTCACCCTTTATTCGACGTTCTCCCCTTCACTCCCTCCTGCAAAAAAAAATGCGTTAAGACCATTAAAGAGAAAAATGATTTCAGTTCCATCAGAAAATATTACCTTTTTCAAAACTGTGAACAAGAATGGGAAACAGTTTAATAGCAGGATATGAAGAAAGAGACTGACAGAGGCAATGAATGGGAATTTTCTGTGTGTATTTTTTGCCACATGGTATGGTTTTATAAAATGTTAGGTTAGCTGAAAACAACCTCTGTATTACTGACAATTCTATGATGGACATTTTCTTGGTAATTGCTTCTGATGATTATATGTCCAAAATTTCAAATGCTGGAGATTTTCCAAATGGAACATTGCAGTAATATTACACTAATATTGACATGGCAAATAACAGTGTGGGCCTGATGATTGTTTCTCCAAAATCCCCGGTAAGGCTTTCATCCTCCAGCTTCGTGTTTCCAGTTCTTTATTTTGTAATGATACTTCCTGATAGTCTGATTCTGCAATTTACTCTTTAGAGGATCTTGAGATACGTGCATGCCACCGGCCTCTCGTTTAAATGTATACATTTTATGGAGCTAAATAAGGCACTTCAGTGTGCAAGAGGAACGACTGGTGATCAAGCATTTACTTTTCTGATGATTAGAAGGTTTTGGATATTTTACTCCTGAAATGTCATTAGGAATTAAGGATTGTGCAGCTTGGTTTCAACCTAAAAATAAAATTGCATTCCTGCTGCGTTGAAATGCGGGAGATGATGCTGACCATTTTTTGCAAGGTCCATGTGATGAGAGGCAACTTGAGAGGTATACACAGGGTGTGTCCACCCAAAGAAGTTAATGGATCAGATTCTATTTGTCAATAGGTTGATGCAATGCAAAGTTACTAAAACTGGCTCACAACAGTTCAGGAATTATTTTCCTTATTCATTCCTGAAACAAAGTTCGCAAGCAAGACTGGCTGGCTCTGGAACCATTTAAAGGACCACTCAAAATAGAGTCAGAGATAATAGAGTCACACAGCACAGAAACAGACCCTTCGGTCCAACCAGTCCATGCCCAACATAATCTCAAACTAAATTAGTTTCACCTGCCTGCTCCTGGCCCATATCCCTCCAAAGCTTTCGTATTCATGTCTTTATCCAAATATCTTTTAATCATTGTAATGGTACCCACATCCACCACCTCCTCAGGACATTCAGGGACTTTTATCTCATTTTTGCTCAGAAAATGTTGGATCCACCAAGGTGCATTGCTGGGGGAGTGTAAAGGCTTCTACTGACCACTGAAAGGCAGAAAATTATATGGCCTTGCACAGGTAGGGCAGTACTTACAGTGTCACTTTCTCTGCAATGTGAGCAGAGGATTGCAGAGGAGGAGACAGGAGGAGAGGAGGGGCAACTTTAGAAAGCCCATGCCTGAGAGAGCCTTCTGGAAATACTACCCCTGCCTGGCAGTGAACAAGGGCAGTGCCTCAGGGTTCTACCTCCTTCGTGATGCTCAAACCAAGGTGAGGATGCATCTTCCAAAAGCTGTAAAAACCACTGCTTTCTTTGTCTTCTTTGCAAAACATTTCCTCCAGGTTGGAAAGGCCATATTAAGGACTGGTTGCAATTAGTCACCCACAGAAGCATGGAAATGTTGATCGAGGTGTTGTACAGGATGAGAAGCATCTTCATCTACTTTTGCTGAGGAATAACCATCAGGATGAAGAGAAAAGTGAGTTCACTAGAAAAGCAAGCATCCTTGTGCCATCAGTGTTAGGTATACACTTGTGGCTCTGCGAGTGCCACACCAATGAAAGTAATACCACAAGGACCACCATCCTGTCAAATTTATATCTTCAAATGCCAGCTATCCGAATGGCACCCGCAATGCTTTCACTCAATAGTGGTCAGCAATTCCCACAGCCTTCAGGCCTCCAGGATATACCAAATACAGGGTGGTTTTTTTCGAAGCTTATCCCCTCTACACACTGCTCATGATTGGCTTC
The DNA here is from genome assembly GCF_021869965.1 of Rhincodon typus. NCBI lineage: Eukaryota > Metazoa > Chordata > Chondrichthyes > Orectolobiformes > Rhincodontidae > Rhincodon > Rhincodon typus. Next base: position 35,356,156 of record NC_063354.1, read on the forward strand.
ATCATCTCTGACCTTGATATAAGATCAGAAGATCTTCAGTGAAAGCCTCGGAAACACCCACAACACAGGGGAGCAAGCCACTGGAGTCCAAAAACAGACACTTTGCTACATACATCATTGGGAAGAGGGGAGAGTGATTTCTAGAGATCTGCTTGTGAGAATCTCAACCTTAGCATGCAGTGCAAGTAGATCTCATGACCTCTGTCTGAGCTTTCAGTGCAACACTGATACATTGGCAGGTCCCCACATGTACTGCATCACCCACAATCTGGCATAAATAAGAGCACAGCTACTATCATCTGGGATTTAAAGTCCACATGGGGCAGTGGAGGAGCATGGAACAGAGAAGTAGGAAACTCTTCTAAATGGACTGAGTGAGAGGGAACACATTGTAATGCTGCCCTTCAGTTAAAAGGAACATCCCCATCTGGAAAATGGACTCACCATTCTCTTACAGTATATCCATACCAGTCTCTCCATCACAAAGTCCCTTTGGCCTACATAATTCAACAAAAGCCAACAGCAAACCCTTTAAGGAATATCTTTTCCCTGCAATGCGTCAATAAAATTAAAAGATTAAACATCCTTGTTGGTCTGTTTACTGTGTGTTGTAGGTGCCCTTGCCTGGCCCAGTGCTTCTACATAGTGAAATCCAAGTGACTGGTGGAATACTGCTGACATTCACTAATGAAACTGCAGATAGCCTTTGTGGGATGCTCTCAAGCAACTCTAGAGCTGAGTGTGGGTACCCTGGCATGGGAACAACAATCTGGCTTCCCTGACGAAGAGATAAAATCATAGACACTGACAAAATGGCAATGCTGGAAGCTTGAAATTAGGTTCATGCTGCACTGTGCAGCTGGTATTCCCATGGGTGAAGCAATCCTTGTAATCTGCCACAGCACACGAATCCTGCATTGCTGTATGAGCGAGCATATTTCACTCTTCTATGAGATCACTTTAAGGGAGTGTGCAACTTATCAAGGAAGGGGCAAGAATATTAAACAGCTTATGACCAGCATTCATATAGTGTCGGAACTCTAATGCTTGCTGTGAGTAACATTTGCTGAAATCACAGGGTAGATCTACCTGGAACCATCCTCTAATACAGTTAGAGAGATATACAGCATGGAAACAGACCCTTTGGTCCAACTCGTCCATGCCAACTAGTTATCCTAAGTTAATCTAGTTCCATTTGCCAGCATTTGACCCATATCCCTCTAAACGCTTTCTATTCAAGTACCCGTCCAGATGCCTTTTCAATTTTGTAATTGTACCAGCCTCCACCACCTGACCTGGCAGCTCATTCCATACCATGCTTTGTGTGAAAAAGTTACCCCTTAGGTCCCTTTTAAATCTTTCCCTTTTCACCTTAAACCTATGCCCTCTAGTTTTAGACTTTGACTATTCACCCTATCCATGCCCTTCATGATTTTATAAACCTCTATAAGGTCACCCTGCAGCCTCCAATGCTCCAGGGAAAATAGCCCCAGCCTCTTCAGCCTTTCCCTAGACCTCAAAACCTCCAACCCTGGCAACATCTTTGTAAATATTTTCTGAACCCTTCTAAGTTTTCAAAACATCTTTCCTATATCAGGGAGACCAGAATAGAACACAGCATTCCAAACATGTTGCTACACTTCCATTGAAATATTCAAATAAATTGGATCTATGTAAACTTTATCCATAAAAACTGAAAGAGCAGTAGATGCTGTAAATCAGGAACAAAAACAGAAGTTGCTGGAAAAGCTCAGCAGGTCTGGCAGCATCTGTGAAGAAAAAATCAGAGTTAATGTTTCGGGTCTGGTGACCCTTCCTCAGAATCAACTTTATCTCTACCTATGTGTGTGTGATTGTTGAGTTTGTATAAAGGAACCAGAAACATAATATGCTGAGAACTATATCCATGATGGCAGCAACTTTAGCATGCATTGCAGCAATCAAAGATCTCATGACCTCTGTCTGAGTTTCCAGTAAAACACTGATACTTTAGGAGGTCCCCTCATGTGCTGCACTGGAACCTGGGGCCGTGGCCAGCAGACGCTCAGTCACAGTTATGTCTAGGAGGGCTACCACAGAATACAAACACTGAGCTCCCAGTTCTGTTCAATGTCCTGTACCACAGTGGAGCTAGGCTCCTCCATGCTCCTGGCCAGTGATTGGAGGCTCTCTGGCAGATCTGCTAATGCATCAAGCATACTGTCATGCAGATACCCACAGTTTGCCTCAATCGGGTTCCCAAATGAGTGTCTTTCAGCAGGATTAGTGTGCGAGCTTACCCTCTGGGAAGTTTGTACAGGAGTTGACCTATTACCCAAATCTGACTGTATCTGGTGTCTCACTACATGCTGATCCTGACTTGAAACTAGGCACCAATAATCGGAACTGGTGAGTGTGAGTATTAGGTCAAATGATGGTGTGTCTTCCTCTGAACTGTCTTCTTGCCCTTCAGTGAGAAGCTGCAGGGGCAAAACACCTGGCTTTTCTGGACTATAACAAAGCTTAAGGGGGAGGTTAGCAAAGAGGGAAATGGTGGGAAATCGGATAGTCCATGGTGTCTCCATCAGCGCTTTCTATTTATTGGCACCAATCAGGATGAAGGTGAGGATCAAGCGGAAAAGGTCCTAAGGCAGTAACTTGCCATCAGCCAGGGGCCCTGAGCAGTCAATGCTACTGGCTCTGTGGTACTGATGCCTCTGATCATTAGGACCATCTGTTTGTGAGCACTTAGTGAATGGATCCTTCATGGTCCTGCAGCCGTAATCCTTCTCTGCTTCTTGTCGTGTCCTGCAAGAGAAAGAGTCAAATGTGAACAACGACACGTGGTGACATTGTTGCAGTTCAGCAACCCTCCAGATAGTGATTGGATATCTGTGGGTTTGGAGTGGTATGTAGAGATGGCTTTGAGACTGGTATGATCAGAAGTGTGAGGATGTTAGGGATAACTCCTGAGCATAAGTATGTACTGCATAGTTTCTGATGTGGGATTGAATGACGTGAGTAGTATGTGATGTAGGAATGAGATGCAACATCCAGATACACTCACTGACCAACAACCAGCCAAGTGAGGTCAGCGAATATTTTTTTCGGCTCCAATGACATGTTTGTGGCACCATTCCCTGCATTCACTGTCTGTTCTCACTTTCTGTACAGGGTTAGTTTAGAGAGTTTCTTGACCCTGATAAAAACATGCCCTCTTCATGACTTTCACCTCTCAACAGGATGCATCAAAAATTCAAGAATCCTTTCCTTCCCTTGCTGTGTCATTTCTTCTTCCTCAATAGTGAAAACAATTTTCGAGCAGCTTGTAGTACATTGCTGCAATACCCTGTTTCATACGAACTGTACCTCAAAGAAGGGAAGGTGGCCTGGAGAGTACACAGAGGCCTTTGGGACATCCAATTGTGGCTCCTGTATAGTCACAAAGATGAAGTGTGTTGATAAATATTGTGCCTTATCCAACTCCTTTCCAATAAGGGTGGGTACATTTTGAATCATAGCCACCATGCCCAAATACTGGGCGCATGAATTTAGCATTCTCAATGCCAGCATCATATGCTTACCCATCAGAGCACAGCATAGCCAGAGAAAGGGCAAGGGTCCTTTTCTTTGGTTCAACAAGATACAAAACAAGCTTGGGAAAGCAACTGGACTATTGCAACGCAACAGTTTTGATTTCTGCATCAATTGTTATCATGGGCAGTTAGGCCAAGGATTCATAGAGTCACAATAGCACAGAAACAGACCCTTTGGTTCAACTCGTCCATGCTGACCAGACATCCCAATTTGACCTAGTCCCAGTTGCCAACATTTGGCCCATATCCCTTTGAACGCTCCTATTCATGTCCCTAACCAGATGCCTTTTAAATGTTGTAATTGTACCCACGTCCACCACGTCATCTGGTAGCTCATTCCATAAATGCACCACCCTCTGCATGAAAAAATTATCCCTCAGGTCCTTTTTATATCTTTCCCCTCTCACCTTAAACCTATGCCCTCTAGTTTTGGACTCCCCCAACCTAGGAAAAAGACCTTGGCTATTCAGCCTATCCATGCAACCTTTTGAACTGGAATGATGTCCATTAGAAACTGGCAGAATCTGTTTCACTGAGAATCATTGAAGGTTGAAGAGAGAAGAGAATCCTATTCAATTATCTGGCATTGAGGTCTAACTTTGGGCACAATGGACCAGGCCTGAATTCCATGCAAGGATAAACAGGTTACAGCAGATCTGCAGCCCATTTTACATGACCCCAAGTTTTGTTTCCATTTGAATTTAATGGCATTAACAATTGGAAGAGAGAGATCGGTTGCCAAACCATTGTTGCTCATTTTACACAAGATCAAAAACTACCTCCACTTCCCTGAGCAAATAAGTGGGAAATCTCTTCTAATGTGTAGATCATGGAGAAAGACATGTTGGGCCTCATCTGCAAAGGTCTCTGATGCCTAATACCCCACTAGCCCTAGTCTTGGCTCATGCAGGAAGGATAACTGCTTGATTGTGGGAGTGAAGGTGACCCATTATGGAAATGAATGACTCACTGCACTAAGGAAAGATGGGTGAAGGAGGTGCAAAAGCAACAAAAACTGAACATAGTCTTCGAGAAACTGGAAGAACCAGTTTTTATTATTAATTCACATAATGTAGGTGTTGTTAGCAAGGCCAGTACTTATTGCCTGTCTCTAATTGCCCTTCAGAAGGTGGTGGTGGTGGTGAGCTGCCTTCTTGAACTGCTGCAGTCTATGTGGAGATGGTATACCCTTATCACTGTTAGATGAGTTCCAGGATTTTGATTCAGTGACAATGAAGGAATAGTGACAAATGTCCAAGCTCGGTTTCCGTGCGGATTAGAAGAGAGTTTGTAGGTGTGCTATTCTCATGTATCTGCTCCCCTTGTCCATTCAGATGATGGAAACTTGGGAGTTGTGTTAAAAGACCTTGATGATTTTCTGCAGTGCATTCCTTTTTGTGGCTGTTACAAACTACAATCATGCAACGCCAGGAGGAGGTGGAAGGAGTGAATTTTTAAAGGACTGTTGATCAAGCAGACAGCTTCATCCTGCATAATGAGCAAATTAGCAAGGGTGGACTGATTCGTTTCCTTCTCCCACTCCTCTACTGGTCAAAACAGAGTTTGACTTTAAAACAGAGGTCATATTGCCACTAATGTATATTAGTCTGTCTATAACTTAATATTAGAAACCAGATGGTCACGTTCCTCAAGTTATCAAAATAAAGATTTAGTTTTGTTGTAAAGAACTTAAAAAAATGCTAAAATTTACAAATGGTTTAAATCTGCAAGTATGTGCAAATGACAGACACCATAAACATCTCCCCAACAGGTTAAAAATATAAAACTCGGTATAATATAATCTCAAAAGAACTTTGGTCAACTAACAGTTACATTCAGAGAAAGAGAATTGTCAAAACACTGGCCTGCAGCAGAAATCACTTTCAACTCAGCTATTGGTACTAGGGCTTTTTCCTGAATCAATTATGCTTGGGTGAATTACCTTTTATGAGAAACAGTGGTGTAAATTCAGACATATACTAAGGAAACACACCACCCATGCAACAGTGTGATCTTCCAGTGAGTTTTTAACTCTCACATGCTAATAAGATCAGTTTCAGAGAAAGAGAGAAAGGGTAAAGTCTCATTTTCATTGTGCTGTTTCTGTGTTCAAAATCCGTATATTTTACACACACAAAATGGGTCATCTTTCCTCTCTCCAAAGTGTTGCAAACTTGGTAATTCCATTCAAGCAGTTTGTTCTTTGCAGCCATAACACTTTTGCCGGTACAACCAACCTCTTCTGAAAAATGTGTATTTCTTTTCAGAAGGTTCAAGACCCACATGACCAAGTCATATTATAAATTAATTAATCAATGCATCCCAGCCAATGACATTATAAACAAAACTTTTGAACGTCACATCTTTGTAACATCTGGTTCGTGTCAATCTTCATGAAATAACTCCATAGAGGCCGGTATCCCATCGCCAAGTCATCCTTTATTTGCATGTGGATTTTGACACTTTGACGCCCTGTTCTTATCTATCAGCCAGGGCTCCCTAATTGGACCAGATTAACGGTCGCAATCAGGGAACTCATAATCTATGAGGTCCACCAGGCCAACCTCGTTACAATCACTACACTTCCTGACTGTTTTTAAAACTGCACTCATCCATGAAAGTAGAGAGTATTCGATCACACTTGTGCCTTGATTCTGAGATAGCTGGTAAGTCCTCAATCTGTTAGCTCTGCTATATGTGGGCAGATAGTGTTGCAAGAGTCAGGTAACTGTTGTTTACACCTTGATGTTGCCTCTGCACATTCCAAATGAAGACTGATATGTTCAGTACCTTCCCAAAGACCTATGGACATGATCTCCAAAGTTTCTCACTTCCTTTAACCCACTCAAGGGATGTGATAGACTAGAACTATTATTTCGAGACTATTAACCAAGACAGCAAGAAAATGCTTTAGGCATGGTGGCTCAGTGGTTAGCACTGCTGCCTCACAGCGCCAAGGGCCTGGGTTCAATTCCATCCTCAGATAACTGTCTGTGTGGAATTTACACATTCCACCCGTGTCTGCATGGGTTTCCTCCCACAGTCTAAGCATGTGCAGGCTAGATAGATTGGCCATGCTAAATTGCCCATAGTGTTCAGGGATGTGTAGATTAAGTGGGTTATAGAGATTCTATGGATGGGAACCCAGACTTGAATTCTGCAGCAGCAGTTGGAGAAATTCGAGTTAAAATTCTGGAATTAAGAGCTTAAAGATGACCAGGAAACCATTGTCAGAAATTGCTGCAGAAACTCAGCAGGTCTCGCAGCATCTATGGAGAGAACGGGCCTGAAGAAGGGTCACTGGACCTGAAACGTTCTCTCGTTCTCTCCATAGATGCTGCTAGACCTGTTGAGTTTCTCCAGCAATTTCTGTTTCTGTTGGGGAAAAAACAATTTGGTTTATTAATATCGTTTTGTGAAAGTAATGACCATGTTAACCTGGTTTGGCTGCAGGAACTCCAGACACACATCAAAGTGGTTGATTCTTAACTGCTTTCTAGGCAATTAGGGATGGGCAATAAATGCTGGCCTAGCCAGCGACATCCACATCTCATGAAATGATAAGGAAGCATCCAGTTTACCATACTCACTAGCTTTCTTGTCCCCCTCAAACACATTACTTCCCACTTCTCTGGATTGAATTCCAGTTTTCATCTTTCCACCCACAGCCAAACCATTGATATTATTCTGAAGTCAGCAGTTATCCTCTTCACTAACAACTATATGGCCAATTTTTGAGTAACTGACAAACGCCCAAATCATGCCTCCCACATCTAAGTCCAAATCATTAATGTATAAAACAGGCTTATTCACTGCACACTTATTCACTGCAGCTGTCTATCTCACTTTCCTCTGTGGTGTATACCACAGTTTTATCCATATGCCTTTCTCCTCAAAATAAACACCCATAAGTGCATCCTGGGCGGGCAATGATGTAACAACATGAAGCAGGGTTGATGAAAACATGCCATCACTCAAATTCACATACACAGCCACCAGCTCCAATCCTGTCACTGCACAACATTTCAAGGATAGGACAGAGCTGGGATTTGCATGTGTGTGAAGTGAGAACAGGGGTTCTGCAGCCAGGTCAAACACAAAAGAGGCACCAGCCCATCAGGATGTGAGGTCATATGAGACCCAATCCAGAGGATCAGACAATGGGACGACAAAAGATGGTTGATTGGTATAGAACATAGAACAGTACAGCACAGTACAGGCCCTTCAGCTCACGATGTTGTGCCGACCTATTATCCTACTAAGATCAAACTACCCTGCATACCCTATGTTTTACTATCATCCATGTGCCTATCCAAGAGTATGTGTTATGGAACTCATATAATATAGTGTCAGATGGTATCTATGTAACTTATTAGATGAAAATGATGCAATGTACTTTGTGATTCAGACAATCTCAGCTTGTTCAGAAGAAGCTTCTAACTCAGTCATGTGCGCAGCTTCTCCAAATGTATGACACTGCTACCACCTTTTCAAACTCTTAATAAATGAAGCCACACATTGTTGCGTTGAACCAATCCCTTGTGTATAGTTGGGGCCTTGTTCTTATCTACTAAGTAAAAACAAAATCAAAAGAGTACATGTGACAAAATGCTTAATGTAGGAAGCCTAAGGATCATGAAGGAGTCCGGAACTAACTTGGCATGGGGCCCCCTGACAAAAATTGCATCCATCCCCTCAACATGAACGTGGTGGACAATTCTGTTGCACTGTTAGGGAGACAACCGTGATGTAATTTCTGATGGCTGATGATGTGGTTGTCTTTGTAGCACAAACACCAGTCAGCCAATATCTGGACACTAACATAAGATAAGAAGATAGAGCAGGAGCAGGCAAATTCAGTCCCTCCAGCCTGTTCCAATATTTAATATAATCATGGCTGATCTCATCTTGGTATGAATTCCACTTTTCCTGCCTGTTTCCCATAACCCTTTAACAGGTTACGACTTAAAATGTTGTCTTTCTCCTCCATAAGTTTGTTCAGTGTCCTAGTATTCACTACACTGTGGGAAAGTGAATTCCACCGATTCATGACCCTTTGAGAGAAAAGTAATTCCACCTTGTATCTGCTTTAAATCTGCTACGCCTTATCCTAAAATTGTGGACCTCTCATTCTAGATTACCCCAGAAGGGAAACATTCATTCTACATCTATTTTATCAATCCTTTTTAACATCTTACATCCATCAATTAATTTTTTTCTCGTTCTTCTAAACTCCAATGAGTACAGGCCTAAACTGCTCAACCTCTCCTGATAAAACAAACCTTTCATCTCTGGAATTAACCTAGTGAGCCTTCTTTGAACTGCCTCCAGTATAATCACATTCTTCCTCAAGTAAGGGGACCAAAACGATCTGTAGTATTCCAGGTGAAGTCTCACTAATGCCTTGTGCAGTTACAGCAACACTTTCCCTACTTTTAGTCCATATTTTTCCATAATAAATGACAAAATTCCATTTGTCCTATTATCTGCTGTATCTGGAAAAAGGTTTCTGCAATATTGCACAAGGACACCCAGAAATCTCTGTGCTGAAACATTTTGACGCTTCTCTCCATTTAGAAAATAAATTGCCTTTTTATTCCACCGACTAAAATTCTGCTAACTCACATTTCCAAACTACATTAACTGGTAATCTACATCTGCCAACCTTTTGCCTATTCACCTAACCTATCCATTTCCATTTGTACATTTCTTATTTCTTCATTACAACTTACTTTCCCACCAATTTTAGTGTCATCTGCAAATTTGGCTTGGGACATTTTATCCCTACATCCAAGTTATGAACATGGATTATAAATAGTAGGGGTCCAAGGACCAAACCCTGTGGCACCTCACTAGTTATAGCTTGCCAACCAGAAAAGACCCACTTATCCCAACGCTCTGTTTTCTGTTGACTAGCCAATCCTTCATCCAAACTAATATATTACCCTTAACTCCATGGGGCCTGACCTTGCATATTAATCTTTTATGTGCACCTTATCAAATGCCTTCCAGAAATCCAGAGTTTCTTCATCTGCAGTGTCCCCATTATCCATTTTGCTAGTTCACTCTTCAAAGAAATTAATCAAACATGATTTACCCTTAAGAAAACCATATTAAGTGATGTCTGAGATAACAAGGTATGGAGTTGGAGGAACACAACAGGCCAGGCGGCAACAGAGGAGCAGGAAAGCTGACTTTTCGGGTTGGGACCCTTCTTCAGAAATGGGGGAGGGGAAGGGGGGTCTGAAATAAATAGAGAGAGGGGGGGCGATGATAGCAGGTGGATAGTGGAGCGGATAGGTGGGAGAGAAGACGGAAAGGTCAAGGAGGCGGGGATGAGAGGGGTGGGTGGTCTTGGGATGAGGTCAGGGGTGGGGAGATTTTGAAGCTAGTACGGTCCACATTTAGACCATTGGGTTGTAGGCTTCCAAGGCGGAATATGAGGTGCATTGTTGTGGCATTGTTGTGACACAGGAGGAGGCCCAGGATGGACATGTCGTCCAGGGAATGGGAGGGGAAGTTACAATAAGTTTGTTCAGTGTCCTAGTATTCACTACACTCTGGGAAAGTGAATTCCACCGATTCATGACCCTTTGAGAGACCCTTCGCGACTGGGAGATGTTGTCATTTGTCATGAACTGAGCGTAGGTGCTCCACAAAGCGGTCTCCAAGCCTCCGCTTGGTTTCCCCGATGTAAAGGAGGCTACATCGGGAACAGCGGATACAATAGACCACATTAGCGGATGTGCAGGTGAACATCTGTTTAGTGTGGAAGGGTTTTTTGGGGCCTGGGATGGAGGTGATTGGGGAGGTGTAGGGCAGGTTTAGCACCTCCCGCAGTTGCAGGGAAAGGTGCCGGGGGTAGTGGGGCTAGTGGGGAATGTGGAGTGGACAAGGGAGTCACGGAGAGAGCAGTCCCTCCGGAAGGCAGATAAGGGTGGGGAGGGAAATATATCCTTCGTAGTGGGGTCACATTGCAGTTGGGAGAAGTGGTGGAGAATAATGCGTTGAATCCGGAGGTTAATGAGGTGATATGTGCGGACAAGGGGAATTTTGTCTTTGTTTTTATTGCGGGAAGGGGGTGTGAGGGCTGAGGGACATCTGGGATATCCGGGAGTGGAATGCCTCATTTTGGGAGCAGATGCGGCAGAAGTGGAGGAATTGGGAGTAGGGGATCGCATCCTTGCAGGAAAGTGGGTGAGAGGAGGTAGCTGTGGGAGTCAGTGGGCTTGAAATAGATATCGGTTTCCAGGTGGTTACCAGAGATGGAGACAGAGAGGTCCAGGAAGGAGAGAGAGGTATCAGAGATGGTCCAGGCGAACTTGAGGTTGGGGTGGAAGGCGTTAGTAAAGTTGATGAACTGTTCGAGTTCCTTGTGGGAGCATGAGGCGGCGCCAATAAGTCATCGATATAACGGAAGAAGAGGTGGGGGATAGTGCCAGTGTAGCTGTGGAAGAGGGATTGTTCCACGTATTCTACAAAGAGACAGGCATAGCTTGAGTCCATGCGGGTACCCATGGCCACCCCCTTTGTCTGTAGGAAGTGGGAGGAGTTAAAGAAAAGTTGATAAGAGTAAGGACAAGTTCAGTTAAGCGGATGAGGGTGTCGGTGGAGGGGACTGGTTGGGCCTACGGGAGAGGAAGAAGCGGAGGGCTTTTAGGCCATCTGCATGGGGAATGCAATTGGACGTTGAATGGGATTGGACGTCCATGGTGAAGATGAGGTGTTAAGTGCCAAGGAATCAGAAGTTTTGGAGGAGGTGGAGGGCGTGGGTGGTGTCATGGACATAAGTGGGGAGTTCCTCAACCAGGGGGTAGAAAATAGAGTCGAGGTAAGTGGAGATAAGTTCGGTGGGGCAGGAGCAGGCAGAGACAATCGGTCGACCAGGGCAGTCAGGTTTGTGGATTTTGGGAAGGAGATAGAAACAGGCGGTGCGGGGTTGGGGAACGATGAGTTTGGAGGCTGTGGGTGGGAGGTCACCTGAGGTGATGGATGGTCTGGGAGATGATGTTTTCATGGTCAGGGGTGGAGTCATGATTAAGGGGGCGCTAGGAGGAGGTGTCAGAGAGTTGGCGCCTTCCCTCGGCGATGTAAAGGTCAGTGTGCCCTACCACAACTGCACCTCCCTTGTCCGCGGGTTTGATTGTGAGGTTAGGTTTGGAGCGGAGGGCTGCACTTTCTGTGGGGGAGAGGTTGCAGTGATTGAGAGAGGTGGAGAGGTTGAGGCGATCGATGTCGCAACGGCAGTTGGAGATGAAGAGATCGAGGGAGGGTAGGAGGCCTTGGGGGACATCGCTACATCCTCCGCTACATCGATGACTTTATCAGTGCCACCTCGTGCTCCCACGAGGAACTTGAACAGTTCATCAACTTTACTAACACCTTTCACCCCAACCTCAAGTTCACCTGGACCATCTCTGATATCTCTCTCTCCTTCCTGAATGTCTCTGTCTCCATCTCTGGTAACCACCTTGCAACTGATATCTATTTCAAGCCCACCGACTCCCACAGCTACCTAGACCACACCTCTCACCCACCTTCCTGCAAGAATGCCATCCCCTATTCCCAATTCCTCCACCTCTGCCGCATCTGCTCCCAAGATGAGGCGTTCCACTCCCCATCCCAGGTTTCCTTATTTTTCAAGGACCGCAATTTCCCCCCTCGACCGCATCTCTTGCGTTTCCTGCACCTCAGCCCTCACACGCCCTCCCCGCAATAAAAACAAAGACAGAATTCCCCTTGTCCTCACATATCACCCCATTCACTTCCGGATTCAATGCATCATTCTCCGCCACTTCCGCCACCTGCAATCTGATCCCATTACCAAGGATATATTTCCCTACCCACCCTTATCTGCCTTCCGGCGGGACCGCTCTCTCCGCAACTCCCTCGTCTGCTCCACACTCCCCACTAGCCCCACCACCCCCGGCACCTTTCCCTGCAACCACAGGAGGTGCTACATCTGCCCCTACACCTCCCCCCTCACCTCCAAAAACCTTCCACATCAAACAGATGTTCACCTGCACATCCGCTAATGTGGCCTATTGTATGCGCTGTTCCTGATGTGGCCTCCCCTACATCGGGGAGACCAAGCAGAGGCTCGGAGACCGTTTTGTGGAGCACCTACGCTCGGTTCGCGACAAACGACAACACCTCCCAGTCACAAAGCAATTCAACTTCCCCTCCCACTCCCTGGACGACATGTCCATCCTGGGCCTCCTCCTGTGTCACAACGACGCCACCCAGAAACTGGAGGAACAGCACCTCATATTCCACCTTGGAACCCTACAACCCAATGGTCTCAATGTGGACCGTACTAGCTTCAAAATCTCCCCACCCTCGACCTCATCCCAAGACCAGCGCCCCCCTCATCCCTGCCCCCTTGACCTGTCCGTCTTCCCTCCCACCTATCTGCTCCTCTCACCTCACTGACCAATCCCCACCACTGTCTACGTGCTATCACTGCCCTTCCCTCTCTATTCATTTCAGAGTCCCCTTCCCCTCCCCCATTTCGAAAGAAGGGTCCCGACCTGAAACGTCAGCTTTCCTGCTCCTCTGACGCTGCCTGGCCTGCTGTGTTCCTCCAGCTCCACACCTGGTTATCTCAGACTCCAGCATCGGCAGTTCTTACTATCCCTGACTGATGGCTTGTGTTTTGACTTTCCAACTATCCTGTCACTACTTCCAACAATTTCCCAACAAAATGTTAAACTAACTGGTCTGTTTTTTCGTACTTTCTGTGTCCCGTCTTTTTTTGAATAAGAGTTACATTAACAGTGGAAGATTACATTGTTGTCATGCACTACTCAGAATACACAGGGGCAGAAAGTGAGTCGTCCCCCAAAAGTCCCTAAATTCCCCAGGAAAATCGACTCATGGAGATGACCAATCAGAGAAAAGTCGCCCTGAAAATAAAGTGACAGCAAATGGCAAGGATCCACTCCTCCAATCATAGATTGATTATCTCCTGTGTTTGCTGCTGATTGGTTGATTATGAACCTATCAAAATCAGACATGGGAGTGAACTCGGAGATAGCAAGAACTGTAGATACTGGAGTCAGAGATAACACAGTGTGGAGCAGGAGGAACACAGTGTGGAACTGGAGGAACACAGCAGGCCAGGCAGCATCAGAGGAGCAGGAAAGCTGACGTTTTGGGTCAGGACCCTTCTTCAGAAACCTTGCCATTTCTAAAGAAGAGTCCCAGCCCAAAATGTCAGCTTTCCTGCTCCTCTGATGCTGCCTGGCCTGCTGTGTTCTTCCAGCTCCACACTGGGATATTATGGGAGAGAACTAGCCAGTGTTTGGAGAAGCAATGGGAGTGGCAGCAGTCAGGAAAGCTAGAGGAAACAAAACCAGGAATGGGAAGGGAGGCTGATGGGTAGGGGAGGGGGAGTGAGACCAGTGAACAAAGACAGAAAGGTCTGGAAACAAGGCCAGTCACGGCAGCAAGGGACACCAGTCAAGGAAGCCAGGGGCCAAGGGTAAGGTGTGAGGCTGGTGTCAGGGGGTAAAGCTGTGGAGCAAGGCCAGATACTTGGGGCCTGAGGAGGTGAGGTTGGAGAATGAAGAAAGGACATAATTTTCATAGAGGGAGTGCAGTGGAGTCTCACCAAACCAACCCCTAGGATGGCGCAATTGTCTTTGAAGAGAAATTGAGGAAACTGGGTCAATATTCCCTTATGTTTCAAAGAATGAGAGGTGATCTCATGGAATCTTCCAAAATTCTTGTAGTTGTGAAAGCGTAGATATAGATAGAATGTTTCCATGGCTAGTGAATCTAGAACCAGAGAATGTGTTTCAGAATAAGGTGTCAGTCATTTGACACTGACATGAGGAGAAACATCTTCATTCAGAAGGTGATGACTATTTAGCTCAGGTATCCTCTTGGACAGATGGTCCCTGGAGCATCACAGACTGGAGTTGTACATTGTGGAATTGCAGACACAGCAGAGTCCATGGAAATCCTGACTCACCCAAAGCCTGTCCACCGTCCACAAGGTAAAAGTCAGAAGTATGTTGAAGTGCTCCCCACTTGCCTGGATAAGTGCAGTTCAACAACACTCAAGAAGATTGACACTACCCAGGACAAAGCAGCCCACTGTCCACTCTCTTCACCATAGTTGCTCAGTATCAGCAAACTGTATCATCATCAAAATACAATGCAGAAATGTACCAACGCTCCTTAGAGAACATCGTCCAAACCAACAACCAGTAGTCAAGGCCAGCAGATATGTTGGAACCCCACCAGCTGCAAGTTCCCCTCCAAGCCATTCACCATCCTGACTTGAAAATGTATCATTGTTCTTTCAGTGTTTCTGAGTAAAAATCTTGGAATTCCCTCCCTAATGGCATTTTGGACCTACCTGCAACAAATCGACTGCAGCAGTTCAAGAAGGCAGCTCACCACCATCTTCATAAGGGCAAGTAGGCATGTGAAATAAATGCTGGCCCAACCAGTTACACCTTCATCCCATATATGAATGAAAAGACATCGCCTGGGAAACAGAAGATTCTAATGGCCCCTCTGAAAAAAATCCCTTACTGTCAGATAATTCAGAGATTCAGCTTCAGTTAACAGTTACCCAGCAAAAGTTAGACAATTAAAAACCTGGCATTTTACCCACTTGCAACCCTACTTACTTGCCACCCTACATACCTGGCATGCTAACGCCTTAACCAACTGACAGCCTAACCCCACACTTAGCTTACATAATCCTCTCACAGGAGGTGCCAAAAGTGTCTGGCTGTGCTGTTCGGCGTTTGAATTCCAGAACAAGGCACATTGACTGCGACCAAAGGGCTGTGTGATTTAACTTCTCCCACCTCACCCTGACTATCCTGCACCCACGGGGGCCTGTTTGATTCCATACTTCTGAAGGAACTGGGAATGGAATTCTCAACTAGAAACACGAAGCTCGGCACTAACGTTCAAAAAAAAAGTACTGGCAACCTGACTGAGAATATCCGGGCCTATGAAATTCTCAACTCTAGAGGGCTGTGAAGCTCAGTCTTCAAGACAGAAATCATTAGATTTTTGGAGACTAATGATTTCAAGACATAAAGGGACAGCATGGGAAGTGGCATTGAGGCTGATGATCAGCAGTGAATGAAAGATGGAATGGGCTTGACAAGCTAGATGGCCTGCTCATTTCTGTATTCCTAAAGTAGCACCTCTGATGTCAAAGAGTTTTGCATTCCAATTGTCGCATGCTCAGCCTGCTTTGATATGTTCTATGAACATTCACTGGCTGCACACTAACATCGACGTCAATAATGAAGCGATTCACCCCACAGGTAAATGCTACAGACATCATTCTGCAGCTCAAAGAACACTTGCAGCACTGAAAAGATGAAGCACCGACAATCCTAATTTCTCACTCCTGATATTTCCATTAATACATTTTGTAATTTCCAATGCAAATTGAACACTTAGTTCAACAGTCACACTTCTTTCCAGAGTCAGAATTCATAATGACATAATATATCATACAGTTTGAACACATGCAGGATGTAGACTTAGCCTGTTATTTCTTCACAAACCACCAGTAATTCTATCACAATTTCCCTATAATGATCTTCAGTGAATACTGAACAGTTGATTGCTCACTCAACAAAGAATCAAACTGGAGCATGTAGGTTAAGATGGTAGGAATTGAAAGAATATATTTCATATGTCAAAGCTGAACATTGTTATCCTCAACTCTCACTCTCAATGTTTTTATGTATCAATCATGAATTTGCAACATGCAAAGAAAAACAAATACTGGTGCGATGAAACTTGTGTACATCCTCTCCTCAGATATCTTCACTGCTGCATACATCATTATTTTCCAACACAACTTCGCAAACTTGCTGCCTTACTCCAGCATTTGAACATAATCTCAGCCGACAATATAATGTAGCATGAGGCAGTGCTGTACTGTTTGAGGTGCTGTCTTTCAAATGGTGTATTAAAATGTGATGCCTCTAAAGTCCATCCATGATAGTTTTCAAAGAAGTAGTGTGGATATTCTACACTGTTTATGCCAATATTTCTGACTCAAACAACATCACTAAAACCGTTTAATCAGAATTCTTAATGCTATTTGTGGAATCTTGCTGTATACCATTTCTCTGCATTATAATGATGACAGTTTTCATTCCATGATCTTACATATCTTCATCACCTCCCTCCATGACCTCTCATAACCTCATTCCATCAATTCACACATTTTCATTAACTTAATACGTGACCCAATATTTCATTGTCGTCTCAGTTAGTCACCTCACATCTTACCACAATGACAATAGAAAATAGTTAGAAAGAATGAAGATGAGACCACTTCAGTAATAAATAATTGCAAGCAGATAGTAGTTACGGAGTTGTAAGTTAACTTTCAGATATAGTTGACTGACATTGCTGAGGCAAAATATGTTTAAGGTGTAATTCAATGACTAAACTAGAACAACTAATTTCAGTGATTCTCTTCTACTTTTATTCAGAATTAAAACTTTATAATTCCATGTGTACAAAAACAGTGATATTCATTCCCAATAGCTAGCCAATCTCAACCATGTACACCACGCACCAGGCAAGCCCCATCTTTGGCTCACTTTGTGTATGAGCTTACAGTTACTAACAGCTAGGTTGATAGTAGAGAGCAATAACCCTGGGCTAGGATAAGTAAAATTAATTAATTTTAGGAACTTTCTAATGATGTTTTCTGGAAATCATGCGTGAGTAGAGTTGATCTGCAGTGGACAGTCAAGCATTCGAGGTTATGTCGCCATCCAGTGCTAATTTTCAAGGCTCCCAAACTGTAGGTCATATGGTCCCCAGGGACCCATACTTCAGCAAAGAGTAAACACACTTAGAAGATTAATGGAAAAGAGAAAATTGGTAGCAGGAAAAAAAATGTAATGCATTTCAAGTCTTTGATGTGTGAGCCGCAATGGTGTTTTTCTGATTCAGTGCATAAAATTGAAAAGAACACGTAGCTAGAGTCACAGTTCAATCAACCACAGATTATACAAATGTTAAAAGCAGCAACATATTGTTAACTTAAAGCTCAGTGGTTTTCAAGAAAATGTCTCACATTTCAGTTAGGTCTCTGAGGCACAAATACTTACCATAATTTGAGAGACTGCAACCATCCATAAGACTTATGAGGAAGTCAGGGAGAACACAGAGACCAAAGCAGTTGTACTGTACAGTCAATTCTTCAAATTAATGCAGGAAAGATAATTCATTAGCAACAAGAATTTGTTCTTAAAGTAGACATTGAAAAAATTGTAATTTTTGCTATTGATTATTGGTTGAGTAATTTATTAGATATGTGTTTAAACTGTTTACATTTTTGATCTCTCCACATTACATATTGATGATTTTGTTCTTTTTAGTGTTGTTCAATAATGTACCTGTCAGCTTGCATAACTAAAGGCAGAGAATTATTTAGTCTTCTAACCAGCCTTGTAAATGACCTGCGCTTAACCCTGTTCCTTTATCTACATTTCTCAATTAGAAAGAAACAACTCTCCTGTCTCACATCATAAATGCCAGAGACCTAGTTGGACCTGTCAATGAACAGAAGTTCAAAAAAGGCTTTCACTGCAACTTTAGTTACTTTGTAAAACAATCTATGCATTATAATTGGACATTAGAGACAATAAGAACACTCATTAAGGTCTTCTGTATGGTGCTGTGAAATAACATGTGCCATTACACAACATGAATGCAGGTTTGATGAGGTCATTGGCCGAAGTCAATAAATGTGTTAGCATAACGTTGGCACCTTGCTCTTTTAGGTTCTGAAAGATCAAGTATCAAATGAGACACTGTATTTACTTTTCTAACTAAAGGATTTGATTAAACATTGAAATATAACAGTTCTACCAAAAAAACAGGGACAAAAGAGTGATCAAGTCCTTGTTGGGAGATGAGAAGGGTTCCTCAAATGTCATATGTGGTTCAGACAAAAGTCCTTACAGGCTTGGTATTTTATCCTTTATGCCTCTCCAGCTCTGTCATTGGCTAGGATATCATATTTGGGCTTGTTTACAATTCAGCAACTTTCTTATCATTTCTGTGCTTCTCGTTCATTATATCTGCAAGTATCAGCAGTCTTTATAAGTTGCGGCCTTTGGGCCTTAATAGGGCAGCAGCCAATCATGCTCAAACTTCTTTCTAAAGAGATTGGATGGGAAGCAAGAGCTATCATGCGTTCTGATGATAAAGATAGGGACAGGAATGGGTCATTTAGCTGCACAAGCTTGTTCCACAATTCACTGAGATTAGAACTGATCAGTGGACTAACCCCAAATGCTGCCTTTTACCATAATCTTTTATTTTAAGTAACAAAAGTCTTTCAAAGTCAGATTTAAATTAACCTAAGACCTAGCAACGATTTCCATTTGATAATGATAAATTCCAACTTCTACAGCTTCTTCCATGCAGAAATGTTTCCTAATTTTATTCATGAAAAGTTTTATTTTAGATTAAGTCACTTAGTCTTAGAATTCCCAACCAGTGAAAGTGGTATTTCTCTCGCTCTCCTTTACTATTTTGAAAAGTTTAAACAAGTCCTTTCTTACCCATCTGAATCCAAGGAAATACAATCTTGGTCTGTTTAATCACACCACATAAATTAATCTTTGAAGTCTAGGCAATATTCTGGTAAATATAGAAAGTCAAACATCCTTCCTATGGTGTGATGTCCAGAACTACTTGCAGTACTCCAGGTGTGGACTAACTATAGCTTTGCATAGTTGAAGCATGATTTCAATCCACTTATGTTCTAACAATAAATAGCCGTGAAATATTCTGCTTATTTTCTATATCAGTTCATGACATTTTTAAGATCAATATACCTTCACCCTCAAGTCACTTTGGACTCCGTTGTTTCTAGCTTTTCTCAATTCAGAAAATGCACTCTTCTATCCTTTTTATATTCAAAGTGGATGACCTTACATTAATCCAGATTGAAATCCATGTGCCATAGTTTTTTCGATTTGCTTAATCTATTAATATCTCTTTGTGATTTAAAACTTCCATGTACACTGTTTGTGCCGTTGACAAACTCAGACATGAGCCTTTCTAACTTGAAATCAAAGTTGTTAATAAGTAAGTGAATAGTTGAGGTCCCAGCACATATTCTTGCAAGGCACACCAGTCCAGTCCCGCCATTTAGATACCTGCTCATTATCCTGACTCTATCCCTGCCACTCAGCCAATTTCCTGTCCAAGTCAATCATTTGGTTTCACTTCCACAAGTTTTAATTTTGGTCAATTTTTTCCTTTGACCAGACCAGAAATTGTGTCAAAAATAAATCTAGAAATACTCAATACTCCCTCAAAGGCCAGGATGGAAAATTAGAACCAAGTCAACTCATTGTACCAGACTCAGTGAGCAAGATTTCCTCTTGGACTTCAGGATATTAGGAGTCTGGATGCTGAAGACCTTATTAAAGAGAGAGCAGACCTAGAGCTTTGGTACCCTTACTGATAGAGGTAGATGCTCTGCTGAAGGAGGTAGGGCAACCTTGGAGGCACCTCAGTATGGAAGCACCCTCAGACCTATAAAAATTAACTATTTTATAAGGAATGACAGAAGGAGGTGGAAGACACTTTGGATCAGAGCAAAGCCTCACCGGCCTTTGCCACCCTCTTTATGGAGATAGACTCTCCAGAAGTGCCACATTGTCTCCCTTAAGATTCTCCCTCCATCTGCAACGGGCAGGCAATCTACTAGCCAGGCTGCTGCATGAAAGTCAGCCCAGTGGTGAATGGTTGGGGAACTGTCCTGATGTATCTTGTCCCTACTTTCCCCATTGCCATTCTCATTGCCACCAGCCAGATCTATTGGTAATGGTTAACCTGAGAGTCTGGTTAATCCAGGAGTGGGACTTAATGGGGTGGAGCAGTTACTGAAACATGGGATCCTTAACATTCACAGTTGGAGATACAGCAAGGATTAGTACATGTTAAACACTAATTCACTTATATAAGTCAATCACTAGGTTACATACGTAAAGTTATTAATTGGAAACCTTCCGTTTATACAGCACACTTTTTATATCATCATATGCCATATAACTAATTATTTTCAGAGAGTTTGTTTATATTCCTTCATGGGATGTGGGCTTCACAGGCATGGCCAGCATTTATTGCCCATTCAAAGTCTGGAGTGACAGAGAGGCTAGATTGGGAAAGGATGACAGGTTTCCTTCCTGAGAGAATACTAAAGAACCAGAGGGTGTTTTACAACAATTGATGATAGATTTAATTCCAGATTCATCAATTGAGCTGCTATGATGGGATTTGAATCCATGTTCACCAGGGCATTCATCTGGACCTTGTGTTTACTAATCCAGTCGCATCCCCACTGAACCACTATCTCCACATGAATAGTTATTGTTTTCTAAGCAGGTTCAGCATGCAATTGGAGAATAGTAGGGTGCCACAAACAGATGTGTGGGAATCTAGGCTGAGCACTGGTTGAGGAATGGGTTTTGAACAGGGCACCAGAATAATTCCCTGTTCGTCTTTGAGAAAGGCTAATGGGATTGTTTACAGTCACCTGAACAGGAAAGCAAGACCTCACTTTAATGTCTTACCTGAGATTTGGGTCTCTAATGAGGCAGAACACCTTCAGAACTGCACTGAGTGTTCAGCCTAGATTATAAGGATTCCAAGAGTAGTTCAGAAAGAAGCTAGAGTGCTGCTATTCAGAGGAAAATAGAAATCAATAAAACAGAACAGTCATACTTGCAAGTCAATGTGTTGGTCGTATTGGATCTGCATTTTGGCAGAAACAAGATGAATTGGACCAGTATGTGTCATTTTCAGGTTTTACAGTTTTTCCTTCTGGGTAAGTTAACTGAGCAATCATCTTTGTCAAATTGTTCTGTATATCCAGCATTTCTTTATTTGATAATAATGCACAAAATAACGAAACTTAATAAAATCTATGGGCCAAACTGACACTTATGTTCCATCATATTATTTGCCAGAATTTACCTGATATTTTTTGTTCACTCTTGGGATGTGGGCATCGCTGGCTGGGTAGTATTTATTGCCTGTTCCCAGTTGCCCTGAAGAAGGTGATGGTGAGCTGCCTTCTTGAACCATTGCTCTCCATCTACTGTAGGTTGTCGCACAATTCTAAACTTGTGTCTTTTCTGAGTGACCCTTTGAGCCATTGATGGCACTTTCAGATGATTCCAGAACATTTGTAACTGCTTATTTCCTGGTCACTCAGAAGTGCAATAATCATCCTTCAGGTTATTGTATTCTACATAATGGTAGAAATGTGAAGTTGCCTCCATCTATCAGTCAGTCAGGAATGTCAAGTATAAAACCGTGATGCGTACACCAGATTCTACGATATGCTAGATTCACAAGTTGCTGTTTCATTTTAGAATTCAGTAACACTCACAATGAACAGGCCAATTACTCAGTGGTTGTTCTTCACAGTTCTTGAGACCTTCAAAGTGTGTGACGTAAATCAAAGAGCCATCACTTTCAGTCAAGCAGATGGCTAACAACAGCAACACTGCATTTAGAGGGAGACATTCTGTCATCGTCAATTACTTTATATTGCCTGGATTGAGTATTTTGTGACAACTGTAACTGTTGCTTAGATTCCGTGATGTAGCCTCATTTTTAGACACCATTAACTAAATAAAGGGGAATCTTTGCTTTTCTGTTGCTTTTTAAAAAAGCACAGGAACTGCTATCGCACAACGAGTACTTTTAGATTTTCCACTCATACTTGTGAATAGCGCCAATACTTCTCCATTACAGGAGTCAGACTAGCTGGCACTAAGTGAAGTTAATTTAAAAACAAATACTTGACAATATATCACAGTTCTAGTGTATGTGCCACAAGCAGTGGCCATCATTCCGTTTCTGTTGCATGTGAAATGTGAGCATCATCCAGCCTGTTAGCTGGTTTATACATCAAATTGAAGTCTAATATGGCTGCAAAAAGGCCTGAAAATGGGCACAGGAATCACAATGAGGGATCACGCTGTTCCCATAGTTTCTGGTGCTGGTTTAAGTCATCGTAGTGTGCTTCCTGCTCCAAAAATGCTGTTAAACGACTGCTTGAAGTAGCAGAGGACACAAAATTGTAAGAGGTGGGCACAAGTGCAAGTTAACCTACAATACGGGCAGCATGGTGGCTCAGGGGTGGCACATTGGCCCAGTGGTTTGCACTGCTGCCTCACAGTGCCAGGGACCTAATTTGATTCCACCCTCAGGCAACTGTGTGTCTGGAGTTTGCACATTCTCCCTGTGTCTGCATGGGTTTCCTCCAGGTGCTCCGGTTTCCTCCTACAGTCCAAGGATGTGCAGGTCAGGTGGATTGGCCATCCTAAATTGCCTACAGTGTCCAGGGTATGCAGGCTAGTTGGGTTAGCCATGGGAAATGATGGGTAATGGAGTGGGGGCGTGGGTCTGGGAGGGATGCTGTTTGGAGAGTTGGTGTGGACTCAATGAGCCAAATGGCCTACTTTCACATTGTAGGGATTCTATGAATACTTAAAGTCAGCTTGGACATCTGAAACATCCATTGTGCCTGGAATTATTGCTGGAAGTCATTGCAGGAGTTGCTTTCCTGTGGGAAACACTTGAAAGTATCCATGCCCCAACTCTGTGCCTACTGTGGAGTCAAAGACAATTTCTATGAGGAGCTTAATTGACTATGCTCTCATTTGATCTACCTACTGGGGGATCTCAAATCATGAGGCCTGGCTGTACTGAGCCTGGCTGTACTGAAATGAACATCATAGCCTGGGAAAGATCAATGAGAATAGACCCAAGACTTCTTCAACTTTGCTGCCAACATGACATTTGTGTAATTAACAGCTTCTTTCAGACAATCTAAACCACAGGATGTCCTGGAGAAATCCAATATTATAGCATTGATACTGGCTGGATCTGATCATCATTAGATATGAGGGCCTAACAACATTCTCAAAGTACATAACGGCCACAGCATTGACTGCAATACAGATCATTTCCTGATGTGCGCTAGGTCGAGGAAAAATCCCTGGAATCTTCTTTCATTCAAAGCAGAAATTGATCCTTTTTAGGAAGGTCAGCAAAATTCCCTCCCTAGATAAAAAATAAAACAACTTGACTGAACCGGCATCCTCTGACATTCCCACACAGAGTGTAGAAACAAAATGGAACATACTTCTTGATCCCATCATAATTTTGACATGTTGGAAATGAGAGCAGAAAAATGCTGAGTGGTTCAAGCCAAACCATCACTGTCATTGGCTTATTATTGAAGCAAAGTAGTCATTGGTCAAAAGAAAGATCTAAGTGAGAAAATTCTGAATGAGATAAGACCCATTTGAGTTAAAGTCCAACAGTTAATCATTGACAATCTGGAGAAAACATTGCCAGAATTCCCAGAAGTCCTTTGCGCAGGGAATGCTGGGGCACAATATGAAACAATCAGAAAGTAAACAGTAAATAAAATAGCTGCCTTGAAAACAAAACACGTAGTTATCGCCAACAGCAATAAACAGTCGGAGAGATAGGTGTAACTCTCCTTTGAGTTGTTCCCTGGGGAGAACACTATCACCAAGGAATCTCTAGATAGCGAAGAGAACCTTCCAGTCAGAGCAGAACTGGATACAGGACTCACAGCGGGGAGCTTAACAATGCCATCATCTCACTTACATGTAAAAATTCCAGATGCAGATGCTATGACACCTGAACTCATCAAGCACAGGGAGCTGACACAAATGCAGCATTTACATGAACTTACTTTCACCATTCAGGCTTGGAAATATATTGCCGTTCCTTCGGTGTCACTGGGTCAAAATCCTGGAACTCCCTCTCTAATGGCTCTGAGGTGTACCGAAACCCAATGTACTGTAGTGGTTCAAGAAGGCAGCTCAGCACCAGTTTCCCAAGGACACCTAGGGATGGACAATAAATCCTGACCCAGCCAGTGACAACCCATCCCATGAGTGAATGAATGAAATAAAACTTCTTTGTCTCTGCTGGAGGAAGTATGAAGGTGCCTCAGGATGGCTGTGATGCAAAGATTGTCACCCTGTACAAGAACAGAGATTACAACAACAACTGTTGAGGCATTTCCTGGTTAAGCATCATAGGGAAAGTATTGTCCATGTTGTCCCTGTCAGACTGTAAATTCAGGTTGAGCACATCCACCCAAATCCCAGAGTGATTTCAGAACTGGAAGATTTATAATTGATATGATCCTCTCAGTCTAGCAGCTGCAAGAAAAATAGAATGAAAAGAAATGTTCATCGGTCTCACCAAGACATTCAACCATGTGAACTGAGGGAGTCTATTTAAGGCGCTGGATGAAGATTGGATGATCAGCAAAGCTGTTCAATGTGAGCTCTCCTTCTATGACAACATGATAGATCAAATCAGTTACAATGGGACTGATGACCTCCACAGCCAGATCAAACAGAGCTTTTTTTTTTAATCTCACACCACTACTCATTAAATCTTCTTCTCTTTGCTGCTGTCATATGTCCACAGAGAGTGTTTGCTTATATACTGGAACTGTCAGAAAGCGGTTTAGCCTTCTCTGCCTAAGTTCCAAAACAAATACATGCCAAGTCATTGTTGGAGATTTGCTCTACACTGACAATGCTGTACTAAATTCCCCACCAAGTCATTGTCGGAGATTTGCTCTACACTGACAATGCTGTACTAAATTCCCCACCAAGGGCCATCTTCAGATATTTCCTAATCAACTTGTTCCGACGTTACCATGCAGCTTTGGAGCAGACAGGACTTGAACACAGGCCTCCTATGACAGAGGAAAGGACATAACCACTGTACCACAAGTACCCTGAGGAAAATTAAGTGCTGATCTGAATTGATGGTGTGTAGTTATTTTTAATCAATCTATTCAATCATTTTATGACACACCTTTGGAGTAGGGGGAACTTGAACCCTGGCCTCCTGTCCCAGGGGAGGGACAATACCACTACGCCATAAGAGGGTCACCTTCGGAGGCAAGTGGACAAATGCACACCTGTAAATGGTTTGGTTTGACCCCCATTAGCAGCAGGAAGATAAATTATGTCATCCAAGATGTTGCCACATTGCCATTTATCAGCATGGATTGTGTGATACAGGAAGTTGTTGATCGGGTCACATGTAATTGATGCTAAAATTGACACATGCATTGCAAAAGCTGCAGCTGTTATGTTCAAGCTGAGTAAGAGGGTGTGAGAACAACAGAAACCTGACTGAGTACACCAAACTGTGAGTCTACCAAGCCTGAATCCATAGCACACTCCCCTACTGTAATAAGTGCTGGATAAACATAAGAAAAAGATGCGCAGTTTCCACCTTCGGTTTCTCAAAAATGTCCTCAGCAATTTTTGACAGGACAAAGTCACTAACCCAGAGATCCTGGACATTCATTCATCAACATTCATTCATTGATAAACCAACATTATCTGCACTGGTTCAGCCATATTCACCAGATGAATGAAGGCCACACACACAAAGACTTTTGTGCAATGACCTTGCCACTAGGTCATGGTTTTCTGGGCCTCCATACCTCTGCTACAAGCACACCTGTGAATGTGTTGTGCAGAGGTTTGACATTAACACTGACAACTGGGAGACAGTTACCTCTGGAAGCTGAATCAGAAAGTAAATATTGGAGGAGGCAAGCGGAAACAAAAAGCAAGAAGCTCAGCTGGCCAAGAAGACAGTGAGAACAGGCCATTGTAGTGTGGACCTTCTCAGCTCACTGTCTTCCTCTGCAACAAAGGGCTCAGCATCTACCACACCAGATTTAGGCTCCCGAGCCAAACCAGGCAACGCTTAACCCAGTGTTGATCAATATGATGCCAAAGATCATTGTATGAGATGGAGGTCATATAATCTCAGCCAGTAGAAATCAGTGTAGTTACAGCACAGAAGGAGGCCATTTGTCCATGTGTGTCTATGCTGGTTCTCTGCAACAACAATTCATTAAAACCCACTCCCCTGCCTTTATCCCTTGTAGTCATGCAATGCTTTTGTCTTCAGATAGTTATCCAGTTGTCTGTGGACACCTTGAATCTGCTTTTATTACACTGTCAGGCAGTGCATTCCAGATCTTATCCAGCTACTGCATATTGCCATTGCATCTTCAGGAGGGAGAATGGGAGAAAGCCATATCTGCCCAACATCCTCTGGGAACTGATGTCCTGTCTTGATCTCTGGCAGGAGCAGTGTTTCAGATATCTCAGCTTAACCACAGAGGTCCTTACTGGATTTTGTCACCTGCAGCCACAACTGCAGCCAAAACAGAGGAAAATAACAGAGATTTTAAACAGAATCTGAGAATTGTTCCAGCACAGAAAGAGGCTATTCTATTCCTTGTATTGGTGCCAGCTCCCTGAATGAGCAATGCAACTAGTGTGATTACTCTGCCATCTCCTGAAAGCTCTGCACATTCTTCCTTTTCAGATAGTAATTCAATTATAAGTGAAATCAATCAGCAAATAACCTGAAAGTAGTTAATGACCCATTTAAGTGGAGTTGGCTGGGGTCTCTTTCCTAGTTATGAATCCATGTTCAGCTGTGCAGAGTTAAGGGAGGGCATTAGCTGAAGCACTGAGCTCAGAATGACAGCGCCAGTGTCAAACTAGGGTTAACTGGAGATTGACATCACAATCTACCTACTCTGCAAACTTCCAGCAGCTGCTTCCTGCCCGCATGCCAACACATGCCAGCTCCAATATGGCTTAAACCAGATGTGTGCAGGTGGATGCTGCAGATGCTTTTTTTTTAAACAGGAAAACGGCACTTGCAGCACCAAACAATAGTGTGCCAGAGTTGCAATGAGGTCCATAAACTTGAAAGAGCTTTTTTTGTTATTTTTGTGACAGAAATAGAGGAAATTATCTTTTCTTTATTCACAAATGTTATAAGTATACCAGGCTGATTAGAAAAATAGGTTAATAAAAAATATAAAAGGAGTGTATAAGTATGCCAGAAAGGGGCTCTTGTGGCACAGTGATAGTGTCCCTACCCTAGACCAGAAGGCCTGGTGTTAACAAGACCTATCTGCTCCAGAAGTGTGCAATAACACCTCTGAATAGGTTAATTAGAAAAAATAGGTAAATAGTTTTTTTAATGTATAAGTATACCAGGAAGGGGCTCTTGTGGTGCAGTGGTAGTGTCCCTACCTCTGAGCCAGGAGACCTGGGCTCAAGTCCCAGCTACTCCAGAGATGTGTCATAGCACCTCATGAAAAAAGTTAATTGGGAAAATAGGTATGTTAAAAAACATTATACCAGGATTGAAGAAATTTTAATATTTTCTTCACATTTAAAAATCCATTAAACTTTAGATATTAATTTCTTTTTTTTTTCCTAAGCCGGAACCAGAAATTATAAGCCGCCAAGTCATTAACAATGAAACTGCTCGCAGCACCAACAAACAACTTTCAATTGAACTCATACTCCGCCTGATTATAGAAATTAATGGCCTTAAAGTGGCATGCCATCTTAAGTATTGCTCAGCTCTGGCAGCAGAATTACGGCATATTACATGTTCTTACAGTTATGCCATTACAATAGTGCATTGTCTGACTGATTGTGAGTTACATAACAAGATGCCAACAGTTATAAATGATATACATATAAAAGGAGAAATTTTTAATTCACTTCCTCACTCAATAATGCATATAAACAAGGAAGCTATACTAATTTAAGAGAATTAAGAGCTGTATCAGGTGTACAATCTCAACAGAAACACTTGAATGCTGAAGTTAGCCCATGAAAGCTAAATTGGCTGAGATGGCAACTTACTTAAATTAGGCGAGTTAATAATATCCCGCAGCATAATTTCAGGTCTTTCATTTTTTGTTATGGGTTTAATTTTTAAGCAAACAAATATTAAAAGGTTCTGAATGGTGAATGAGAAAAATGCCCTTCCTTCTCTGAAATTCAATCAAAGGTGGTATATTAGTTTAACGCTATCTCAATCCACATTCAAGCAGGTGGGTGTCTACAGCTCCAAACTGTCCATAGTTCAGAAGTAATTAGCACAAAATTGGAATCTCTCTCAGAGATGTTATAAGGACAGCTTATAAAAAAAAGAGAAAATTGAAAATGGACATTCATCAAGCTTTTGCTGACATATATCACCTTGGCTTTGCTCTGGTGGTTTATGACTTTATTAAAAGTGTTCAACTAAAGCATTGTCTTTAATGCACTATAAGCCAACTCCCATTAGATGTCTAATATACATTGATGACACTGCAATTTATATGTTGCATCTGCTCAAATCCTGTTCTTAAAATGAGCTATTGTATTTACATTACTTTTCTTCCAAAGTACTTGGAATAATGACTTTACTCAGTAAAGTAATGAAAATTTAATTTAGCAATGGAGATTCACATTGTCAACAAATTCAACTCACTTTTAAGGGGAATCATCTCTAAGCTGAACTATAATAATACCACAATCTTGCGGGGGGGGGTGGGCGGTGGTGGGGGAGGTGGGTACGGTGGCTCAGTGGTTAGCACTGCTGCCTCACAACACCAGGGACTTGCATTTGATTGCAGCCTTAGGTGACTATCTGTGTGGAGTTTGCACATACTTCCTGTGTCTGCGCGAGTTTCCTCCAGGTCCTCCAGTTTTTTCCCACTGTCCAAAGATATGCAGAGTAGGTGGATCGGCCATGCTAAATTGCCCATAGTGTGCAGACTGGGTGGATTAGCTTTAGAAAATGCAGGATTACGGGGTAGGGGAGTGGGCTGGGTGGAATGCTCTTCAGACGGTTGGTGTGACTCAATGGGCTGAATGGCCTGCTTCCACGTTGTTTGTATTTTATAATTCTGTGTTTTTATAGGCTAATAGTCCCCAACTAATTATTAAAGTACACTAACATTTGGCATTAATTTTAGGCATTGACGGTATTGCCTGTTAACTAAAATATTCCAAAATTATGCACAATAAACTATATTTGTATTTAATACAGTGGCCTATTTGAAAGTACTTTGTCCAGAACTGACCATGTGTTTTTTATATTACATGCACCGTTTTATGAATGTACCTGCTAATATGTTACCTTAATTATTCCCAATATTAAACTTGGCCTTAAGTTTCATCAACCAATGCTGTCTCAAGTCCCAGAAAATGTTCAAACAAAATAACAACCTCAGATCGTTTGTTACAGCCAACCAGGATTTAGTTCATGATGATGCACAAGCAGAAATACAGATGGTGCTGATGCTCCATTTTTGCCACCCAGCACACCCCAAGTCAAACACAACACTGACCAGATGCACAGTAAAGTTCTGTTCTGGTCCAGCAAGGTACTTCAACCTTATGGAGTGGAACCAGCTCTTTTGTTCTTCCTATCAACCTGCTCAGAGATGTTATTATACACTGCAGGAACAGATGGGGCCTGAACCCAGGCATCCTAGCTCAAAGCCAATGACACTATCTCCCTGCATCACAACAGCCCTTAAACTCCCTACTGCTTATACTCCATACTTAGTGCAAAGGAAGATGGGTATCATAGTTGGAAATCAGTCATACCAATCCCAAGATTTAATTGCAGGCGTTTGTCAGAGTGGATATTTTCTATATTAATCTGCTCCAAAGATGTTATTACACACCTCTGGAACACTTGGAACTTGAACCTGGATCTCTTGACTCAGAGGTAGGGACATTACCACATGGCCACAAGAGCTCCTAATGCAGAGGATCTGTGGCCACCAAGGCCAAGGTTGAAGATATCCTGAACTCATTTTACAAAGGACTTGTTTAACTTGCAGGGAAAGCATATTATTATCTTGCCAAGAATGATTTTTTAAAAATTCAATCACAGGGAACACTGCTTATTTCGCAATTGGACAATACAATGCTCCAATACTCAAAAAGCAATTTCTAAATAAAAATAGAAAAATTATTAATGCAGTGTGACTGCCAATATTTTGTCTTATCGAGCAGCAGAGTTAAACATCTGAAGCACGCAGTGGATTTGTCAAGAATCCAAATGTGATAGTTAAATTGTGCTGGCAATTGATGCGAGGTTCACAGGCCAACCTAGACTCTAGGCCTTGGCTAGGCCCAGGTGCCTGCATTGGTGGCTAAGCGTTCCAGATACCTTTATGGAGATAAGACTTTAGACTTTAAGACCTGGACATTTCCTTACCTTTTGGCTCCTTTTAAACAAAATTTTCTGGTTTTTTTTGAAATTTTGGTCTTGTAACCAAAGTAGTGCCAGAAAATGGTGACTTTGTACGCTTTTCACTGTACTCGTATATTCCTCTAGTAGAGTACACATGACAATAAAATCTAATTCTATTTCTAGTTCTTATAGAGAGAGAGAGTAGAGGAGGGAAACATACAAAACAATACTTCAGGACATAACTACAGGGTGGAAAATGTAAGGCAAAAGAATCAAAGTGCATGGATTATAAGCAGTCAGAAGGACACTGTGAAAAAACCAACAAAGTACATCGTTAGTAAAAGAGCAACTTACTTAGAAAGGATATCATTTGATGCTTAGTCACTGTTGCCATTAGCATCCAATTTTTTTATGGTTTAGATTATGAATAGTCCGTGGGCATCTGAAATGTCCTTTCTTGTATATTCCCTCGTGTTACATATACTGCATTCTATGCACATATTGTTTCTCCATTCCCTATCCTTGCTGTGTTTAAATTAAGACACATGCATAATCTACAACTACAAACAGGAGATCCTTAGCTCTTAGACTCTAAAGGTCTTTAAAACCCAACTTCTTGACTCATTTAATTTTCTTCAGTAATCTTTCCAAGCCTTTGCAGTCCCCTGGCATATGACCCCTTCTCTGGGTTTCTCATTTATGAAGAATATGATGCAAAATTACTAGTGTCAATGGAAAATGTCAATAAAAATATTTGTTTCAAAGTTATTCCTCTGTTTTAAAGAAGGAAAGTCAAAATGCTGTGTTCAGAATCTACATCAGCCCTCAAAAGTTGAGGTATTCCCTAGAGGCCAGTAAAATAATAGGTGATCTCATCGAGCATGCACAATTCTCACAGAGTTTGACAGCTGGGGTGTACCAGAAGGATAGTTCAACTGGCACCCCTCTCTACTGATTTCTAAAGGATGTAGCTACCGGACATGGCCTGCTGCACATGGTGAGGGAACCAACAGCAGAGAAAAACCTGCTTAAATTCACCAATTTACTTGCACAGATGCTTCTGTCCATGACAGTGTCAGTATGAGTGATCACCACACTGTCCTTGTGGAGACAGAGTTCTTTCTTCACTTGTGTGTTGTGCTAAATGGGCAAGATTTCAAACAGTTCAAGCAATACAAAACATGGCATCCAAGCTGTCATGAGCCATTAGCAGCAGTGGAATTGTCCCCAAAAGTAATCTGTAACCTCATAGCCTGGCAAACCCCACACTGTACTATTCTCATCTAGCCACAAAGGTCTAACTCTGGTTTAGGGAAGAGTGCAGGAGGTCATTCCAGGATCAGACCCAGACAAACCTAAAAATGAGTTGTTAACCTGGTGAAACTGCAACACGAGACTATTTGTGTGCCAAACAGTAGCAACAGCATGCAATGGACAATGCTAAGTGATCCCAAAATCAATGGATCAGATTTAATCTCTACAGTCTTGCCATATCCAGTCATGACTGTGAACGATTAATTAACTAACAGGAGAAGGCAGCTCCACAGCTTATCCTCAAAGTTGAGCAAGGCTCACAAATCAATGCGAAAGATAAGACATCAGCATTTGTAACGATCACCAGCCAAAAGTGCCAAGTGGATAATCCATCCCAGCCTCCTTTACTAGTCCCCAGCATCATAGATTCCAGTCTACAGACAATTCGATTCACTCCATGTGATATCAAGAAATGGTTGGAGACACTGAATACTGCAAAGTCTATGGGCCCTGAAAACATTACAGCAATAGTACTGAAGATTTGTGCTCCAGAACTTGCCACTCCCCACATGACTGGTATCTACCCAACAATGTGGAAAATTGCCCAAGTATGCCCTGTACACAAAACGCAGGACAAACTCAACCCGGCCAATTACCGCCCCATCTGTCCACTCTTGATCATCAGTAAAGTGATGGTAGGTGTCATCAACAGTGCTATCACTGTAGCTTCAGTTTACCAAGTCACTTGCTCACTTCACCTCCTGCACAACAAAAGCCATTCATGTATTCTTACATGATGCATAATAAATATTATGCGTGAGGATATCTTTCTGATTTAAAATCTCTGGCTGCACAGTTGTTAATATTATAATCTAAAAATGAACAACACAACAATTAATATATCAAATGTCCTGCTAATATTATTTTCTTGGAATGCAACTGTTCATTTTCCTTGTAAACTATAATGACTGTACCGTAGTAATTATCCTCTATGAAGTCATGTGTTTCAATAAAAGAGACATAATATTGAATAAAACATTCCTCTATAAACCTTTTTCATGTTTCAGTGGAAAAAATGAATACAGTGCAAGGAGCAACTGAACCATACAGGTTAGGAAATTCTCTGTTTCATTTCCGGTCTATCCTGAATAATCTGATTTAAGCTTTACAGTGATCAGGGTATTAAATTGACATCAGAATCCTCAGAATACAAACAGACAAAAAAAAGTAAAATTCCCATTTTTCAATGCTATGTAGTATAAGAATGGGATTTTTTTTTTAGTTATTTTAGATGCTATAGCCAAAGAGGCTCATCATTCTTGCTTGTGTTTGGTTTCTTCCGCATTGCTCAATAAAAATATTGTTTATTTCAAGTACTCATATAAATTGTTTCTTCATGTTTCTTGAGAATCTAACCAACAGCTACCTCACCATTCACTTTCACGCCTTCCTTAATCAACAATTTTAACCTGACAATTTCTTTCAATTTGCACGGACTTCCCATTACACCTTCATTTTGAAAATTGCCTATGCGAAGTTTGATTTGGTCTTTAACTCAAATATTTATTTTCCCTGCATCAACTGTTGACTTGATAAAGTCCAATATCTGGAGGTGGCTGCCCTAATCAGGTAGCATGGTGGCTCAGTGGCTAGCACTGCTGCCTCACAGCGCCAGGGACCTGGGTTTGAATCCACCCTCAGGCAACTGTCTGTGTGGAGTTTGCACATTCTCCGCACGTCTGCATGGGTTTCCTCCCACAGTGCAGAGATGTGCAGGTTAGGTGGATTAGCCATGCTAAATTGCCTGTAGTATTTGGGGACATGTAGATTAGGGGGATGGGTCTGGGTGGATGTTCTGAGGGTTGGTGTGGACTTGTTGGCCTCAAGGGCCTGTTTACACACTGTAGGGATTCTACAATCTATGAATCAAACTACCATTAAAACAATGTTCAATGGTGAGGGCTTCATGGGACTTTCCAACCATTTATCTTTTCTTCAGGTAAACTGTGCCTCTCATTCTCCCTTCGCACGGCATTGTCAATACTTTTCAGTCAAGATTCACAGCAGTGTCTCCAACTTCAATTCATTTTTCCCAGGACTTCAGAATTCTGCAACTCTGTACCGGCATCATTAATTCCTTCTATAATCTTGAAGTCCTTCTTCCTAATTCACATTTCCTAGAATCAGTAAAAGTTTACAGCACTGATGGAGGCCATTTGTTGGATGAGTGCAGCTCCAACAACAAACAATCTTGATACCATCCAGGACAAAGCAGCCGGCTTGATTGGCACCATATTCACAAACATCCATTCCCCCCACCATCAAAACCCTGTAGCAGCAGTGGGTTCTATCTACAAGATGCACTGCAGAATTTCACCACAGAAATTCGTCACCTTCCAAACCCATGACCACTTCTGTAGCGAAGGACAAGGGCAGTGGATACATGGGAACACCACTGCCTACAAGTTCCCCTCCAAGCCACTCACCATCCTGACTTGGAAATATATCATTGTTCTTTTAGTGTCACTGGATCAAAATCCCAGAACTCCTTCCTAACAGCATTGTGTGTCTACCTACAACAAATGGATCATGGAGGTCAAGAAGGCAGCTCACCACCATCTTTTCAATATGTACAATCAATGCTCTCTGTGTCAACAATGCCCACATCCCATGAGTGAATAAAAGGTAAATGCGACTGGTTGAGCCCATGCTTGTTCTCTGCAAGAGCAAGCTAGCTTGTCCCAGTCCCATTCCATTCTCCGGAGCTCTGAAATGTTTTCCCTTCATGCGCTCTTTCATTCTCGGCTCCATGGGGATTGTTTAGCACTAAGGGCTTTGATGCAAAATTTTGCTATCTCAATTTTGATGAATGATTACATAGATGAAGTAGAATCATACGGCGCAATTCTCCTCATGCTGGAGATTGTGACAAAGGTGGCAAGAAGAGGAACTGAATAGGAGAGTTGGCTGTGGCGAATGTATTGGTCCATTGCTTTCACTCTAGATCAATAACCTAAGTTAGTTATAATAAGGGAATATACCCCTTGTTTTTTACTAAAAAAAAATTAAAAAGTGCAAAATAATCTTACCAATACAATGCTTACAATCACAAGTGAATCGTTTTATCAGGACTCCTCCGAAGATCACAGCAAAACAGGTGATCAGCCCACTCCATCGTAACTTCTAGTTGTTGAACAATCAACCTCCTTGGGCTGACTAAATCTTTATTGTGAGGCAAGTTATTTGATACACTTTCCATACAAAGAAGTAATATGTGCAAAGTCTTGACACTATCCATTCTCCAGCAAATGATCAGGTTGACCACTGGCAAATGTCACACATGTGTCAGGTTTTCCATGTCAGTTTGATCGATTAACTCATTATGACTTGCTTGTGTCTCCTTGGAATGATGCTTATCTCTTGCTTTTGATGAACTTTGACATAAAACTTGGCTTGTGCTTGCTGTTGACCACGTTTTTATCACTATATCAACCTTATGATTTTTACACAGCATGATAATCACAAATTCAGTGGATAAATAGTCCACTTTATCAAATCTGATTCAGTGTGTCTTGTTTAAACAAAACTTCAGCTTTTCCAAAGTTATTATGACAGTTCAGTAAATTAGTGCTGAGTTCAATGCTTGATGTAAACAAACACTCACATTCCTTCAGCCAAACACAGAAACTCTTTCAAAAGCCATGACATGGCTAAATATTAGGGCAGCATGCTGACTCAGTGGCTAGCACTGCTGTCTCACAACTCCAGGGACCCAGGTTCAATTCCACTGTTGCATGACTGTCTGTGTGGAGTTTGCTATCCTGCCTGTTTCTGCTGGGTGCTCTGGTTTCCTCCCACTGCCTGAAGATGTGAGGATTAGATGGATTGGCCATGCTAAATTGCCCATAATGTCCAAGGGTATGTGAAATAACTCCTCCAATTCCATTTAAACTTTCCACCTCTTAACCTAAATAAATGCTTCCTGGCTATGGATTCTTTAAATAATGTGGAAAAGGCCTTCTTATCCACTCTGTCTTTTTTCCCTCATAATTATATACACCTCATTTCAGTCAGTTATGAAGGAGTTTGATGGGTTGGTGTTTAGAACACAGAACCAGACCATTTAATCCAATCATCTGTGTTTAATCTCCATAGGAACTTTCTCCTACCTTACTTCAATCACATTCAAACTGCATATTCCTGTATTCTGAAATAGGTAGTTTTTCTTTTCTGCTATAAATCTTACACTCTTAAACTCATTCATAATGTTTTAGACCTGGTCAGGCCACTGCTCAGATTTCCACTTTAATGGAGCCAAGTGTTAGCTCAAACAGTCCCTTCCTGAGAGTTACAAATTCTCTGTCCCGGTATCATCATTGTAAATTATTTTGTTATTTCTCTGGAGTTTCCACTGACCTTTTGCTGAAGTTAGAGCAAGAAGTCAGATGAATTCCCCGGGAAATTACTGACCTATATATCTGTTTCAAAAGCTGCGCAATCAGAAGGTAAAATAAACATTGAATATTGTTGCCAAGCTTAACACATAGGAAAATTCAATTTCTGCAGTATTGTGACTTATTATTTGTAGATCAATGAAGAAACCATCTTCCTTTTTATGAATTTGCAATGATTTTCTATCCTCTGAACAATAAAGTTTCTCCTGAATTCAATATTCAATGTTTATTTTACCTTCTGATTGCGCAGCTTTTGAAACAGATATATAGGTCAGTAATTTCCCGGGAAATTCATCTGACTTCTTGCTCTAACTTCAGCAAAAGGTCAGTGGAAACTCCAGAGAAATAACAAAATAATTTACAAGGATGATACCGGGACAGAGAATTTGTAACTCTCAGGAAGGGACTGTTTGAGCTAACACTTGGCTCCATTAAAGTGGAAATCTGAGCAGTGGCCTGACCAGGTCTAAAACATTATGAATGAGTTTAAGAGTGTAAGACATAGAGCAGAAAAGAAAAACAACTTATTTCAGAATACAGTAATACGCAATTTGAATGTGATTGAAGTAAGGTAGGAGAAAGTTCCTATGGAGATTAAACACAGATGATTGGATTAAATGGTCTGGTTCTGTGTTCTAAACACCAGCCCATCAAACTCCTTCATAACTGACTGAAATGAGGTGTATATAATTATGAGGGAGAAAAGACAGAGTGGATAAGAAGGCCTTTTCCACATTATTTAAAGAAACCATAACCAGGAAGCATTTATTTAGGTTAAGAGGTGGAAAGTTTAAATGGAATTGGAGGAGTTATTTCACATACCCTTGGACATTATGGGCAGTTTAGCATGGCCAATCCATAGGAAATGTCTTCTGTTTGAAAGACAGTGGCATAATTAATTGTTCTGACCTGTAAAGGCCAAAAAATTTAGAGGGACTACTTACTTTTCAAAATGTTAACCTGAAATTGTATAGTTGCAGTTTGTAGGCTGCTTGCTTCACCACCCCTACCAAGGGAGCACTGTCACAGTCAACTTTATTGTCTTTTAAATTAATGGATAGAAATCCTGAGATTTGGGCTGTAATTTTCTGACCAGCCCTACATGTACCATTTTCAGTGTTAGTGCATGATTGGAGATTACTGTTTTGTTTCTTGCTGCAATAATTGCCAAATAACTCAATTATCATGAATGAATGGTATAGAATTTGTGCAGAGATCTTCATTTTCCCATGCTTAACCAAGATCCATTGTTCAAATGATTAGGTTTGATTGTTTGTCTCTGTACAGTTGAGTATCTGGACGCTGTGCTAATGAAGTAACAAATATGGTTCATTTATATTCCTCTAAGATCTTTGTTTTTGATAAGCTTTTACTGTTTCTCTCTCAATGGAGTTGGAATACAAAACAGACAATGACACAAATTAGGTAACATCTTAGTTGCGAATTTGAAACACTTTAGTCCATTACAAAGAATCATATTGGACTTGATGCATTAATTCTGTTTCACTGTCTCCAGATAGTGTCAGACATGCTAAGTTTCCCCAGCACTTTTTATTTTTATTACAGGTTTCCAACGTTTGCTGTACTTAGCTTTTGCTTTCAATTCAGTGTCTGTATTGAAAGACTTGTTTTCAAAAGTCCAATTAATTTTTTCAGCCAGTGCTGGAAAATGCAAGTATTGGTTGCATAAATAGCCATTTAAATTGTTTCTTATACAATTAAAACCAGCGGGGAATACCTCATATACCCAAGCAATTGACAGGTACTGGTGTATTTATACAGATTGTGTCAAAAGAACAAACAGTGATCTTTTGCATATTTGGAATTTTCTGCAGGAATATACCAATGTGGAAAATGGAAAGCCCTTGAACAATCCTGCCTTTCCTGAATATAAGAAACACTATTGCTTGACATAGATGTAAAGGCATGACAGACAAGATTCATGACAATGTATAGGAATATCATTAGCATAGATAGATTAGAGAAGATTACGTGGAGACTGGAGTGAAGATGTCTTACTGCAGTTGTATAGAGCCTTGATGAGATCCCACCTGAGTACTGTGTACAGTTTTGGTTTCCTCATTAAAAGAGGGTATAAGTGCCATTTATTGAAATGCAGCAAAGTTTCACCAGCTTAATCCCTGAGTTTGTGGGATTGTTTTATAGAGACATATTATGGAGGCTGGGTCTGAAGTCACATCAATTTTAAAGAATGAGGGGTGATCTCAATGAAACTTGAAGAATTTTGACAGGACATAAACATGTAGATGCAGATAAAAATGTTTCTCCTTGATAGTGACTCTAAAACCAGGTGAAATAATCTTATGGAAATGGGTAGACAATTCAAGACTGAGATTGATGACAAATATCTTCACACAATGGATGGTGAATCTTGGGAATACTTTACCCCAGAGGTAGATTCTAGATCATTGATCATGATTGAGACAGCAATTGTTAGATTTCTGAAGACCAATGACTTCAAGAGTAATGGAGATAGAACAGAAAACTAGCACTGAAAGAGATGATTGGCTGTGATCTAATTGCATGGGAGAGCAGGCTGGATGGGCTTAATTATCCATCCTTTTCTTATGTTCCTAAACAGAAAATATTTTCCTTGGAGGAGGATGAGATTTGATATGATAGAGATATTCAAAATCACAAAGGGTCTGGTTAGACTAGATAGGGAGAAACAGTCCCTATTGACGTAAGTTTCGAAAACCAGAGCACACAGATTTAAGGAAATAGAAGATGCACGAAGACATTTTCCGACCAGGAGTAGTTAAAATCTAGATTGTGCTGCCTGACAGTGTGGCCAAAGTAGGTTCAATCAATGCATGTAAGAAAGAATTAGTTTATTATCTGCAAAGGAAGAAGTCAGGATTATTGGGAAACGACAGGAGAATGATGCAAAATTGTTGCTCATTTGGAGAGCGAACGCTGACATAATGGTTGAATAGCCTGCTTCTGCGCTGTAACAATTCTGTTAATCTGATCCTGCATCACCATGATATTCGTTTAGAACTTGGCTGGGGGCAGTTGTTAGCTATTTTAATTATATCCAAATGATGTATAATTTTTGATATTTTGCCACTTAATTTGGACATGGTCTATGCAAATAGAAGCCATCTTAATTTTCTGATAAAGGCCTTTACCTGATAAATAAGTAATGGTTCATAATTGTTGTGTGCAGATGCATCCAAATGCCTGTTAATCTCAAGCTTTGCCACATTTAATATAATGGAAAATGTGAACAGTCCTTCTCTTGCCAACAGGGCTACACGGAAAAGATTCAAGCAGCAGTCATGGCTATCGTAGTGGGGGACCAGACTTGCATAACTTCATTTCTTCAGGATTTGTGACACTGGGACGAGGACATCTCAAGGGTACAGTAGAAACCACTTCTTTGCAAAAAGCGCTTCATGCTTATAATCTGCCGTCCACATTCCCGCATGATGCAATGTTTGTGTGCCCATTAGAAGGAAAGGGAATCTTAGTATAGATTGTCAGAGGCACAGGACAATTAAAATGATTATTTGAACACATATGCAGTAATAAATCTATTTCAGCTTCTTGTGTTGTGATTATAAAGCATGGGATTCATTTATTATGTTGCTGGGCTTTGCATCAGTAAGCCCATCCAAATGGAAGACAATGTTCAGCAGGAGTGCAGTCAATTTGTAGCAATGCAGTTGCCTGTTTGTATTAAAACTGACATGTTGATGCAAAAAAAATGTAATGCTAATGTCGCACTGTGAGATAATAAATATATTTGTTCATAATTTACAACAAGTAAGATTCAAGAACTTCCAGTTTGCAACTGTGCTTTCAGAAAAGAGGCGCTAGACACAGGCTAGGCATTTCCTCAAGATACCTAGTGTGTTTCCTAGGCATTGATAATAGATGATTTTAAAAAAGGGAGAAATCATTTTTTAATGAGAGAAATTCATGCACATTTCTCTTTTCATTGTGAAACAACAACAATGTTGGGTGTTGGAATCTACAATTCTGTTTTTGCATGTTCTCAAAGTACAATTGTTCTGT
This sequence comes from Rhincodon typus, assembly GCF_021869965.1. Classification (NCBI taxonomy): domain Eukaryota; kingdom Metazoa; phylum Chordata; class Chondrichthyes; order Orectolobiformes; family Rhincodontidae; genus Rhincodon; species Rhincodon typus. The sequence goes on from NC_063354.1 coordinate 35,396,603, forward strand.
GACTGTCCCCTTTCTGACTATCCCAGTGATCCTCAGGGCAGAAAGTAATCCTCTGCCCCCTATCCGCTCCACTGTTTCAAGGGCAATATATTCTGCCCTATTTGTTTTAGTGATTCACAATGCTCTACGTTATCCTCTGTACATATTCAACATCATGATTTTGAGATTCCTAGCCATTCCCTTATGAAAACTACAGCATGTACTCTTAACCTTGGATTGGATTGCTGGATTGATGGGGTATTATAAAGTCAATACTTATGCTAAAACAAAAATCTGTAACTGAGAACCTATCTAACATTTGAAATTGATGTGGTTCCAAACAGCTGTTTAATTTCCTTTTTATCTCACATATTACATTACATGTAAGTTCAAAATTCATATATGTATATATGAATAAGATGCTTACACACATGTGCAAGGATATATTTGTTATATCCAAATTGGTTCAGAGACAATTTATTAAGTTACCGCTTAGAAGTGGTGTCTTTATCATGGTAGAGTTCTGTGCATTGAAGTTTCTTGAGCCCTCGTAGGCAAATACCATCACATATATTCCATGCATTGTTACTGCCAGTGAATCTTCTTCTTGCCTTATGGGTCACCATATTATAGATGGCAGTGTTGATGAAAACATATTTCCTGAAAGAATGTTTTTTATGAACTGTTTAAATGCCTTTTAGAGTACTGTGATTTGCTTGATTAATTGCGGAGACACTGAACGGAAAATCAATTAAAGGCAGAAACACCGGTCTCCTTTTTACTTCTGCCACTTGCGTCATTAATCCTTTACCTTATCTGTTTTAGCATTACCATAGCCTTCAGTGCCAAACACTATTCACTATTATGTAGAGATTTTGCTAAGAAAAGATGTAGGGATTTTAATGAGTTTCAGAGTTTTCCACAGCCCATGATACAGATGTAGAAAACCACAAAAGCAGTAGTGCGTTTCGAAAACTTTGCAAAGATTTAGTTACAGTGTCACATTGGTTTTCTTGCAGACCAACACTCACTCATTAGTTAGTTAATTGGCAGCTTTACAAAAGTGAGGGTAGGGGTTAGGCCTCAGATTTTCACAAAGCATAACTCCCCCAATTCCATTAGTTTGGGATCTAGCTAACATCACATTTAAGAAACTGAAAGCATTTCACTGCCAGTAAATACAGCGGACCAAGAAAGCTTGTTCTTTCAGCCTTACTAGAAATTAACAAACTTCCAGGATTGGCCTTCAAAATAACAGAAGAACTTCAAATATTAATTTACATGGGGACTTTTAAAATCTATGTTGAATGATATGCAATAACATAAAAGGTGCCACTCTTGGCTGATTGGGCCTTTATTGGGAGAATGTAAACACTAATGGAAGTGGAGTCATTCATATATGTATTGCACTGGTATGAGGGTCAGTGGATCAAAAGAGTTTCATTGTGATATTTTCACTAACTGTCCGTTATAAGTGTTGCTTCAGCGTCACAAACAGTAGCATTTGTTTAAAAGCTTTTTTCTTGGCCATAGTGAATGAATTTGTGATCAGATTGTTTATATGCTTCTCTGTTAGTAAAAGCAACTAAAAATCAAAAGCTTTGACATATCACTGAGCCTTATTGAAGTGTACAATCATTTCCAACATCATGGGCCAATTTACTGTTAGGCTACTGGTGCCCCTAGTGGGTAAAGTCAACAGAAGCCTTTTTCGTGTTTGGATCTTGAAGTCAAGAAAAAAAATTGACAAAAATATATCTGTGATGATCAGTGCAATTTGATTATTTAAAGCATGAGCACCAAACATTAAAATGTTAAGACAGTCAAATAGCAAGATTTGTAACATTAATTCACCACCAAAAAGGGACAGTGAAAACAGAGAGACAACAACAAAAAATTGTCAGTTTAATCTGAAATAAAATAGTTAAAAGTAAGCAAAATGTTATGTTAAAAGTAAAATGCAAGGCTGAGATAGGAAACATATGAGTGGCTAACAATGTAAAAAAAATGATTTTGATGTTTGTTTTTATCAATGTAGGATTAGCTCACAGGAAGAATTTGGTTCATAATGTTTGACTGGTTTTGTTGTTAGAATATTGAGTTTGATATTTGGTGAACTCAATCTCTGTGAATGAGAATGTATCAGACCAATATTTGCAGAGAACTGCTATTCTGGCAAGTTTAATCAGTGCATTTGAGCCATGCTGAGTCCAGATCTGATGTTTGCCTTTTGTTAATTGGCTGCAACTGAATAGTATTCCCAATTTAGTCAGGGTTCCCACTACTGTTTGTTATGAAGAGGCCTCTGGCAAAACTGCATCTTGTAAGTATCGGATGCAGTAAGTGTTAGACTTTGCTGCCAGTCCTGAACTGAGAACCAGAGGGTGCAGATTTAAAGTGATCCACAAATGTAGCAAAGGTAAGGTGTGAAAAAAAGAACTTTTCACTCACAAATATCTTGGGTCTGGAATGCACTGCTTGGAAGTGTGGTGGAGGCATAGTTGATTAAAGCAGTCAAGAGGGCAGTCGATGATTACTTGAACCTAAAAAATGTGCAAGGGTATGGGAGAAGGTAGGTGGATGGCACTCGGTCTAAATATTCATTGGAAGGTTGATGCAATCATGATGGGCCAAATGGTCTCCTTCTGCATCGTAACAATTCTGTGATTCTGTAAAATAATCTGTCGACGGTAATTGTTGTGACTCGTGCATGAATAATGGTGACATGAACAGGGAGTTGGGATTGTCCATGATATTCGTACCTGCTGGCTTAGGTGTTAAAGTGGGATTTTTGGACTTGGATGCATCTTAATAGAAATGCATAGGTAACAGCATTGTGGATATACCATCACCAGATGGACTGCAGCAATTCAAAAAAGCAGCTACTTCACAAGGGCAATTAAGGATGGGAAAGAAAGGTTTACCTTGCCAGTGATAACCACATCCAGCAAAAATAAATAAATCAAACTGAGCTGGATTTTGGCGATCAAGATGGTAAGCTCAAGTCCTGAAATTTCTCACTCACCATGTCTGCCTTGGTTAAAACATACCCTAATATGTGTAATTTTTGCTCAGGGATTGTGCGGGAAATTGCAGGATGGGGTTAGGTTCACCGACCTGGTCACTATGCTTTGCGGCCCAGATGGGTGGGAAGGTGGTGAAATGGATGGTTAGAGTGCTCATTTTGGTTCTCTGGGACTCTGTTCTAGTTATTTCAGAAGCAGTTAGGTACTCTATCCTTCACAGTATGCACGCACAGCCCATTGCACCTTTTACCTTCCATGCCAAATCATGCCTTCCACTTAAATTCTCACAAGACTGTCATCCACTCCACGTCACTTCTATAGTCACTCTCTCTCTATCCACCATAGGCAGACATTAGTTGCCATGTAGAGATGCTTTTATCTCTCATGTTGATAAAGAAATACTTCGCATTCATAACATTCATTCAAAGCTTTTAAATTTCAAGTAGTTAATCTCTTGTAAAAACAAACAAAATTCTATTCAGACCCCACATCAAAAACATCTAATCCTTTAGTAGCTATTTAAATTATTAACTGAATAGAGAACTTCATAGTTTAATTACAATCTTTTGAAACTCAGTCAAGCATCCATAATAATGTGCTAATAAGTCTTGAGGAAATGTCAATAAACGACTCTGTGTGATAAACAGGTCCATACAGCAGATGTTCAGGGTGGGGGTGAGTAATTCAGCCTAGCTGCTCCTCTTTCGTACCGGGTGTCCTTGGAGAAGGAGCACATGGTGTCCACAGGTATACTCAAGGCTTTTCATGACCAGTGGACACCACAGAGACTGGAGTTCATCATTACCTACCAAAACCAGAGCTTCCTAAGACTATAAGATGTAAGAGCAGAAGTAGGCCATTCAGGTTACCGAATCTGCTCCACCATTCAATGAGATCATTGTTGATCTAATAATCCCCAGCTCCACATTTCTGCCTTTTCTCCTTAGCCCTTAATTCCCTTACTGATTAAAAATCTGTCTATCTCTGCCTTGAATATTTTTAACTCCCAAACTCTGCAGCCTTCTGCACTAACTTTTCAGTCGGAATTTTCTCTAATTACAGTACTACTTTAAGGGCTATCAAGCTGGGTTTTTTGGCTCATTTGTTTCTATTGTATTGGAAAACTAACAACTCTAATTATACTGCATGACTGGATGCTACTATTTATTTTAATCTGTATCAAATGGCCTGTTAATGAAAGTAGTCTAGAATCCCCATAGTGTGGAAGCAGGCTATTCAGCCTATTGAATCCACACCGACCCTCTGAAGGGCATCCCACCCAGACTTAACCCCTACCCTAAATTTCCCATGGCTAATCTAACTAACCTACACATCTTTGGACTGTGGGAGGAAACTCCCACAGACAGAGGGTGAATGTGCAAATTTCACACAGACAATTGCCCAAATGTAGGATTGAACCCAAGTGTGTGGTGCTGTAAGGTAGCAGTGCTAGCCACCGTGCCACCCCTGTTGAGAATTTATTTTTAAATCCTCAGTGACAGCTGCAGCCTATCTTTTGCCCATTTAATGATTGAAGAACATATCAAATCATGATAATTAGCTAGGACTCATCAACTCCAGAAAAGTGTTTATGTTCATTCCATGTATTCATGACTCCCACATTGCTCTTGCAATGGCCAAAAAGTGGTTTGTTTGAATTCAGCTCTGAATTAAATGGTACTGGGGATTTTTGGTTTCTTTCCAATGTGAATACACCCTAACCCCCTTCTAACAGGAAAAACTGGATCAGTTAGAACTTGGGCAAGATTTCTGTATCTGGAAACTGCCCAACATTTCAAAGATCTGCACAGCCTCCCTGACGCTACAAAATTCCAGCCCACTATCTTTCAGAAAATAATTATTTAGACATTAATTCATGGATTAAATAAAGCTAGTTATTGTCCAGTTCTTACATTCTATGTGTCTGCATTTCCTTTGTGAATCCCACAAGCACATCCTAATGATTCAGTTCTTTGTTTATGCCAATACTCATTGGTGTTCATGGATGGTTCAAAGCTTTTTGAGGTTACTTCATCATGCATTTCACTTGTCGAGGCCTCGTGGTATCTTATCTCAAGAAACTTCCACTTGCTCTGTTCTGCAGATGGCATAGCAACCCAAGATTGGTCCTTGGTTACCAGCAGCTGCTGTCTAATAGATATGTTATTTTATTTTCATGTTTCTCAGCTTGTACTTTAACATGGATCAACTATCATTGTCGTAAGGGAGGGTGAAAGTAGATTTTCATTTCAAAGACACGTGGTTTATTTATACCTAGAGAACTATACGTTAGCAAACACTTGAAAAAGGGTGTTCAACATTGAAACCAAGAAACAAACGAGGAGATTAATCAAATGTATTGACAAATTCTTCTTCCCTTCATTTTAACTGCTCATCTAAGGTTAGTTTAGAGTTGATCTGGTTTGTGCTCAGGAGTGAATCGTCCTTAAATTTGAATCACTGAACATTTTCATTCAAACTTGTTTGATTAATTGTCTGGTTGATTTGCTTTACCAATTTTCCATTAGGATCCATTGTAGCGACTGAATGAACAAGTTATTACTTGTCTAAGGCAAAGTCAGTCAGCAAAGCAATCAGCTAACAACTGCTGATTAACCTTCAAGTAAAAATGAGCAAATAACCAGTATATAGGGTTAATTGTTAAAATAACTAGGGTTTCAAAGTTATGTCACTATAATTCAGCATTAATTGTCACTGATTATGAACTCATGGAAGAGAGCAGTGTTGGAGTTTGACATAATTTGGTGGAATTCTCAAGCAAGTTTTGATCTAACCGTGATACACAAGTGGCCTTGCTCCATTTGTTGCAAGTATAATAGCCTGTAGACAATTTCCACCAGCTTTACATAGAAGCATGCATACAATAAATGTCCTCAAACTTTGCACTACTTCCTAAAAACATCTCCTGAAAATGTCTGGTACTTATTTTCATAGTCACAAGTTGATACAAGCATTCAGCTCACATGAATTTTCTGCAGTTACATGAGTAATAGTTTGATGTAGAATTAGACTTATAAGCATAGGTTCAACCTGGAGTTTTAGAGTAATTTTGTTTGCAATAGACTTTGTTTAGAAAGTACCTGACACTTGTATTATACTTGAGGAAAATCATGACAGACTCACTTCACTTGATACAGCCTTGCACCCATCTCCCCATCAGCTAATAACTCATGATACATTATCTGTAATGTAAGATAAAATCTCATCAGGGCTTTAGAGGAGTGTTATAATGCAAAATTAGGCGCAGAAAGTGATATTACCGCATATATTCAAAGATTTGTTTTAAACGTCTTCATTCATGGAATGTGTACATTGCAGGCTGGGCCATCCTTTGTTGCCTATCCCTAATTTTTCTTGTGTGGTGAGCTGTCTTCTTGAACAACTACCATCCATGTACTGTTGACATCCAGACAGTGCTATTAGGGTGGCAGTTATGTAGGTTTTAAAGAATGGCTTTGAAGGTAAGGGAGAGGTTGAGAATAGAAGGGAGTTTATGGCTTAAGCAGCTGGAGGCATGATCACAGATCATCAAGAGATAAAATCAGAGATGCTTAAGAGGCCAAATTAGACAAGCACAGTTATCTTGGTGGTTGCGGGGCTCAAGGAGATTGCCAAGACAGAGTTGAACATGGCCAAGAAGGGAGTTGTAAACAAGCATGAAAATAAAATCAAGACATTGTTTGAATGGGAATCAAGGTACATCAGCAAGCACGGGGGTGATTGTTGAGCAGGATTTGGTATGCATTAAAACACAGCAGCAAAGCTTTATAAATTTGCAGTTCAGACAGGGTTGAACATGAGAAGCCTGCCTGGAGTCTGTTGGAATTGTTAAGTCAAAAAGTAACAAAGGCATGAATAAGGGATTCAGCGGCAGGTGAGCTCAAGCAGGGATGTAGTCAGGCAATATGACAGCGGTGCAAATAGGTTCAACAGAAGGAGTAAATAACTAGAGTGGGAGACAACACAGTGTGGAGCTGGAGGAACAGAGCAGGCCAGGCAGCATCAGAGGAGCAGGAAAGTTGACATTTTCGTTCGGGACCCTTCTGCAATAAGCATCCACAACAACTCCCTTGTACAATACTACACAATACATGTCTGTACTTTCTCTTACAAAGACTGATGCAAAAATAAATAAATTAAAAGCTAAGAATTGGATACAGAAACATTAATGTCAAAAAGCATCTTTCATAGCCTTAATTCTAAAGAAATTTCTGAATGACTAGCATTACAAAAGAGTTCAGTCCTTTGTTTTGTCCTCACTCAGCTATATTGGTACTTTTGAATTTCCAAATCAATTGACATACCAGGTTCCAGTTTTACTTCTAAACATCTCAGTTCATTGTTCACAAAAGTTTCACACAGGTCCAATAAGAGAGCATATCTTTATAACTTCCTTAACAAGCCAGTTTTAAGACTATAGTTTTAACTGTGTGTGTTCTAACCCTATTGCAGAATGCTTTATTACTTTTAACAGTGAAGGTAGGTGAAGGTAATGTTTTCACTCCTGTTTGTTAGTTCGGTTGTTTGAAGACAGTCCATCTCAAAGATCTTTGAATGGATTCCAATGAAAATTGATATACAGATAGAATATGGTCCAAGGAGGAACTTATTAGATTTTAGCAAAGATGCAGATCCTGATCCTGGATTCTTAAAGGATCCATTAACATTGGAAGGTAGGACAACTGATACTTTTGTTTAGAATGTTTTGGGTTGTTTTATTTAGAATGGTATTGATTGTTTTGGAATATTATGGGACTGTCTGAGTTGCTGAGGTGGAAATGTCACAGCTGACAAAATGTGAGCAGACTTTTCAGAGCAGTTTTTTGGATGTTGATCTGTCTGAAGCCTCATCAATGAAATGGAAGCTGCTAATAACAAGATTACTTTTTCCTGCTTTGTAGTAACAGAGCATTATCCTAAGAAAAACCTGAAGGAAGAGCTACATAATTGTGATAATGTTAACACAGCCTGATTCTATGGAGTGCCTGCTTCACTTGTTTGTGCAAGTTTTCATGATGAATTAACATAACCTATTTCCTTTGCCACCATTTAGTCAGACCACTGGCTCTATTTTAAGGATATATTTAACACAATTCTTAGGGTCTTGTTATGTTGCTATGGTAATGCGAGCATATCTGCAGGATTTACTTTTAGCATGAACACCTTTTCGAAAAACATTTGTAGAAGTGCAATAAGGGTGTGTGAAAAACAGATTAAACATGGCTCATAGTGTTAGCAAAGAGCTGAAGTGAAACCAGATCTGAATGATTCAAGTCCCATCAGTTTCTGAGATACCCACAACAATAGAGTATTGTAAGAAATACAGTCTGCTGTTTTGATTAGGGTTAGATATACGTTCAATACTCCGTCGATCAAAAATTATTAAAGTTCCACATCTGATTGAAAAGTAAACTGCAAAGTGGCTTCCTACTTTGTTTAATGTGTGATTCTAACTGGACTTGTAATGTTGTTGGGTTCCTCCCATGACTGGACCTGAAAACCTGGATACTTTATTTGAAAGCTGCATGTTCATAGTCACAGAGGAAGTCAAATCCCTTCCTTTGCTTATACACTGCTAAGATGAGTCCAATTCAAGATAAATTCTGTTAAATGAGGATTGGGTAGGACAGCAACTGACAGCCCAGCTTTTTATCAATGCTGCCATAAATCATCACATCATCACAGGAACTGATGCCTCAAAAATCTCAGACCATGTTTCCAAAAACAGAGGTCTGATCACAAGAAAAGATTGTATTCCCTGTCCTTCTTACCATAATTACAGTAATGTGTTAAATCAACATGTCATTAGCTCTCCTGCAACATCATTATCAGTTTTAATTAATTGACATTAACAAAACAAACAAATATGTTGCCTAGCACTTTGCTAATCCTTGCACGGAGGTGTTAAAAGACTTGGGGTAGTATCCACCATTATTCAACAGTTTTCAATTTGGGGACTTCAAAGCTGATCAACACTGTAATGAAAAGAAGCTGCAGTCTTACTTGGAGAAGTCCAATGTCACCATCTGTTTAATACCTTAATGTACAAAATCAATGGCTTGATTATTCCTGCAAATTACTTAACAGCAGAGTTGGTAGCATTAAAGAGAGATTCTGAGAGGGCTGTTGTGGTGCAGTGGTAGTGTTGCTATCTCTGAACTAGGAGGCTTGGATTCAAGTCCCACCTGTCCCCAGAAGTGTGAAATAGAATCTCTAAACAGGTTGATTAAAAATACCCTGAACAGAAATTCCATGTCTGCAGTCGCACCCATCTCTCACCTCAATGTTTAAATTTTTTTAGTATTTTCCACCTGTAAGTTTTTTTCTATTTAAATTTTCTTTTGTTTCCTCCGACGAATATAACATTTAAAGATGAGTCCCATTGCAGGACTTAACCAGTGTGGGCCCTCAGTGCTGATCATAGGTGTCCTAAAAATAAGCCTCATGAGATCGAGACTTCGGGAAGATTCAGGGTTGCTGTGGGGAATAAAAGCTACAAGCCAATATTTCTGTTCCCTAGGTGTTCTTCTTTTAAATCATCCTGTTCAGAGATATAATATGCACACCCCTGAAGCAGGTGAGACTTGAACCCTGACCTCCTGGTTTAGGAGACAGGGACACTAATACCATACCACAAGAACTACTAGCTTATTACTTATGGTTATTTGAGATACATACTGTGTGCAAATAGCATGTGTACTAAACAATGTTCAGTTTTGATGCCCCACAGAACAATAGCTTATTCCATTAAGATACCCCCATAAGTCATGTTCATCCACCATTAACCATCATCTTCAGAAGAACGAGAAAAGAAGATAGAGATGGAAAAGTACAAAGATGTTCTCTTTTTTGCTACAAATAGATCTCCCCGCTTATGGCAGGGTCTTGGTAGTGGAATAGCATCTGGTAATTACCTATACCTTTTCTTAGTTATCCATGTTTGTCAATGTTGAAACAATCAGAAAAATCCTCTTTTAAAATCCACAATTTTAACTGACATTGGTCAATTGAATGAAACTCTCCATCAACTGTAATTCCACAGTCATTGTCAGAAGCTCAGACATCACACCCTGTATTTTCTGCATCAACCCATCTGCAATCAGATATGGATCATTCAGCCCATAGAGCCTGGGCCACCATTCAATATGGTCATGGCTGATCAAGCACTTCCATGCTTTTTGCCCACACCATTCCCATAACTCTGTATGCCTTTGGTAGTCAGAAATCTATCAATCTCTAAATAAACATACTCAAAGATTGAGCATCCACAGCCCTTTGTGGTTGAGAATTCCAAAGATTAAAAACAATCTGATATTTAAAAAAAAAATCTCCATTTTTCAGACCTAAATAATTTAAAATTGATTCCTCCTAGTATAGACTCCCTAACCAAGGGAAACACCCTATCTGCATCTACCCAGTCCATACCTTTAAGTACTTTGTAAGTTTTAGCAAGATCACCTCACATTCTAGAGGGTGGAAAACAGCCAATGTGACAGCGCTATTCAGAAGGGGAGGGAGGCATAAGGTGGATACCTTTAGGCCAATCAGCCTAATATCTATTGTTGGAAAAATATTGGAATCAATTACTAAGGAAGTAATAGCAGATCATTTGGAAAATCATAATCTAATCAAGCAGTGTCAGCATGGCTTCATAAAAGGGAAATTGTCCTGGTTAATTTATTAGAGTTTGCAAGTAAGTCTCAACCCCAGTAGAGAGAGCAGAACCAGCAGATGCGTTGTATTTGGATTTCCTGAAGGCATTTGACAGGGTACCTCACAAAAGCTTGCATCATAAGTGCCCATGTTGTTGGACGTAGTATATTGGCATGGATAGAGAATTGGGACCTGGGCAGGAAACAGTGAGTGAGAATAAAAGGTCCTTTTTCAGCTTGGTGACCCGTGATCAGTGAGGTTCTACAGGGATCAGTGCTGAGACTGCACTGTTTACAATATATGTTTAATGGCTTGGAGGAAGGAAGTAGCCAAATTTGCATACAACATAAAAATAGGTGGAAAGGCAAGTTGCAAGAGGGATGCAAATAGTTTACAGAGAGATTTTGATAGGTTAAGTAAGCGGGCAAAAATTTGGCAAATGGAATATAATGTGGGGAAAGGTGAAGAGAACAAAAGAATAGTATTACTTAAATGGGGAAAGTCTGCAGAAAACTGCAATACAGAGCGACTTGGAGACATTTGTGCATGAAACAGAAAGCTAACACACAGGTGCAGCTGGTAATCAGGAAGGCGAATGGAATATTGGTCCTCATTTCAAGGGGTTTGGAGTATGAAATTAGGGAAGTCTGCAACTGTCCAAGGTACTGGTGAGACTACATTAGGAGAACTTTGAGCAGTTTTGGTCCCCTTATTTAAGAGAAGATATTATTTTACTGGAAGGATTTCAGCGAAGGTTCACTATGATGATCTCCTGTATAGTGGGATTGTATTAAAAGCAAAGATTAAACAGGTTGGGCCACTCAACTCATTGAAGTTTAGAAGAATGAGAGGTGGTCTCATCGAAACATATTGAATTCTTAAGGACCTTGACAGGGTAAACGCTAAGAGGATGTTTCTCCTCATAGGGGAGTCTCAGACCAGAGGGCATAATCTCAGACTATAGGCATCCCATTTACGACTGAGATGAGGAGGAATTTCTTCTCCCAGAGAGTAGTGAGTCTTTGTAAGTCCATGCCACAGAGATCTGTGGGGGTGGAGTTCTTGTGTATATTTAAGGCTGAGAAAGATAAATTCTTGATCAGTAGGGGAGTCAAGGGTCATGGGGATAACTCAGGAAAGTGAATGTGAGGAATGTCAGATTGACCATAATCCAATTGAATGGTACAGCAGACTCGAAGGGCTGAATAGCCTAATGCTGCTCCTGTTTCTTATTGTCTTATTCTTTGAAACTGTAGTGAATACGCATTGCCCAATCCCTCTTTCATGGGACAGCTTCTTCATCTTGGGACTAGATGTTTTTCCATCTTCACTGGACTCCTCAAAGTGTAGATCTTCAGTCCCACTTCTGTAATATTTTTCTAAACTCCTCTAGTTTCCTTTGTGGAATTCCTTAGAAGGTTTGTTGCATGAAGGTTCAATAAAAAGGGAGGTGCTATACCTCTAAAATGTCACTGGGTATCGGATTTTGTTCATCGAGGCATATAGCTTGATTTAGAAAATTTCTTGCCAGACCTGCCACAGTAAAAAACAGCCTGGCGGACTCAGTTTTTATTCTGGGGAGTTGAGGGGTTGGGTGGGATGTATGTATGCTGAATGGAGTCATAACCATCCATCCCAAAAGCAAAGTGTTATTAGTCATGAGGGATGGCAGCTCCTGAGACTAACAGGCGAGATGGTTCACCTTGGTTCTTTGGCAATTCATTCCAATCGTGTTGGAAGATTTTCGGTGTTCTAGTCCTCATCCCACAAATCCATCCACTCTGACATTCACTTCCATGTCAACTTATTCCCTAAGCCAACATTGCCAAGTCATGGTCCCCACACACCCAAAGCAGTTTATACTCTTCATACCATCCAGTACCCCCCACTCATCCATTATAGCCCCTTACACATTCCAAACTAGCTCAATGCTCACTCATCTTATATCCAACACAGGTGATCTCAGGAGCCATATAGTGATGAAATAAAGTTTAATATCTAAGTCACATGATACAGGCTTGATAATAAAACAAATTCTCATTTAGGAAAGTGCATACAAAGCTTGTAAAAGGGTCTCAAGTTCTTAATCTTTTTCTTTTTAAATGTATGAATGTTATTCAAAACTCCATGCAAAACTTAACATGCAAATAAAAGGCATGTGGAGTTGGAGGTTATGTACTGAAATGGATTGAGAACTCTTTGGCAAACAGGAAACAAAGACTAGGAATAAACGGATCTTTTTCCCAGTGACTAATGGGGTACCGCAGGGATCAATGCTTGAACCCCAGCTTTTCACAATATATATTAATGATCTAGATCGGGAAACTACATGTCATATCTCTAAGTTTGCAAATGACTCAAAGCTGGCTGGGAGGGGATGCTATGAGGATGGTGGAAAAAACATTGCAGATACAGTATAATAACGATAAAGTGTAGTTTTCCACAGATTATTATCTGAATGGAGACAGGCTGGGAAAGAAGGAAAGGCAACAAGACCCAAGCGTCTTTGTGCACCAATTGCTGAAAGTAAGCACACAGGTGCAGCAGGCAGTAAAGAAGGTAAATTGTATGTTGACCTTCTTTGCAAGAGGATTTGAGTACAAGAGCAGATATGCCTTGCTACAACTACAGGGCGTTGGTGAGACCACGCCTGAAATATTCTGCATAGTTTTGCTCTCCTTCCCAGAGAAAGGATGCTCTGGCTATACAGAGAGTATAAATAAGGTTTACCCGACTGATTCCTGGGATGGCGAAACTGATGTATGGCAAGAAGCTGGATCAGTTAGGCTTATAATCACCAGAGATTAGAAGAATGAGGAGGGTCTCACAGAAAACTAAAAAATTCTAACAGGAGGGGCATAGATAAGGTTAATAGCAATGTAGCAAGGGTCTTTCCCAAGATGGGGAGTTCAAAACTAGGGAGGCATATTTTTTAAAGTGAAAGGAGAAAGATTTAAAAGAGACCCGAGGGGCAACTTTTTTTTACACAGAGGGTGATTCGTATGTGGAAATGGTAGATGTGGGTACATTTAAAAGACATGAGGATAGGTACATGAATGGGAAAGGTTTAGAGGGATATGGGCCAAGTGCAGGTAAGTAGGACAAGGTCAGCATGGATGAGTTGGACCATAGGGTCTGTTTCTGTGCTGTATAACTCTATGATTAGACAGGGTAGGTTGAAGAAGGACATTGTCAATGACTGGGAAGTTCATAACTAGGTGTCACAGTCTAAGGATATGGCATAGGCTTTTTACAACAGATGTGAGGAGAAATTTCTTCACCCAGAGTGTGGTGAACCAGTGGAATTGTCTGCTACAGGAAACTGTTGAGGCCAAAAAAATTGAATACTTTCAAAGATACAAATATTGTTCTTAGGACTTTAAGGGATTAAAGAGTATGGGGAGAAAGTGGGAACAGGGTACTGAGTTGGATGATCAGCCATGATCATAAGGAATGGTGGAGTAGGTCCAAAGGGCTGAATGGCCTACTCCTGCTCCTATGTACTATGTTTCTTTGTGAATCCTTATCTCACATGATGGGAGCTAATCCCTGAACAGGTTTTTGTACTTGCCAATTAAACAGTGATAACTGTACAACTGAAACTGCTGGAACAGGCATGTCAGTAAACTAGTGTTTGCTAACCTTGTTCTGGAAGAAATTCAGAAAGCTCTGCAGAAAAGATATACATTGTCTGTTGTGAAGATAAAGACTTTGTTGTGCGAAGTTTTCAGTTTCTACATGTTGTCATCAAGACATAGAGAGATTAAACAGATGTTACTGTGCTTACACAATTTCTATTGGCTGTTTTAAAAGTGGAAGTGGTGAGGTCTGGAAATAGAACATCATCTCAGAACACTGAAACACGCCACAAGTGAAATATAAACAATGAAATTAAATTCCACCTTTTATTATCTAAAACCACATTTTCTTTGGAAAATATCTGATCCTAAAGTATCAGTGTCTTTGAAGTTGACTTACACTAAGACAAATGGATAAAATTCTAAACACTGTGCACAGAAAGGAATGATAAAACCATTGCAACAATGTGTAACTGTTCGCCCCTTTATTTCCCTATATTAGAACACTCATGTTACTTAATACAATCTTAGATTCCTTCTTACCACCCCTCTCCAATATTAGCCTCCTTTTGTCCAGCCCTTAAGATCACAATACTTTACTGAAACTAGGGTTCAAATGCCAACAATTCTTCATTAGTGAAAATCTTTGAATTAATTAAAAGTCAGGAAATGGTCCTGTCTTGTTTAATGTGAGAGGTGTTCAATCTGTAGCTGTATGTTACTACCCACTGTGTGTCTAACCCACGCAGCTGGGGGCCTGATATGAATCATATCTGTCACTTGTTCTGATCCATGGATAACAAACAGCAAGGTTGCACTGTGCAGATTTAGAGTGTGATATGCTTAAAGCATTAACCTTAAAAATGAGCTTATTTTTCAAAAGCTAAAGCATGCTTCTCATTTTAATGGTGTTTTAATGAACTAGCCAATCAGGCAGACACAATGAGTTAATACTTTTTCCTGTGGTATAGTTCTACAGTGGCCAATTCATGGTGCAATGTTATAATGTGACACATATAAGATTGTTTTTTTGGAAAATTTTCTTCAGTTGAGGATAAATTGGAAGATGTCATGTGACTTGTTCTGAAGTCTAACAACAGGCTTCAATAACATGCCTGTAAAGATTAAAACGGGGCTTTGGGTTGTTTTCATGTTGATCAGACTACAAAGTTCCAGGATAATGTTGAAAATTTTGGGCTGTGAACTGTTTTGTGTTAAACTGTTCATGTACTTTCAAGCTAAAAGACAGTGGGTTTTTGAAGAATAACTCATCAGCATTTCTACATGGATACAACGCCCATAGGATTCTTGCCACCATGGAGATGAACTTTAAGACAAGAAGGATTTCGAAAATATCCCTGATACTCTCAGAGCTTTGTTTGTCAGGATCTGGAATAGTGTGAGCAGCTGGAGCTGCAAGTCCCTATATTTCACTGCAAAAGAATATGAGCGGGAGCTTGCACTCAGATTGGGAAGACGAATCCTGCAGATCGAAAACAAAGTCTGGAAGATTCACCAAGTATGCACAAGAAGGACAATTGCCAGGATGAAAAAAAACTTGCATCATGGAAGTCAGTTCTGAGTTAAAGGTTACCAGGCTGGGATAGGAAAAGAAGTAAATCTTCAGGAACTAAGTATCACTTTGGTTTGGGCCCGGAAAAATTGAATGTCTACTGAATTGACACTGTAAAGTATACCCGTGAAATGATTTTTTTATTTACTTGTGTTAAAAGTGAAACAGCAAATTCCTGTTACTTAGTTTAAAGTGTAAGCTGGTTACAAAAAAAGTGTTTCATCTATAGTGCTTTCAGTCTGTTTGTTCCAGTAAAATCCCTAAAACATGAAATCTTGTCTTGTCATCCTTTCAGATATCAATTAAAAGTTGAAATTTCTTTTCAAAAGTTGACTTGCACTACAGAGATCATAATAATGCTAGATGTTGGTCATTCTAATTTTAGATGTTTGGTCAATTAATTGTCCAACTAAACCAGACCATTTCTGCACCAGAAGAGAATGGGAGAACAGAAGAAAAGGTTCAACCCAACTCAGTTATTATGTTTCTTAGCAACCAACTTTTCTTTTCATTTACTCATGGGACGTGGGCGTTGCTGGCCGGCCAGGATTTAACTTAACAGCAACATAAACTGGGAACCAATAGCAGCTTAATTATTGATGAGTGTGTGGGGGTAAGTTTGATGAACAAAACTAAAAAGGGTGAGAGTTATTTTAAAATGAAGGCAAAACTAAAAGTATGGATGAGAATGACTGTGTCTGAAATCAGCACGCTTCTTGACTGAGTAAGCAGCAAGGAACCTGGGCAAAATAGGCCAAAGATCATGGTGGATGCAAAAGAGAAAACTCCCACAGTGCCTAGAGTCACAACTAACATGAAGAAAGATGGCTATCTTTGATGGAGGCCAATTAATGCAGGCCCAGGATATTGATGTAGGAATTCCTGAAGGAAGCCTGCTAGCCAACAGGCCCATCATTTGTCTTCCTTGTGTGTTCATTTTTTGAGTGAATGATACATTCAAGTGTTTTTGCATTGCACTTCGTTAAAGCAGACAGCTTGTGACTGACCTGTGTGGCAATTCCAATTTTTGCAGCATACAGGGGACATTGGTCCTTGGCCCAACCATTTCTAGCTGCGTGATTCAGGAGTTGCTCTTCATTGCAATGTCAAAAATGGGGTTTGAAACAAAAACAGAAACTCAGCAGCTGTGAAGAGAAAGCAGAGTTAATGTTTCGGGTCCAGTGACCTTTCTTCAGAACTGATTGTAGCCAGGCAATGGTTGGTATATATGCTGAAGAGTGGTGGGGAGAGCAGGAAGGAGTCAATGATAGGTTGAGTTGGAGCTTAGCGAGAGAGGGAGAGAGAGAAATAGTTGGGCAGACAAAGGAATGGGTAAAGATCAGCCAGCGCAAACCGGAAGAACAACACCTCATGTTCCACTGAGGAACCCTGCAGCCTTCTGAACTCAATATCAAGTTAAAAAATTTTAGGGTCTGAGCACCTTTTCCCATCCCCTACCCCAACCCCCACACACTAAGTCTTGTTATCGCACGAGCTGCTACCACAAACAACCCATTGTCAGCCATTCATGATCCCCATTTGCAGCTATTGACTCCCCAGACTGACCTTGACCCATTCCTTTGTCTGCCCAGCGATAGTACTGTTTCTCTGAGCTCCATCTCCACCCATTGTTTACTCCTTTCCCATTCCTGCCACCCCAACTTCAGCACATGTACCAACCCTCTCCTAGCTACAATCCGTTCCAAGGAAGGGTCACTGGAACTAGAATGTTAACACTGCTTTCTCTCCACAGCTACTGCCAGACCTGTTAAGCTTTTCCACTGATTTCTGTTTTTGATTCTGATTTCCGACATACGCAGTTGTTTCAATTGTTACGTCAAAAGTGGGGCAGTTCATTTGCAGTGTCAGTGATCAGCATCACTCAAACCTTCATCGATATAATACAGACCATATCATCCACAGGAAAAATTTTACAACATTCCACCTTGGTTGAACAAATGGTGCATATCATTCATACCACAGAAGGACCCAGTAATGATAGCTTGAATAGCAAAAGGTCCAACCATCTTCTCCTGATCTTCAACCACACCAACATTCGTAAACCCCTCATCATTAATTTCTTGATGTATTCACCATGTACTGCTCAAATCAACATTGTGGTCACAAGAGCAGGGCAGAGGCTGGGTACTCTTTGATAACAGGCTCATTTCCTTGTCCGTCAAAGGAAATTTGCATTTTGAAGCTCAAGTAAAAAGTATGATGCAATGCTCACAATTTATGTTGATGTGTGTTGCTGCAAAAGACAGGCAGTACGTTCAGGATAGCGATGCCTTTCTGATTGGCATCACTGCCAGTCAACTGAATATCCATTCCCTCCGTTGCCAATGTATTGTGTGATTGGCAGGATTCAATGACAAAAGTCATTGAGACTATTATAACAGCACATCCCAAACTGGAGACATCCCCCATGGAGAATGTTAAGGACAGCACGGTCATCTAAACACCATCACTTCCAACTTACCCCCCTGAATGCACATTATCTGAATCATAGAATCCCTGCAGTGTGGGAGCAGGTCATTCGGCCCATCACCAACCCTCCAAAGAGTATCCCATCTAGACCCACTCTCCTACCCTATTCCCACAACCCTGCATTTCCCATGGCTAATCCACCTAGCCTGCATATCCCTGGACACTATGGGCAACATAGCATGGCCAATCCACCTAATGTGCACATCTTTGGACTGTGGGAGTAAACCGGAAGACCCAGAGTGAACCCACGCAGACATGGGGAGAATGTGCAAAGTCCGCACAAATCATCCAAGGATGGAATTGACCTGGATCCCTGGAGCTGTGAGGTAGCAGTGCTAACCGCTGAGCTACCATGCTGTCCTACAGATATCACACCGTTCCCTCATCATTGCTGAATAAAGTCTTGGAATACCTGAGCCAACACTATGGTGAGTGCAATCCCATCACAAAGACTGTAACAAGGTGATCCACCACCACCTTTAGAGGGCAATCAGGGATAGGCAAGAGATGCTGCCTTGTTGGCAATGTCTGCATACAGAGAATGAAGATTCATTTCTTTTTAAATTGAAAACATTGACTTTCATCTCTTACATAACAACAGATTGGATCAGACAGTATTTCAAGCAGACTGCAGACTCATGAATTTTGATTACAGAGCAGTGTTAAGTCAAACCCTGTAAAAATCACTGAACTTAAAATACATATGTCCTGATAGAGCAGCAGCACTGACTCTAGCATGACCCACGAGGAGACTCACAGGAGGCAGTAAAAGTTAATGAGATGGAATATAAATGCAAAATTGGAAATCAATCAAGCAGTCACTGAGCAATGCAAGCATTGTCATTTACAGTGGATGACAGGCTCAGAGGGACATATCTGAACCAATTTGACAATTGACATTTTGTGGCAGGGTCATTGAGTAGAAAGAAGAGGCAGGTGCAGGGGCCTGATGTGTTGCCTTCATTTTCATGACTGAAACACGTCATGTTTTTCTTACAATCAAAGGCATTGGAATCTGGTGATAGTCATTTATTGATAAGCATTCTGCTGAATGCATTACAATGGAAAATGGATCAATTGAATTCTAAGTGAAGCACTTCAGTTTCACTGGGCCTGGCAGCTAAAAATGACCACAAGTTAATCAGACTCATCGGTTTTATTAGAATGAATGGGAGCTGGACTCATCCATTTCTTGTGTCATCTCGATGTTGAAATCCTGCTGCAGCTAGCCTCTGCCGCTATTTCTGGGCCTCCAGAATACAGTAACTTATTGAATGCTTCATTTATTAAGCAGTTTTATTATAAAAGTTCTGACCACCCCCTTCTCCAACCCACACCATCACAAGCACAAGTCTAAAATAATGTGCACAGACTGAACTCTGGTGAATTAATTCCCTCAGCATGGACTCCCATTTGCAGCTTAAATATCATCCTATAAACATATTCAAAATTCTGCTTCTATTGCTAACTACCATCCTGCAAAATGAGATGAATTGAATAGACCGATAGAGTAGTCATTGCAGGGTGAAAGATTTCTTAATTACTTTCATTATGATGTAAAATAATGTAAAAACAAAATACTGTGGATGCTAGACATCTGAAATAAAAACATGAAGTGCCAGTGATGCTCAGTAGGTCTGGCAGCATCTGAAGAAGAGTATTAATGAAGAGTTGCATCAGACTCAAAACATTTACTCTGCTTCTCTCTCCACAGAATGACGTAAGACCTGAAAACAAAAAAAAAAGCTGGAGATCACACCAGGTCAGGCAGCATCCATGGAGAGAGAGCAAGCTAACATTTCGAGTCCAGATGATTCTTCATCAGACCTGACGTGAAATGAGGAGGGGACAGCATTTATGCTATAGTTGGGGTGGGGTGGAGTGCTGGGGGAGAAAGGATGTCGATAGTTCTGATTAAATGATCAGAATATGAGAATAGCAGAACAATGGTGTGACTAACTACCAGACTGGAAAGAATAGACAGTTCAACTGGAGTAGGGGAAATGGAGAGAGGACATAGTGACAGAGAATGTAACAAACAAAGCTAAAAGAAAGGGAAGGAATGGATTCACAATTTGAAGGTGTTGAACCAATATTGAACCCAGAAGGTTGTAAACTGCCTGGTCTGAAGATGAGATGTTGCTCCTCCAGTTTTCACTGTGATTCGCTGGAGCACTGCGGCATGCTGAGGATAGACAAGCGGGCATGTGAGCAGGAAGCTGTGTTCAAATGACTGGCTAAGGGAAGGGACCGGCTGAGTTTCTCCAATGCTTTCTTCATTCCATAAAATGATGTGTTGGTGCAAGTAAATGATTTCAATGAGCATTGTAACAGTTTGGTTTGCTTCACAACCAAAAGTTGACTCCACTTTGAGGTGCAGTGTTCGCTGAGGGAATCACAAAATATGTCTTAGGTTGTTATAATGATATTCAAATAGCTTTTCAGTTCATGTTGCCATAGAAACTATTGCAGGGCACACTTCACACTTGTGTGCTCATATCATTGGGAATGGATTGTAGGATCGTTCATGTAGGATGTGAGAGTATTCAGTGTTGACTAGATGTGCAAGTGATTAGGGAGTTGATTCAAAAGCATGAGTTTTCTTGCAATTTTTATTTTATCATGGAGGTCATGATTACATCATTTTATATATATTTACTGGACCACAAGTACACAGGAAAGTAATGACGTAGAGTTGTCATAAGTAACTGCTTATAATTAGTTACACGGTTTGCAGACAAGAAGTCATTGAAAGTGTGCATTCATAACCACCAGACACATAGGGTGCAGGGGTTATTCTAAACAGTCCTTTTGTTTTAGGCCTTATTATCCCGTTTGGAAAGTGGGATTTTAGAAAGCTAACAAAAAGGCTTTCATCCTACCGACCCGTGAGCCATTCCAGAGTGCGAGGGGATAAATAAATACATCTCGATTGAGAACACCACCAACTGCAAGCTCTTCTCTAAGTCACACACTATACTAACTCCACCAACTTTTACAGTCACTGGGACGAAATCCTTGAATTCCCTCTCTAACAGCACTGTGGGTGTCCCTACACTCTAAAGACTGCAGTAGTTCAAGAAAGATGCTCGCTACCACCTTCTCCAGAGCAATCAGGCATGACTAATGGATGCTGCACTGATCAGCGTAATCCACAGTCCATGAACAAATAAAATAAATGATCCTGTTAAGGAAAAATTTGCTGATCCAGAACCACTAAGAAAGACACCATAATAACAAACACTATCTGTTGCAAAACCAAAATGCAAAATTTTTACTCTCGTATTTGAATCCCCTCCACTTTCACCCATCTCTATATTGTTATCATCTAGTACCACAACTTCCCAACTCTCTTTCTATGCCTTTCCTGTATTCTTCAATTGCCTCTTCATTCAGCCATTGATAATCATATCTTTGGTCATCCAGAAAACACTCTAGAAATACCTTCTTAAAGTCTTCTGTTTTGCCATGTGCCACTCTTTTACGATTACTTAAAATGCCTGTGATAAAGTTTTTACTGCTCTTAATTGTTCATTCTTTGGCCAGCTGATCTTGCCATCTGCAGAAGGCTGTGGAATATTTTCCCACATAAATACCTACAGCACATGGACTGCAGTGGCTCAAGGAGGCAGCTCACCACCATCTCCTCCAGGGCAACTAGGGGCAGACAGTAAATGCTGAGCAGCCAGTGATGACCACTTCCCACAAGTGATTAAAAAAATAAGCAAGTTATTGGTCGATAGGGGAAGCTTCACATGGGTCAAAACTACTGGCTTAAACCTTTCATGAAGAATATCCTGTGTCTGTGTTCTATCTTCTATATAATGGGTGTTTTCAAGTGATTCCTAAGATCAGGGGCAGCAAACAGCTGAGATTACATTACCCACTTACATTGCGCGTTTGTGAGGCTAAACGGAGCTATCCCTAAAAAAAACTTTTAAGAACTGTTATTTTTTGAATGGACTGGGTTATCACTGCAATTGTTGTCCTTTGCTGATTGCCATTGAACTGCATGGCTTGCAAAGCCATTTCAGAGAGCAGTTTAAAGCAACCATATTACTGTGGATCTGGAGTTACACATAGGGAGGGGTTGCAGATTACCTAAAGGACATTAGTGAACCATAGTTGATGTCTATCTCCACTTCTCTCTGCCTTGGAAAGGCAGCCAACATCATCAAAGACCCATCCCACCCCGGTTATTATCTCTTCCAACCTCTTCCATCAGGCAGAAGATACAAAAACTTAAACACACATACCACCAGGTTTAAGAACAGCTTCTTCCCTGCTATTGTTAGACTTCTGAATGGACCTCTCAAATTTCAAATCTAATGTTGATCTTGCTTTTTGTGCACCTTCTCTGCAGCTGTAACATTGTATTCCTCGCTCTGTTCAGTCACCCTAAGAACTTTGTATGGTATGATCTGCCTGTACCGCATGTAAAGCAAAACTTTTCACAGTACCTAAGTACGTGCGGCAATAATAAATTAAATCATATCAATTTTTTAAAATAAATTCATAGTGATCATTTCTGAGAATAGCTTTCACTGCCAGATTTTATTAATTGAATTTAAAGTCCACCAGCTCACATTGATGGGACTTAACCTGTACCCTGGGGACATTGACCTAAACTCCTGAATGATTAATTCTAATGACATTACCACCATTAGACACACTTTAAGGCCACACAGAGACATTCTACAGACCCCAGTAAAATTCCCTTGTCAGTACAGAGCTAGTATCACAGTATAAGACATTTAGAGCTAAAGGTCCAAGTTTTCTTTTAAAGTTTAGAGCTTTGGCTGCAGTTCCACTGGCAGGATTCCAGTCGCTAGTGAATAATGAGGTGTGAAACCAGTCCGTTTAGATAAACATTTGAAACATTAGCATTTCTGCAGGTGAAAATTACAACTATTAATCTGGTGGCTGAGTGCAAATGTGAATGGACTACAAAATTAACAGAGCAGGAATATTATTCACATGATAATAGTCATTTATTGTGGAAAAACATAGCAAACATTCTCAAAAACTCAGCTTTTAATTAGTTTCATACTGAAATAATTGAGGAATATAAATACACTGGCAGGGTGGTGAGAAGGGCACTATTTGTGAAATCCTTCATGTACACCCGGTTGGTCTGCACCACCACAAGCTGCCCTCAACATGGCTACAGGAGCATTGAGACTGTCACACATCTCCTTCTGGAATGTGCCTTTGCAAAGGAATTCTGGAGAAAGATGCAGTGGTTTTTGTTGAGGTTCATCCCAAGCTGCTCCGTGACGCAGAACTCTGTGCTCCATCGCCTGTTCCCTGGGACGCACACCGTGACAAACATCAACTGCACCTAGAGGACCAATAACTTGGTGAAAGATGCTCTTTGATCTGCCCAAAACCTGTTGGTCTTCCAAAACAAGGAACTGATCCTGACCAAGTGTTGAAGACTAGCACATTATAAAGTCCAGGACTACGTGCCAAGGGACTCACTAAAGCTTGGGGCAGCTACCACCAAGGCACAGTGGAGAAAGACCAGTATCTGAGGTTTTCTGCCAAAGTTAAATTGGGGCAAATTCAGTTATTGGGCCCTCCCAATGTGTCAAATGTATGTAAAATGTAATTGTGTATAATGCCTTGGGTTTGTTTGTTCCCCACGTGTAAAGATTGCCCTGAATCAAACTGCCCTAGTATGTATGTATATAAAGATTTTTTATGAATAAAGTCATAGAGATGTACAGCATGGAAACAGTCCCTTCTGTCCAACTCGTCCATATTGACCAGATACCCTAGATAAGTATGTCCCAACCTCTCATGATGCTCAATACTTTCATGAAATCTTCTCCCAGCATCCACTTCTCCAAGGAAAACATTTCCGATCTTTCTACATGAATTAAGTTCCTCATCCCCAGAACTATCTTGTAAGTTTTTGTCTGCAGGCCATCTAACAGTCTCAATCCCAAAGTGTGATGCAGAGAAATGGATGCAGTGCTCCAGTGAACCATTGCTTTATATAATTGTTCAGGTAACAGTCTAATTCTGTTTTGAATGTTTTGATTGAACTTGCCTTGGAAATGCTTTGCGGACCTTATCCACTCACTATGTAAAAAAGATTCTTCATATCGCTGTCGCTTCTTTAACCAATTACTTTGAAGCTTTACCCTTTCATTCCTGATCATCCTTTCATAAGCGGGAACAATTTCTCCTTATTCACTCTGTCCAAACTCTGTTTGATTTTGAATACCTCAATCAAATCTCCTCTCAAAGGAAAAATATTTTAACTTCTCCAATCTATTTACATAACTTAAGTTCCTCATCCATACAGATGCATTTTCATGAATCTCCTTTTTCATGAATCTTTCTAAAACCTTCACAAACTTCCTAAACAGTGGTACACTGAACTGAATACAATACCCCAAGCTTTGGCAGATCAATCGACATGAATCTCACTGAATAAAATATTTTAATTCTAAATAGGAAAATTCAGCCCTTTGTGTCCAAGACGGTGGAAATGTTAAAGGATATTGAATCTTTAAAAAAGACATAAATAACCAGAGCCTGATATTAGGCATTCCAAGCTTTTGAGAGGCAATGGAGGAAATAGTGTTAGCTGTGACAATAATTTGCCAGTCCTCCCTCGCTACAGCTTCAGTGCTGGAGGATGGGAGGACTGCTAACGTTGCAGCATTGTTTAAAAAGGGAGAAGGGGATGGATCAAGTAATTACGGACTAGTCAACCAAACGCTGGACAAGGTTATTGGCAAGTTTCCATGAATGCTATTCATTGTTATTTTGAAAGGCATCATTCAGTCGAGGACAGAGCAAAGCTTTGTTAAGGGGTCTAGTCTGACTACTTTGATGACATTTTTTGAGGCGGTAACAAGGAAGCTGGATGACGGTGTTGTCGGATGGATCCACAACACAGGTGATCTTGGTGAAAGACATATCTAGTGGATTCAATGAACTGAATTGAATTGAATCGTTTATTGTCAGGTGTATTCAATGTAAAAATACAATGAAAAGTGTGAACCTTCGCCGTAAATACATGGCTCCATTCACATTAACTTAGAGTAAGATAAGAAAGAAAAGATAACTTAAGAGAGTCCAACATTCCTTTCCACTGCCGCAGTCCCTCTCCAGGTTTTCCAGCCCTCGCCATGCCCCCACAGAGTCCCTCTCCGGGTTTTCCAGCCCTCCAATGCCCCCACAGAGTCCCTCTCCTGGTTTTCCAGCCCTCGCCATGCCCCACACAGAGTCCCTCTCCGGGTTTTCTAGCCCTCGCCATGCCGCTACCAGAGTCCCTCTCCGGGTTTTCCCAACCTCGCCATGCCCCCACAGAGTCCCTCTCTGGGTTTTCCAGCCCTCACCATGCTCCCACAGAGTCCCTCTCCGGGTTTTCCAGCCCTCGCCATGCTCCCACAGAGTCCCTCTCCGGGTTTTCCAGCCCTCGCCATGCCGCTGCCTCACCGTCCCTCTCTCAGCTGCCTTACCGGCCCATTCTTGATCCGCCACCGTCGCTCCGGCCCACATTTGGTCCACCGTCACTGCAGGACACAACCCATGTGTTCAGCTCCCGCCATGTGGTTCCTGGTTGTGTCCCAGCTCCTTCCCAACTCCTTAGGTTGGTAGTTAAATGGGGTAGAGGTGGGAGGCGAGTAGAATTACTATAGAGGAAGAGAGAAGAAGGGACGGAGAAAAGGACAAAGGAAGAAAGAGAAAGAGAACTGGTGAGCAGAGTGGAGCTCTGAATGGAGCGACTTACCCTGCCGCCATGTTGGATTATCACAATCTTCTTTCATGGTAGGGATCCATAGATCCTAATTAATTAAACATGGAAGTCACTTGAAAGAGGTGACTCTTGTCTTCAACAAGATGTAATGTATTGCATTCTCGCAACTGGATACATGTTACATTTGTATGATAGGTATTGTTACAGAGATTGCGAGGTAGTCCTTGTTGTTAGGTCCTAGTTCTTTAAAGTTCAAGGCAGTTTTCACACAACATCAGCATATTGGGCAATGTTTAGTACACACCTCATTATTACCCTTTACAGACCATTACATCCTTTTACAACAAAGGAGCAAATTTGATATAGTTCATGTAGATTTGAGCAAGGCTTTTTGAGAAGGTTCCACATGGCAGACTGATCAGTAAAGTGAAAGCCCATGAGATCCAAGGCAAGCTGCCAAGATGGATCAATGACAGGAGGCTAATGGTGTTTTTATATCTGGAAGGCTGTTTCCAATAAGGTTCCAGAGGACTTAGCACTGGTATGACATTTTACCTTCTTTTCCTTTACTTTTTCTTCATGTTTTTCATACAATGTTGGATGTCGCTGACAAGGTCAGCATTTCTTACCCATCTATGATTACTTTTGAACTGAGTGGCTTGCTAGGCCAGTAGGTCAGTCACTTTGCTGAGGGTCTGGAGTCACATGTAATCCAGACCAGGAAAGGATGACAGATTTCCTTCCTGAAATTAAATCAGTAAACAAGATCGATTTTTACAACAATCAATTGTAGTTTCATGGTCACCATTAGAGAAACCAGCTTTATATTCCAGATTTATTTATCAAATTCAAATTCAATAATTGTGTAATTTTATTCATGATGTATAGATAAATGACTTAGCTTTAAATGTTGGGGGCATAATTAAGAAATTTACAGAAATCAGCAGTGTGGTTGATTGTGAGAAAGAAAACTGGAGACAGCAGAAAGTCAGAAAAGTAGGGAAGGGAATTCAATTCAGAGAAGTGTGAACCAGTGTGCTCTTTACGACATTTACATAGATATTTAGTCTATTCTGGTCCACTATTGTTCCGATTTCATTCTGTCTTCACCTTATTGCGTGTTCCTTTTACACCAAGTATTCAGTTTGACCAGCTGGCAGCTATATGTTCTTTCACGTTTTCTGCTTTATACTTTCAGGTGCTTGCCATCTGCTGTTTCAGCTCAGTACTTCCTAGTCCCACACTCACCTTGTGACATAGCGAACTGTAAAATACTCCAACCTTCTTCCAGTTTTGTATTCTGTCCCATTATCTGATGTTTACCTCACCTACTTCTGAATGTTGCAACTCTACAGCCCTCCTTGAGCTGGAAAAGCCACCTTCTATTTCTAAATCTGATGGTTTTTCCATCCCCTCATCCTCTCTCCTGTGTTCATCCTTCTGGGCTCTCTAGTTTGAAGCTTAGATACCTTAATATTACATAAATTAAAAGAACACAGTTCTTTCAGATTTTGCCTACCCTGATTAAATTAGCCAAATGCATGACTTTTAAATGACAAACATGTTATACGTACACATATAAACACAAGTGTGGAAGTCCTGCTATAATATAACCTAACATCTAGGGACAATTTTAATTCTGTTCAAGTGGGTGAATTTCAAACTTTTTAAAAATTCCTTCATGGAAGATGGTCACTGCGAATACCAGAATTTGTTGCCCATCCCTAATGCCCTTAAAATTAGTTCTTTCCATCTAAATGTCAAATAAGAGTCAACCATATCAAAGTAAATCTGCAGTCAGGTAAGCATGGCAAATTTACTTTCCTAAAGGATTTTAGTGAACAGATGTGTTTTTAATTACAACCAACGATAGTTGTCATGTTCACCATCACTGTGACTAACTTGATATTCCAGACATTTCCCAGAGAATTAGCCTGAGAGCACTAATCCAATTACATTACTGCTACGCCAGCGTCTCCCCAAATGAGCTATAACCTGACTTTTAGCTTGGATGGGTCTGAATACAGTACTTATGAAACACCTGAAGCATCAATATTCTCAAGCTGAAGTAATTCATTTGCAAAAGTTTTCTGTGATAAAAACTTTAACGCCTGTCATCGTAATGTTATATTTAAAGCTTGTCAGAGACTTACACAGGACAAATTTTGACCTAAAATGGCTGCTGTGATCATGTAACCACAGATTGTTGGTGGGACCCATGCAGATTAAGCAAAACCATTTACACTAAAATTGCCATTTCAATGTAAAGGTATTGAAAGCAGGCAATCAAGACATGGTGAAAAAATTTAAATCTTCAGTTTTAGTTCACATAACTTCGTATATTTGGAGATGCAAAGCTCAATAACAAAACTGCTAACCAGCTTGGAAAGACAACAGAGCTAAACTCCACAATACATCTTAAACTATATTTCAAACAACTGCTTTTGAGCAACATAGATAAGAAACATTAATTTGTTAGAAAGTTTTGGAAGATTCTCTGTCACCTCCTTCCCATGTCACTCACCTCAGAAGACAGTGTCCAACGTAAAGCAAATTGGGGAAACAACAATTACAGAAATGCAAGGATATCAATAAACATTGTCACTACCAACGCTACCAGTCAAAATTTAATCAACTATCATCTCAGTTAAGAATCTAATATCTCAAAATTCTGACAAGTGTTAAACTGCATAATCATTATTCTCCCTGTATGCACCAGTCTCACTTTTAAATTTATTATCTGTGTGTGTGTGTGTGTGTGCGCGTGTGTGTGTGTGATGTCACATATTTATTAATCTTTTTCCATGAGTTATAAGGTAATAAAATTCCCTATTTTTTCACTCAAGAAAATCTTGGTAATTGGCTCCCTCATTTTCGAGCAGTCTATGCTTTAATTGAATTGTGATACCTGTGTCCTAGAAAGAAACTAAAGATTCATATTTTGACTGACAGAGTGGGCTTACAAAGAGGGCAGCTGATCCCCCCTCCTCATCTGGTGGTAACTTTGGAACAACTTGAAAAGGTGATGGTAATTCATGGATTTTAGGCATTTTATTAAAAGTTGAAATTATTTTTTCAGAAAAACAAAACTGCATTTGACTCTTAGCTACAGAACTTAATTTGTTCAATGGTATCTGCTGTTTGCATCTTTCCTGTTGTGATGGAGCAAGCAAAAATGCAATTTCCGATAGACGTCAGATGGTCCCACAATCTGGTTTGAAACATAGCAAGGAAAATATAAGGCAGCGTCTCAATTCCTTCCTAGTGTGTTAGATCGTATCTCATTGAAAACTATAAATTTTGTTTCTTTGTCCCACATAAGATATAATTCCCATGTGTTTTATTCTGAAGTAGATAAATGCCCAGAGCTAATGAACCTTAGAGGTACGTCATTCAACCATTATCGTTCATCAACGAATTGCAGACATGTTTTAATGCAGCTTAAATACAGATTCACAGCCACTGTACAAATGAGACTACTCTACCCTCATTTGTAAAAAAAAGATTACTCTTGGTAAGGTGGGTAGAATAAACCAGTGACTTAAAATGGAGCAAAAATTCATGCTGGAAAAATACTGTAAATTAATCAATGTATGAATAAAACACTGGTAAATTTTTAGGTGGAGCTTACATTAGAAGTGAAATCACATTTCAATTCTATATAGATATATAACATGAAATGAGAAAATTCAGTTCTGTAGAATGTGAAATATTGTCACTTTTTCTTAGCTCAATTGAAAGCATTCATTTGTTTGGACACAGGAATAGCAAACCAATCGAAATCAGCCTCACTATTACTGAATTTGCAACACAATGAAATTAATACATTCAATGACCCTTCAAACTGTTCAATTGTTCTGAACCAGACTTTACAAATAACAGACCTTGGACATCAAGTTTATAACTGAAAAAATAGTAATTTATTTTTAATGTTGTAACTTTAGCAGAACACAGCAGTAATGATGGCTTTATAAGCTGTTGCAATGTTTTGGAACTTTGGGGAAAAAAGAACAAAACAACAGCACTTTAAGAAGGAGGAAGGTAGACAAAGATAGTGACCATATGGGCTGTGATTCAAATGGAGAAAGAAACCAATACTGTTGTCTGACTCAGCACTAAGCTGCAGAGCTACTGCCTTTGCTGTTTGGTTTCAAGTATCTCTGGACATCAGAGTTTGCTCTAAGGAAAATAAACAAGCAGTGAAATTCACAGCTGACCTTGGAGAAACCTGTGTGTGGGAGCTCACAGCAGGGGAGCAGCTATGTGGCTTTTAAAAGTGTAATCTTACTGTTTTACTTTTGTAAGTCTACAACAGTGAGTACAGTGAGTTTTTTTTTATATTTTGTTATTGAGATCTGTCTTTTGATTAAATTTTAAAAATATAGAAGCACAGGTACTAAGCTAGACTGGAGCAGTGTTTTTAGAGCAGTAAGACTGTGCTAATTTCTGGGTCTGTAGATTGTTAAGGTGCAAAGATGGCCTTTAGTAGAGTGATGTGCTCTTCCTGTTGGATGTGGGAGAATAGGGAGTGTTTCCATGATCATGTCTGCAGTAAGTGAGTTTGGTTGCGAATCCTATCGGATTGCATGGATTGGTTACAGTGGCAGTTAGAGGCAATGAGGAATTTACAGGAGCTAGGGGTTGTGATGGACGACAGTTGCAGGGAGCGAGATAAACCAAAGATACAGTCAGGTAGATGGGTGACCTCCAGGAAAGGTAGGATAGGGAGGCAGGAAGTGCAGGAGTCTTCTGTGGCTATCCCCATCTCAAACAAGTATGCTGTCTTGGAAAATGTAGGGGGTGAGGGACTCTCAGTGGAATGTCACACTGACAGCCAGGTTTCTGATAACCAGGCTGGCTTTAATGTAACGAGGGGTACACCAGGTTCCAAGTGACCGATTGTGATAGGGGACTCTCTAGTCAGAGGCACAGACAGATGTTTCTGCAGCCGACAGCGAGACATCAGAATGGTGTACTGCCTCCCTGATGCCAGGATCAAGGGTATCTCGGAGAGGGTGCAGAATATTCTCAAAGGGGAGCGGGACCAGCAGGAGGTCATTGTACACAGTGGAACCAACAACATAGGAAGAGAAAAGGACGATATTCTGAGGAGAGAATATAGGAAGTTAAGTAGGAATTTAAAAAGTAGGTCCTCAATAACAACTGGATTACTGTCAGTATCACGAGCTAGCGGGGATAAGAATAGAAGGATAGAGCAGACGAATGCATGGCTGAGAAGCTGGTGCAGGGGAGAAAGATTCACATTTTTGGATCTTTGGAATGTCATCTGGGATAGAAGTGACCTGTATAAGAATGATGATTGCACCTGAATTGGAACGGGACTAATATATTGATGGGGAGATTTGCTAAAGCTGCTCAGGAGGATTTAAACTAGTAAAGCGGGGTTGGGGTGTGGGGGTGGTGTTGGAGGTTGGGGGTGGTATTGGGATCCAGGGAGATAGTGAGGAAAGATCAGTCTGAGACTGGTACAGTTGGGAAAAGGAGTAAGTCAAACAGTCAGGGTAGGCAGGAACAAAGCAGAAAATGAAGTAGGACTGATAAATTAAATTGCATTTATTTCATTGCAAGAGGCCTAACAGGTAAGGCAAATGAACTCAGGAACATGGGACTGGGATATCATAGCAATTACAGAGACATTGCTCAGGGATGGACGGGACTGGCAGCTTAATGTTCCAGGGTATAGATGCAATAGGAAGGAGAGAAAGGGAGGCCAAGAGATGAGGGGGAGTGGTGCTTTTGATCAGGGATAACATTACAGCTGTATTTAGAATATAGAACATAGAACAGTACAGCACAGTACAGGCCCTTCGGCTCACGATGTTGTGCTGACCTATTATCCTTCTAAGATCAAACTACCCTGCATACCCTTCATTATACTATCATTCATGTACCTATCCAAGAGTCGTTTAAAAGTCTCTAAAGTATCTCACTGCACGACCACTGCTGGCAGCGCATTCCACGCGCCCACCATTCTCTGTGTAAAGAACCTACCTCTGACATCTCCCCTATACCTTCATCCAATCACCATAAAATTATGCCCCCTTGTAATAGTCATTTCCGCTCTGGGAAAAAGTCTCTGGCTATCTATTCTATCTATGCCTGTCATCATCTTGTACACCTCTATCAAGTCACCTCTCATCCTTCTTCGCTCCAATGAGAAAAGCCCTAGCTCCTTCAACCTTTCCTCATAAGACCTGCCCTCCAGTCCAGCCAGCATCCTGGTAAATCTCCTCTGCACCCTCTCTAAAGCTTCCACATCCTTCCTATAATGAGGTGACCAGAACTGAACACAATATTCCAAGTGTGGTTAACCAGGGTTTTACAGAGCTGCAGCATAACCTCGCGGCTCTTAAACTCAATTCACCCGCCAATGAAAGCCAACACACCATCTGCCTTCTTTACAACCCTATCAACTTGGGTCGCAACTTTGAGGGATTTATGGCCTTGACCCCAAGATCCCTCTGTTCCTCCACACTGCCAAGAATCCTGTCATTAACCCTGTATTCTGCATTCAAATACGACCTTCCAAAATGAATCACTTCACACTTTTAAGGAGGATATTCCTGGGAATACGTCCAGGGATTGTACTATAGACCCCCCAGTAGTTAGCAGGAAATTGAGAAACAATTTTGTAGGGAATCTCAGTTATCTGTTAGAATAATAGGTGGTTATAGTAGGAGATTTAAATTTTCCAAACATAAACTGGGATTGCCGTAGTGTTAAGGGCTTGGATGGAGAGGAATTTGTTAAGTGTGTACAAGAAAATATTCTGATTCAGTATATGGACATACCTACTAGAGAAGATGCAAAACTTGACCTACTCTTGGGAAATAAGGCAGGGCAGGTGACTGAGGTGTCAGTGGGAGAGCACTTCGGGGCCAGTGACCTTAATTCTATTAGTTTTAAAATAGTGATGGAAAAGGATCGACCAGATCTAAGTGTTAAAGTTCGAAATTGGAGGAAAGCCAATTTTGACAGTATTAGGCAAGAGTTTCAAAAGTCAATTGGGGGTACATGTTTGCAAGTAAAAGAATGGATGGAAAATGAGAAGTCTTCAAAAATGGGATAATGAGAGTCCAGAGACAGTATGTTCCCATTTAGGTGAAGGGAAAGGCTGGTAGGTATAGGGAATGGTGGATGACTAGAGAAATTGAGGTTTTGGTCAAGAATAAGAAAGAAGCACATGTCAGGTATAGATAGCAGAGATCGAGTGATTCTCTCGAAGAATATAAAGGCAGTAGGAGTATGCTTAAGAGGGAAAGCATGAAGGCAAAAAGGGGACATGAGATGTTTTGGCAAATGGAGTTAAAGAGAATCCAAAGGGATTCTACAAAAACATTAAGGACAAAAGAGTAATTAGGGAGAGAATAGGACCCCTTAAAGATCAATAAGGCCATGTATGTGTGGAACCGCAGGTGATGGGGGAGTTACGAAACGAGTATTTTACATCAGTGTTTACTGTGGAGAAGGATATGGAAGATAGAGAACATGGGGAAATAAATAGCGACATCATGAAAAATGTCCATATTACAGAGGAAGAGGTGCTGGATGGCTTAAAATGCATAAAGATGGATAAATCCCCGAGACCTGATCAGGTGTACCCTAGAACTCTGTGGGAAGCTAGGGACATGATTGATGGGCCCCTTGCTGAGATATTTGTGTCATCAATAGCTGCAGGTGAGGTGCCAGAAGACGGGAGGTTGGCTAACATGGTGCCAATATTCAAGAAACATGGTAAGGAAAAGTTAGGGAACTATAGACTAGTGAGCCTGAAATCAGTGGTGGGCAAGTTGCTGGAGGGAACCCTGATGGACAGGACTTGGATGTATTTAGAAAAGCAAGGACTGATTAGGGATGGTCAACATAGCTTTGTCCATGGGAAGTCATGTCTCACGAACTTGATTGAGTTTTTTTGAAGAAGTAATGAAGAGATTGATGAGGACAGAGCGGTGGACGTGATCTACATGGACTTCAGTAAGGCGTTCGATAAGTTTCCTCATTGTAGACTGGTTAGCAAGGTTAGATCACACAGAATAGAGGGAGAACTAGTTATTTGGATACAGAACTGGCTCGAAGGTAGAACTGACAGAGGGTGGTGGTGGAGGGTTGCTTTTCAGACTAGAGTCCTGTGACCAGTGATGTGCCACAAGGATTGGTGCTGGGTCCACTGCTTTTCATCATTTACATACATGATTTGAATGAACATAGGAGGTATGGTTAGTAAGTTTGTAAATGACATAAAAATTGAAGGTGTAGTGTGCAGCAAAGAGGGTTATTTCAGAGGACAGCGGGAAACTGATCAGATGGGCCAATGGGCCGAGGTGTGTCAGGTGGAGTTTAATTTAGGTGCTGCATTTTGGAAAGGCATATCAGGGCAGGATTTATGTACTTCATGGTAAAGTCCTGGGGAGTGTTGCTGAACAAAGTGACATTGGAATGCAGGTTCATAGTTCCTTGAAATTTGAGTCTCAGGTGGATGAGTTAGTGAAGAAGGAGTTTGGTATGCCTGCCTTTATTGGTCAGTTCATTGAGTATAGGAGTTGAGAGGTCACATTGCGGCTATAAAGGACATTGGTTAGGCAGTTCTGGTCTCCATGCTATGGGAAGGATGTTGTGAAACTTGAAGTTGTGAAACTTGAAAGGGTTCAGAAAAGATTTACAAGTATGTTGCTAGGATTGGAGGTGTTGAGCTATAGGCAGAGGCTGAATAGACTGGTGCTATTTTACTTAGAGCAAAGAGGCTGAGGGTTGACATTCTAGGGGTTTATAAAATCATGAGGGGCATGGATAGGCTAAATAGACAAGGTCTTTTCCCCAGGATGGGGAAGTCCAAAACTAGAGGGCACAGGTTCAATGTGAGAGGGGAAAGATTTAAAAGAGATCTAAGGGGCAACTTTTTCATGCAAATGATGGTGTGTATGTAATGAGCAGCTAGAGTAAGTGGTGGAGGCTGGTATAATTACAACATTTAAATGGCATCTGGATGGGTATATGAATAGGAAGGCTTTAGAGAGATATGGGCCAAATGCTGGCAAATGGGACTATATTAATTTAGGATATGTGGTCATCATGGATAAGTTGGACTGAAGGTTCTGTTTCCATGCTGTATCTCTCTATGACATATAAACAACAAGATAATCTATTTAATATCTATGATCTAAAGCCCTCTTTTGAGCATACTGCCTACACACATGCAAATAGACAGACACAGTTAATGTATAAATTAAGCATTTTAATTTTCCAATCTGATTATCAGATTCCAACAATTGTTACAGGCCTTCAAGAAATCCTTGGACAATGTGTTATTCACAGACATTAGAACTCTATATCTTGCTTGAATTCCAAAGTTACCAGCTTTTGCAAACAGTTTCAGCTGACTTTTAGAAATATTTACTTGTGTCCTACAGACTGGGTTTCTTTTCTCAGAACCTTCAATGGTTTGCTTGCTTGAGAGAGAGCAAAACCAAATAGCACTAGCTCTAGAATTTTCCAAAAAAAAAATGCTGCCTGCCAACAGTCAATCAGAACAGGTTCTCCCTTGATTGATCAATTCAACATCTAACTAGCTGCCAGCCTGAATATAATAACAGCTCAGAGCTTTTCTGTCTACAGTGTCCTTAGATCAGTAAGTAAGTTGTGTGATTTTCCAGGCCAATTCCCAGCAGAAAACACCTATCATTGTTGTCATTTCTTTTAAAATAAGCTACTGTTCAAAGTTCAATTCTTAACTTCAACTCATAGTTCCCAACCAAAAAATGAGAAAAATAAGAAAAAAAAGTGATAGTCTCTACATTTACCTTTGATGTTTCTGAATTCAAGGGCTGATTAAGCATTTGAGCACATGTTCTAGGCTTACTGTCCTGTGAAATACTAAAAGATTACTTAATTATCACATGTGCTATTCTCCTAGTGCCATAGTCAATATTCCTTCTTCAACCAATATGACTAAAAACAGACTGATGGATCTTTCAAATTAGTGTTCATTGTGAGACTTTGCAGAATAATGTCAATTTAGAAAAGCAGAGTGGAGCCTTCACTAGAATGCTTTATTTCACAGAGTTATGAAAATATTGCAAGAATTTGTGCACTGAATTTTTCACAATTATTTTTGATTTGGATCTTTACCAATACAAGGGAAAGTGGGAATTATGCCATTGGGATGATCTACACCTGTATCTTTCTTGGTCCGGTGTTCTAGCGAGGTGCATACTACGGATATAGAGAGGGTTTAAAACTAAAGAGTGGTGGGAAGGGATCAAATTGGGAGATGTTATAAGTTAAAGAGTAAAGACAAAGGAAGGGAGAGAAAAGTGCTTATATGGGAAATAATACATAGAGCATGACAGAAAGGGATAGGCAGCACAAATATAAGAGTAAGTGAACAAATCAGGTGAATGGTTACAAAAATAAGTAAAGGACAAAACTAAAGGCTCTGTATCTGAATGTACATAACATTCAAAACAAACAGATTAGATGATAGTCTAAATAGAAATAAATTAGTAAACTTTGATAGGAATCACAAAGAAGTCAGTGGTGGGTAAGTTGTTGGAGGGTGTCCTGAGGGATAGGATTTACATGCATTTTAAAAGGCAATGACTGATTACTGATAGTCAACATGGCTTTGTGCATGGGAAGTCGTATCTCATTAACTTGAAGAGGTGACAAAGAGGATTGATGAAGGTAGAGCAGTAGAAGTTGTCTATATGGGTTTCAGCAAAGTGTTCAGCAAGGTTCTGCATGGTAAACTGGCTAGTAAGATTAGATCACATGGGATCCAGGGGGAGCTAGCTAATTGGGTACAAAATTGGTTTGAAGGTAGGAGACAGAGGGTGGTGGTGGAGGGTTGCTTTTCGAACTGGAAGCCAGTGACAAGGATCGGTGGTGGATCCATTGCTTTTCATCATTTATATCAATGATTTGGATGTGCATATAGGAGGTATGTTTAGTAAGTTTTCAAATGACACCAAGATAGGTGGTGTAGTGGACAGTGAAGAAGGTTATCTCAGAGTACAATGGGACCTTGATCAGATGGGCCAATGGGCTGAGGAGTGACAGATGGAGCTCAATTTAGCTAAATGGGAGGTGTTGCACTTTGGTAAGGCAAACAAAGACAGGACTTATGCAGTTAATGGTAGGGCCCTAAGGAATGTTGCCGAACAAAGAGACCTAAGGGTGCAGGTGCATAGTTCCTTGAAAGTGGAATCGCAGATAGACAAGGTGGTGAAAAAGGCATTTGGCACACTTGCCTGCATTGGTCAAAATATTTGAGTGTAGAAGTTGGGACATCATATTGCGGCTGTACTTAACATTGATAAGGTTGGATTTAGAATACTGCATACAATTCTGGTAGCTTTTCTATAGGAAATATGTTGTTTTGCTTGAGGCGGGGGTGCAGAAAAGACTTACAAGGATGTAGCCGAGATTGGAGAGTTTGAGTTATTGGGAAAATCTGAAAAGACTGGGGCTCTTTTCCCTGGAGCGGCGAAGGCTGAGGGGTGACCTTATAGAAGTTTATAAAATCACGAGGCACATGGATAGGGTGAATAGCCAAAGTCTTTTCCTAAGGGTGGCGGAGTCCAAAACTAGAGGGCATAGTTTAAGGTGAAAGGGGAAAGATTTACAAAGGACCTGAGGGATAACTCTTTCAAACAGAGAGTGGTGCATGGATGGAACGAACTGCCAGAGGAAGTGGTGGAGACGGGTACAGATTATAACATTTAAAAGGCATCTGGATGAGTATAAGAATAGGAAGGCTTTAGAAGGATACGGGCCAAGTGCTGGCAGAAGGAACCAGGTCAGATGGGATGTCTGGTCAGCACGGAGGAGTTGGGACTGTAAAGTCTGTTTCCATGCTATATGACTCTATGACTCTAAGTGGCTGCAAAATGACTTTGGCTGGGACCTGGAAAATTGAAGAGTGCATGACATTCAGGATGATCAGGAAGCGTGGAAAAGATGGAGGGGTAGCTCTGTTAATTAATAATCAATAATAATTAATTAGTTAATTAATAATAAAAATTAAATTACAATAATAATTAATAAAATGAGAATGTACAAAGGGGTTGGGCAGAAATGAGAAATTTAAAGGCATTTCTTGGGGTGGTGCATGGTTTCCCCCAACATTAGCCACATGGTTGGATAGAGTGCTAAAGAAAAAAGAATGTGAGATTGTCAAAAAGCTACAGTTATAATCATTGGAGATTTCAATACTCATATGGATTGGAAAAATCAAATGGGCAAGGGTTGACTCAATGAGGAGTTCATGGAATGTTTAGCATGTTCTGGCACCAACCAGAGAGCAGACTGTACTAGACCTGGTACTGGGTATTAAGATAGGATTAATTCATGACCTCATTGTGAAGGCAGCACTAGGGAGCAGCACCAGAACATGACTGAATTTTACGTTCATTTTGAGTGAGAGAGGACAGGATACAAAAGTACTATTTTAATCTTATGTAAGGGCAATTATGAGGGCATGGAAGAAAGTGAACTGGCAAATTAGGTAAAAGATAGCTCAATAGAAATTCAGCGACAGACATTCAAGGGAATATTTCAGAATAGATACATTTCAATGAAAAAGAAAAAAAGTCCATTGAGAGATCCAATTCCAACACCCCTCGTTAATGAAAAAGCTAAGGTATTATCAAATTTAAAGAAAAAGGCATATATTTCTGGTTTGCTGAAAGTTGGATAAAACATATAAAAATTAGCAGAATGACTAAAAGGTTAAGGAGAGAAAAAATAGAGAATGATAGAGGAAGATAACTTGAAATATAAAAACTGGTAGCAAGTGTCTGTATAAATATATAAAAAAAATGTTAACAACGTGAGAGTTTATCCTAGAATCATAGAACTGTAGAAAGCTGTACAGCAGCCGATTCAGCCCATGGTGTCTACACCGATTGAAAAATACCTGGCTATCCATTCACATCCTACTTTCCACCTCCTGGTATGTAGTTTTGCAGGTTAAAGCACTTCAGGTACAGATGCAGGTACCTTTTTAATGAGTTGAAGGTTTCTGCTTCTTCCACCAAACAGTACAGTGAATTCTGGACACCCACCACTCTCTGGGTGGAAGATGTTTTCTTCACGTCCCCTCTAACATTTCCAACAAGTCCCTCAAATCTGTTCCCTGCGTCCGCCAACACCCCACAAACTCATACTCCAGCAATGTACCTCTCCGCAAGGGGAAACAGGTCACTTTATACATATCAGCCTCCTTTGTTCTAAGGAAAACAGCCATAGCCTATCCAATTTTTCCTCATTGCTGCAATTGTCAGGCCTCAGCAATAGTATTATAAATCTCATCTTACTCTCTCTGGTGCAATCATGTCCATCCCATAAGTTTGTGATTAGAAATGTGGGCAAAATTACAGCCTATCAGCATTTTATTCTGTTGAAGCATTACACCCCTGCTTTGATATTCTACCCTTCAACCAATAAAGGAAAGCAGTTCGATTCCCTTTAAATATCCTCCTGTTTATTGTTTATTCATTTTTATTGTCCTCCCCAAATGTATTACTTAACACTTCTCTAGATTGAATACCATTTACTACTTTTCCACTTGTTCAACCAAATGATTAATATCATTTTGGAGATGATGGCTATCCTCTTCAGTATCAACAATGTTTGAGTCATCTGCATATTTCCAGAGCAGCCCCCCAGATTTAAGTCTAAACCATTAAAATATGGAATAAACAACAAAGGACCTAACACTGAGCCATGTGGAATGCACTGGAAACAGCTTTCCATTTGCAGAAACATCCATTGACAATTACCCTTAGTTTTCTGTCACTGAATCAATTTAAATTCCAACTTGTCACAATCCCCTGTAACCGATGAGCATTTCCTTTCCTGACCAGTTTGTCATATGGGACCTTGTCAAATGCCTTAGGAAAATAAATGCAGCCAACACTCACGGCACTACCATCATCAGTTCTCTTTGTTTCTTCCTTAAAAAACTTCAATCAAGTTCGTAAGTCAAGATTTTCCTTAACAAAACCTTGCTGACTATGCCTGATTACTCTGTGTCTTTCCAGGTGACACATAGAAACTTTCTCAGTTTTTCCTGAGTCTCAGAATTATCTTACAATAATTTGTACACTGTCAATGTCAAACTGACTGGCCTATAATTATGTCACCTATCCCGCACATCTTTTTTTTTAACTCAGACATTTGATCCTCTGATACCTCACCGGTATCTAACAAAGATTGGAAAATTATCTTCTGTGCATCCATTATTTCCTCCTGGCTTATGTTAACCATCTGGGATAAATCCTTTTTCAAAGATGTCTGCCTGCCCAGTATTTCATTTGGCATTAGGCTAATCTAATATCTCATACTCCTTTTCTCTAACTAGAATGTCTGTAGCCATCTTTTGTGAAAACAGAGACAAAATACTCATTTAAAATTCTGCTTACATCCTGTGTATCCACACAGAAATCCTATAGAATTATTGCCTATAGAAATTGGTCTCATAGAAATTGAATTAATAAGGGAGAAAAGGAGATGGCAGATAAATTGAAGAAGTATTTTGC
The DNA here is from genome assembly GCF_021869965.1 of Rhincodon typus. Taxonomy (NCBI): domain Eukaryota; kingdom Metazoa; phylum Chordata; class Chondrichthyes; order Orectolobiformes; family Rhincodontidae; genus Rhincodon; species Rhincodon typus. The sequence goes on from NC_063354.1 coordinate 35,437,198, forward strand.
ATCAGACCTCCCTGTAGAGGATCAAGTAACTGCATAGTTACTATAGAAATAGCTGTAAGTCCAGAAATAGAAGGGTGAGGAACTCAAGAAAATTACAATCAACAGGGAAATGATACTGAACAAATTGTAAGAGCTTCAGACTGAAACAATCCCAAGAATTGACGATCTTCTCTCTAAAGTCTTAAAAGAAGTATCTAGGGAGAGATACTCAATGCATTATTTTTAATTTTCCAAAATTCCCTAGATCACTGAAAGATTCCTTGGTGTCAGAAAATAGCAAATAACTCTTTTATTCAAAAAGGGATGGAGACAGTAAACAGAACAGTACAGGCCAGCTAAGTTTAACATCTGTCATAACAAAGCTGTTAGAATCTATTTTAAAGATGCTATAGCTGGGCAGTTAGAAAGCAAATCAAAGTAGTCAGGGAGAGGCAACATGATTTGTGAAAGGGAAATCATATTTAACCAGTGGATACATTGTACTCAGATATCAAGAAAGCATTTGATAAGCTGGCATATCAAATGTTATTACAGAAAATAAAAGCATAATATATTATTGGCATGGAAAGGTGGTTGGCTAGGCAGCAGGAAACATAAACAGGCATAAGTGGGTCATTTTCTGGTTCGTAATATGTATTAAATGGTATGTGCTGGGACCTCAATTGCTTACAATTTATATAAATTACTTGGATTAACAGACAGGAGGTATGGTTACCAAATTTGCTGATGATGCGAAAATAGGTAGGAAAGTAAGTTGTGAAGAGTGAGTAAGGATGCTGCAAGGAGATATAGATAGGTTAATTGAATGGGAAAAGATCTTGCAAATGGAGTATATGTGGGAAAATGTTAAATTATTCATTTCAGCATGAAGAATAAAAAGAAGCGTTTATCTAAATGGTGAGAGATTGCAGAGCTCTGAAATGCAGAGGGATCAGGGTGTCCTAGCTCTAGAAACACAAAATATTCGCATATACAAGCGTAGCAAGTACTTTGCAAATCTATTTGAATGCTATAATTTGTTGTGGCAGTTAGTTTTCAATTGTACATGTCTTTGGTAAGATCACACCTGGTGTTTTGTGCACAGTGTAGACCTGCATCTTTGAGGAAGGCAGTAATCTGTTGAAAGCACTTCCAAGAATGCTTACCGAATAAAACCTGGAATGTGCAGGTTATTTTATGAGGAAAGGTTGGACGGGTTAGTTCCGAACGGAATTCTAAGGAAGGGTCACCAGACTTGAAATGTTAACTCTGATTTTATTCTTCATAGATGCTGCCAGACCTGCTGAACTTTTCCAGCAAATTCTGTTTTTGTCCCTGCTGCTGAAAGCCACTGTCCTCTTATGTAACCCTAAATGATGACCATGAAACCATTGCCGGTTTTTAGAAAAACCCAATGGATCATTAATGTCCCTGAAAGAAGGCCTACAGGTGACTTCAGACTCACAGCAATGTGGTTAATTCTCAATTAGGGATGGGCACACTGCTCATTACATCTTGTCAACGTGAAAAAGAACCATTTATGCCTACTCTCTGCTTCCTGTTAGCCAGCCAATTTTCTATCCATGTCAGTTCTTTATAAGTAATGAGCTGAAAAGTTATCGGGGTAGATGGGAACGTCACATAATCAGAACAGTCATGATCTTATTGAATGGCAGAGCAGGATCAAGGGGCTGAGTGGCCTATGCCTGCTCCTAATTGGTACGTTTGAAGATTTGCAAGTATTGCCAACATTTGTTTTGTGTTATTAATCTGACCCTACAGTGGCTATTTTACAGTAGTTCCAAAGTGATGTTTATTTGTAGCAAAACATTTCTCACGACACTTCAGGATACTTGTGCATTGGTTTTGAATCTGCATTAAAACCTAATGAAACATTAGCGCTATAATTAACTATTGTGTTCATACAACAGGTTTATTGTCAAGCAGCTTCTTTATTGTGGTATTACAGAATCCTCTCATATAATGATGTTAATCATTAAGCTTACAGTAATTAGTTCATGACCTCCCTCCACCTTATTCAAATGATCTTCTCCAGCCATATGTCCTGTCCTGTTTCTCTGCTCCTTTGACCTCAGATTAGTGTTTGTTCTACATGGATTTTCAACCAATGTCCCCTGCCCTGCTGGTGCCAATACCTTTGGCTCCCTTTCAAAGCTTGCTGATATAATGAGATGACTGGGAAGCTCAACCAATAAACTGTGCTTGTACACTGTCCAATAACAGTCAAAGTCAACATGTCAACCAGCTAAAGGAACAGTTAACACATCAGTCAGACAACCAAACAACAGGGCCGGAAAACCAATTATTTCAGCGATTTTTTTTTCAAATGAGTGAAAAATTGTGCTTATTATTTTGAATATGACCATGTATATTCCTTATCATTCAAAAGACTGGCCTTCAACATTTCATCATAAATACCTGCCTGGACCATAAATCTGCTTGCTGTGATCTGTGTCTTGCTGTAGAGTCTGGCCGATTTATTACCATGTGCTACAGACAGAGATTCATTATCCAGAATTTTATAGCAGTGCCTCATGGAGCATTTTATTAACTGATAGAACAAGCAGTGACTTAAAACTACATTCCTAATATTAGCAACTGGACCACAGAAAAAAAAACTGTTCCAATCTTGTATAATCAATGTATTTTAAACTCCACTGGGCACTGGCCTAATTGGTAGAGAGGAGAGCTGCAGATAACACACACTTTGATTGAATTAACCATTTGGAGATGGCAAATATTTTCAGCTCTCTTTATACTGTTGTGAACATTTAATGTTCACCACAGATTCCAATTTCTTGCAGATTTTTTGACAATGTTATCATTTTGGATTAATTAATAATTGTTGGATCATTTTTGTTTTGCAAAGCTTTTATGAATTTTCTATCCTCTAATATATCTCACCACACAAATAGCCTTTTGTTGAATAAATTACATTTATTTTGCTTTTTATCACTGACACCCTGCCTTGATCAAATACTGACCTCAGTTAAGCACTGTCATTATCCAAATGTTCAATCTTCCTGCATCAGAAATATAAGCAGTCTGCAAAGAAAAGGTGAATAAAATTTATCGACTGCTTATTCTTACATGTCCTGTTAAGTTAGCAATTTTGTTTGTACGTGTGGTGAAATAACAGCAGGCTGCACTGTAGGCATCTTTAACTAGGACAGTTGTCTGCTAAAATTCACCTTGGCAATTGTTGAGTACATCAAAGGCTCAGGGGTTGAGGTGCTGCTGTGTGATATGAGTAATGAGCACACTTTCAGCTCACGATAGAACTATGTTAAAGAAGGAACCTGTGCACCGGAGCATGCTGTGGCTGAGCAGTTGATATTAAATTCACAGCATCTGAATTGCTTCAGAAAGGGAACAGGGGTTCCATGAAATGTCTCCATCTGGCGAACGAGGTCCGCAGGCTTGTCAAAGTTCACCATTGATGCTGTTGACAAATTATCTGAATTGAATGCAGCTTATTGAGCTATGGCTACTCAGGAGGCGTGTGGTGATACTATAACCACGCAGAGCAATGTATCTCTTTATGTTTTAGAAAATATGTTGTTCTGATGTGGCTGATGCTGACAGACCATCCCCTAGTTGTCAAGGTGATAGTGATGGACTGCCTTGTTGAACCATTACTGTCCTTGGCCCAGCATGAGATTGGCGAATGCCAGTGCTAGTTTAGCCGCATGCAGGTACACCAGTCTCATAGTTGATAAAGTTCTTCATTTTCCCCTGCATTGCTAATTAAGATACACTGTGGTGAGAATGGCAATGAAGAAGCATAGTTTTGTTTTCTTTCTGATCTACAATTCAATGCATATCTGAATGGGGCTGTGATGCAAACTCATGAAAGTGTAAAGCCTAAGTATAGCACTCTTGAGAAATGGTGCTTGCAACAATCCAGCCTCTGCTCATTGCTTCTGTTTAAAACAACATTCCAAATGTATACTGAGACTCCGCAGATATATAGAGTCTTGGAGTGGGACATCTTTAATAGTGTGAAGGATAACAGGTCTATCATTCTTAAGTCTTAAGTGACAGTGATTTTAAAAACCCATATGAATCCCTCAAAATCACACCTTCCATTGCTTTCATGTCAAGAATGGGTGATTAAAGCAACATCAATTAGCATTTATAGAGTCATAAAGTTGTATAGCACAGAAACAGACCCTTCAGTCCAACTTGTCCACACTGCCCAGATAGCTTAAATTAATCTAGTCCCATTTGCCAGCATTTGGCCCATATTCCTTTAAACCCTTCCTATTCAGATACCATCCAGATGTCTTTTAAATGTCGTAATTGTACCAGCCTCCACCACATCTTCTGGCAGCACATTCCATACACGCACCACCCTCTGCATGAAAAACTTCCCCCTTAGGTCCCTTTTAATCCTTTCCCTTAAGCCTATGCCCTCTGGGTTTGGACACCCCTACCCTGGGAAAAAAGACCTTGGCTGTTCACCCTATCCATGCCCCTCAAGATCTTATAAACCTCTGTAAGTATAGTGCTTTTTAACATAATGGAATGTCCCAAGTTGTCTCACAGCAGCATCACAAAACAAATTGGATACTAGCCTGAATATTATGCTTTTTGGCTAAGTCCGGGTTGCGTTGAATTTTTTGGATAGATTTCTACCACGAGATCTAGCGAGTTTTCTCATCGTATCTTAACAAACCCACTTCATTAATTATCAACCCTACTCCAGTGATGTCCATTACATCTGATTCTGGCCCCATCTTACCACATTCAGTTCCTGGAATAACCACACACTCAGTGGATTTCCCAGAATTCACCAGCATCATTTGCACCCACACCACCTTGACAAGCACTGTCAATCTGGAGCTGCCCTGCACAGTTCCTGACATTTGTCCCAAACATAGCAGACAGGGAAAATTCACTGCCCTGCTTTGGGATGTTGCAGAGGCAGGACTTTCAGGAATGGACCATGCCAGTCTGGCCTGAGGTTGCCATGTGGGTTAAAGCAATCTTAGCTGTCTAGAGGAATGGACAGCCATATAGGAAGATGGTCAGTGATCAACAGTAACAGCTGTGCCACCCACTTCCATCTCCCTTAATACTTGCCTCTCTCTCATTCCAGGAAGAAAACAGCCCACAATAGGGCAGAATGACTCAGGCCATGTGATGGGCTGCCTGACATTCAGCTCCTTAAATGAAATGCATGGAGAGCACACCGACTCTGACTTTCTAAGTGGCCAAATAATCATTTCCAAACCCCAGGTGGCCTTTTCTTACTGTGCCAGGAAGGCTATTCCACTTGACTGAGACCTACTGACACCCATGGCAAGTTTCCTTCCTTTGAGTCTACACTAAATGGCAAAACAGTACAGCCGTACTGTGAGCCACGTATCTCTGGCTGAGGGAAGAATGGCCAAAATGGCAAGGCAATACAATACAGGGCTGCTGCGGGCATCCAGTAGGTTCAGGGTGAGTGTGTGCTATGACAGTGACCAAAAAGCCTTGTCCAGTCCATGAGCTCGGTGTTTGCCCCTGAGCACACAGTGTCCTTGTTCCAGCATTGCAATGATGTTTGCTGTTGCAGCCCAAGCTATAGAACTGACATAAAGAAGTGTCCTGCAAGTGGATCAAAGATGTGCCATGAGGTTTCTTAGAAGCTGGTATGTATCAAATTCCAATGTCCATGGACATGGGGTCATGTTTCCAGTATCCTGAGAAGCTGGTGCCCACTGTCCAATATCGATGCCCTTTAGGGCAAGCAGCGAGCTGAATTCACCACATTCCCACTTTGATTTCCATGTTGAATTCCTAAATGTTTAGCTTGTTTGACTAGTTTGGTAAGACAGAAAGCTAAATATTAATGAGGTATATTGGCATCAACAAGGTGTTTAACAAGCAATAATTTTGTTTAATTGGGAATGTGCCATGGCCTAATGAGAAACTTGCCATGCCACTTGTGAAAAGCATAAAATATGCTGCGAATTTATAGAGTCATAGCGTCATACAGCATAGAAACAGACCCCTCAGTCCAACTAGTCCACACCTACCATGTTCCCAAATTAATCTAGTCCCACTTGCCTGCATTTAGCCCATATCCCTCCAAATCTTTCCTATTTATGTACTTATCCAAATGCCTTTTAAACATTGTAACTGTACCTGCATCCACCACCTTCTCTGGCAGTTCATTCCATGCACAAACCACCCTCTGTGTAAAAAAGCTGCTCCTCTTTTAAAATGTTTTTAAATAGTTCTCCTCTTACCTTAAACATATGCCCCCTAGATTTGAACCTCTAGCCTTCCCCCCACCCTCGGAAAAAGACCCTTGCTATTCACCTTATATATGCCCCTTATGATTTTGTAAACCTTTATAAGGTCACCCCAAAACCTCCAGCACTCCAATGAAAATAGTCCCACCCTGTACAGCCCATTTTTATAACTCAAACCCTCCTTTCCTGGCAACATTTTGGCAAATCTTATCTGAATTCTCACCAGTTTAATTAAATTCCTTCTATAGGAGGGTGACCAGAACTCCAGAAGAGGCCTCATCAATGTTCTGTACAACCTCAATATGATGTCCCAGCTCCTGCACTCAAAGGCCTGAGCAATGAGGGCAAGTGTGCCAAATGTCTTCTTAACCACCCTGTGCTAAATGTTGAGATCAGCCTCACTGTATTTCTTGCCTGAATCTGTGACAAACTTCACCATAATGAATATCACTCAGACACCTATAAGTTTCCATCCCATCAAGTCACATAAGAAGATACCAGGATAGATGATCAAAGCTTGGTCAAAGAAGTGTACTTACTAGACTGTCTTGAAGAAGGAAAGTGAAATGGGTAGTTGGAGGTCAGGATGAGGATATTCCAGTGCTTACAGCCCATTGTGGCAACAGACAGCAAGGTCAGCCATGTTGGAGTAATTCAAATTGAGGATACACAAATGCCACATTTAGAGGAGAACAGAAGGTTGTGGTACTGGAGGAGCTTGTGGAGATAGGGATGGATGAGGAAGTTCAAAATAAGCATGAGAATTTTAAAATCATGGTGTTGCTTAACTACGAGCCTATGTAGATCAGTGACCACAAGGTGATAGGAGAACTTACTTTGAGTTAAGATTGCTACCAGTATTTTTGTTGCTCAGGCATTTACAGAGGATGAAATGTGGGAGATGCGCCAGGAGTACATTGAAATGTTTGAATGTAGGATTAATGTAGGCACAAATCGGGATTTCACCAGCAGATGTGCTGAGACTGGAGTGAAGTTTGGCAATATTGCAAATGAGGTAAAACACACTGGTCTTAATGATGGCAGGAAAGTGAGGCTGGAAGTTCATCTAGGAATCACATGTAACACCAAGTTTAGTTGACTGGCTTAATCTTGGACTGTTGTCATGGAGAAGGATGGTGGCAGCTACCAAACGGAGTAGGGAGTTATGAACACTACTTTTGAGAAGGCAAGTGGTACAAAAGACCAAGGAAAAAATGGAACATGAGAAGTGAGAGCTTAAATCACTCCCTGATCATTTCCTTTGCTTTTTGCAGCATTCAAGAATCCCAGTGACACTGTTATAATAGTGGAACTCTCCAAGGAAGATCTAGGGTTTTTTTTTCTTGCTCAGTTATGCAGTGAAAAAGGCCAACCTGAATCTAAACAGGGCAAATCATGAACATTTGTGAAATGACTGGAATGATTTAGTTTAGCTCAATGAATTACCCTGATATTTCTGTTCAGTGGTTATTTCTGTGAAATCAATACTATAACTGGCACAAATCTGCATTTAAACTTGAAGAAACAATGCTGTGAGCAAAAATAAATTCCTTTGACTGTGTAGGTCAACTCAGTTACTTCTGTTCAAAGAGCAATATTTTACAACCACACAGAATCCTGCACATGACATAGATACAGTTCAGCAAGAAACTCAGTTAAACTCAATAGATGTTTATCAGTAATTAATAGAGAAAAATCAATATCCAGTATGATGAGCTGATTGCAACTCAAGTAATGTGTCATGTTGAAATAATCTTCATAATGAAAACAAGTCACTGCACGCATTAGTGAATGAAGTACTGGTTGCTGATTCCAGAATATCACCCATGGCAATCATGGGGTTGGCCTTCTTATATAATAGATCAAAAAGATATATATTCTTCAAAAATGAACAATGCAGTTTTGTTTCACTGTATAAACGTAAATCAGTCATGTTATGAAAAAAAATGAATAATGGACAGAAACTGACTGTCAAATCTTTCTTTTACTCTCATTTGTGGAGGAGGAGGCATCAAGTGAAAATATGATCATAGAATTCCACAGAATCTATCTAATGTCTTCTCCTGAGCAACTTTTTTTCGAGTTCTTCTCTGCCATCTTCTTCATCCTTTCCATATTGGTTTCCATAATGGTATATGTCTCTTGGCATTGGATGTCCTCAAATACTTCTTCCAATGCATCTCCTTGTATCAGCAAGCTACTCAAAGTTATTTCTAAGATCAGAAATTTAGGCTGACTTTCCCATTGCCAGTTACCAGACCCTGCAACCAGTGGAACTTGCATTATGCTCAAGATTAGATAGCACAATGTAAGTCGGCAAACAGAGTTTAGCTCACTTAGTTGGGTGGGTATCTGGACTGCGGTTCAATCTGTGGGCTCAATTCCCACTTTGGCTGAGGTAGATTTGTGAGCTGTCCTATGTTTGATGCAGAGAGGAGCTCCTCAAGCTATATAACCAATTGTCCCTCTCTAATGGAGATCTTGCCTAAAGTTTATCATGGGAGATGTCTAATTAACAAACTAAATTGGAAAACAAAACAATACTTTGTTACCAATAATAATTTGCACAAAAAGTCATAGAGAAATTCCAAAGAATGGGAATGGTCTAGCTAGTTTGGAATGCAAAACAGGGGAAAGAAAAAAAGACAGTGGTGGCATGACAGCAGTAATATGAATAAATTGCATCACAAATTTTAATGTATTATTGTTGGGATGCAGTTGAGCATTGAATGATCAAGGATCTACTGATGTCATGTTAATTAATGACCAAGTTGCTCTTAACAGTTTGCTGGAATTGTTTTATTGCTGGAATTTAATGATGAACTGTTTGCCAGATTGTATTTGAAACCACAAGAAATTGCCTGGCTTCACAAATACTCATCTTGTTGAAAATGTCCAGAATTAGTTTTTAGTTCGGCTAGAGTATCTATCCAGTACTGCTGAGTGCAACTTTTAGAACATGTTGCTTTATTAAGAAAAGAAAATTGAATTGTGTAAGACATTTTTAGCTGATCGTTTTTAGGTTACAAGTTATAAATAGCGACATCTTCAACTCACTCAGTGGCAGATTCCTGTTCAATACAAATACAGAAATGGCTGGAAAAACTCAGCAGGTCTGGCAGCATCTGTGGAGAGAAAGCAGAGTTAACGTTTCGGGTCCAGTGACCCTTCTTTAGAACAGACCCTTCTTCTTTCTTCTTAGCTATATCCTGAAATCAACTGGGAGATGATTAGTGTCAATCCACAGAAAAACAATAATTTTTGAGACTTTTGTTTTATCAGTAACATATCTATGATGGCATTACTCGTGTTAAGTTTTGCAGTTTTGCAGGTTTATGTAAGGATAAAAGAGGCTGATATCTCAGTGCCGTACTAAGGAAGTGCTTCCTGATCAGAAGTGGCATATTTCAGAAGAGAGAGAAATCCATCTCCTACTTTCTCAGAACGGTTTAAAAAAATTCCATGGCATAATGACAATCAGGCACTGGAGCTTAAATTTCTACAATGCTTTTATCACAGTAAAATGTCCCAAGGCACTCTACAGGAGCATTATAAAACAAAATTTGAAACATAAAGAAACAAAGAGGTAGGTTTAAGAAATGTCTTAAAGAGATGTAAAGAGATGGAGTGAGTTAGGGAGGAAATTCTAGAACTTAAAGCCCTGGCTGCTGTAGGCTCAGTCACTAATAGTGAAGCCATTGAAGTATGGATGCTCAAAGGTTATAATTTTAAGATCACAGCCATCTCAGAGGGTTGTTGGGTTTAAGGTGATTATTTGAGGCCATGGAAGGATTTATAAACAAAGTTAAAAACTGTAAAAACGAGATGTTGGTTAACAGGGAGCCAATTAGACCAAGTGAAAATGTGTGAATGGAATTTGGTTGATTGCGGGAAGTGTAGCAGAGTTTTTGATGACCTATGGATTGTAGAGGGTAGATATGGGTAGCTAATCAGCAGAACATTAAAATAATCCAGTCCAGAATTAACAAAGGCACAGATGAGAAACAGATGAGCTGAGGCAGGAATGAAGTTGCGTGATAAAAACCAAAAGAACTGCAGATGCTGTAAATCAGGAGCCCTTCTGAGGAAGGGTCACCAGACCCGAAACATGAACTCTGCTTTTTTCTTTACAGATGCTGCCAGACCTGCTGAGCTTTTCCAGCAACTTCTGTTTTTGTTCATGAAGTTGCATCATCTTGCAAAGCTTAAAATAGGCAGTTTTAGTGATTGGATGGATACATATTTGCAACTTCAGTTGATTCTGAATATGACACCAAGCTTGCATGAAGCCTGGTTCAGACACAGAGAACTACTAGGGAGAGGGGTGGATTTACTATGAGGAATGGTGTTGGCAACGTGGATTGAAGGTAGTGGTTTTGGTTTGGTCTCCGTAATTTTTAGCAGGGGGAGATTTCTGCTCACCCAGTACAGGTTGTCAGACAAGGAGTCTGACAACATAGAATCATCATTCCTGAATCTGGTGACTAGGTGAGTTGAAGCATTGCCTCACAACCAGAGGTTCAAGTCTCACTCCAGGTTTCACTGGTCACAGAGGGAACATCAATGACATGATTCATTATCAGTCTGCTAATCCTTCCAACACCTACCTGCTAATTCCCATAGGGACAAAAGTGCCTGTGTGATGTACCTAAAAGGAATTAACCTCTGTGATGAAAACAGGCCTAATTTAATGGTCAATATTTCAGTTCTGCAATCTTTCCCAGATGGATCTGATGAAGGCCACAGATATAAAATATTGGCTCTGGGGTTATTCTGTCCATGGCTTTTGACAGACCTGCTGAGCAATTCCAGCATTTTCTGATCTTTCAGATTGCTGGCATCTGCAGTACTTTGATTTTTTTATGACTTCAAAGGTATCAGCTAGGTATGTATTACATGATATAGTTTCCAAACCTTATAAACCTTTTAAACAGCATGCTGCCTATGTTAGTGTGTGCAGTGACAGGGAGATCCATCAGTAGGAATGATGACTGGTTTTGGGCTTTTCAAAGAAAGCTGTCCATGAAACCAGAAGACTGTACCAGAATCCTGCAACAAGCACCATTTTTACATGGTCATTTATTCCAAAGCTCTTTTTTAATTTCCAGATTTAATTAATTCCCAGATTTGCAACACTACATCAGCGTCAATACTTTAAAGGGTTTAATTGGCAGCAAATCACTTTACAATATCCAAGGGTCATGAACAGAATTCTGTAGCTGCAAGTTTTAGTTTCTCAGCAAGTGAAGCTACAACGTAAGACGGCTTGCTTGCTAAGATATTAGAAACAGTATGCTACAGACAGAGCTAATTGACCCCACAGCCAGCAGGTCACATCAAAACTCTGCAGTGATGCCATATCAAGTCATGAAAGGTTGGCAAACCATTAAGTAATTAACTGGACAGGGAGGCTCCAAAAAAATCCTTATTCACAATGGTGCTAGAACACACACAAACGTCAGTGCAAAAGACAAAGCTGAAGGATTTGCAACTGTCCTCTAGCTGTTGGAAGTGTCAGTGGATATTCCAACGCAGCCCTCTCCTGAGCTTCCCAGTATCAGAGATTCCAGTCTTCAGCCAATTCAATTCAATCCAGCTGATGTCAAGGAATGGTTGAAAGCATTGAATACTGCAAAGACCATTATCCCTAATGCTGGCTGTCATAAGGAAGACACGTGCTCCAGGACTAGTTTATTCTTATCCAAGCTGTTACAAATTGGCATCAACTCAAAGAAACTGCCCAGGAATATTCTATCCACAATAAGCAGAATAAATCCAATAGGTCCAGTTACCAACTCATTAATCTACAATTAATCATCAGCAAAAGGATGACATCATCAATCCTATCAAGCAATAACTTGATAGCAGTAACTTGCTCACTGATGTTCAGTTTGCCTTCTGCCAGGACCACTTGTTTGCAGACTTCATTGCAATTTAAGATCAAGCAGGGATAAATTCAAGAGGTGAGGGGAGAGGTAATTCATTCATTTTGTATCTTCACACACGCACTTTTGTCCCTATGGGAATTAGTAGGTAGGTGTTGGAAGGATTAGCAGACTGATAATGAATCATGTTATTGATGTTCCCTCTGTGACCAGTGAAACCTCTGGTTGTGAGGCAAGGCCTCAACTCACCTAGTCACCAGATCCCCAAGGCGAGAACAGCTATCGTTGACATAATGATTGTGTTTGGCTGAGTGTGGCATCAAGGAACCCAAGTAAAATTGAAGTAATTGCACAACGAGGGAAAACATTTCACTAATTAGTCATATCTGGCAAAAAGAAAGATGGCTCTTCTTGGAGACCAATTATCACACAAAAAAACATACAAAATAACAACAGAAGTACACTATATTGCCCTTGGGCCTGCTCTGTCAATCAATAAGATCATGGCTGATTCATTTGTGTTTTGAATTCTATATTTTCATCTACCCCCAATAACCTTTGATTCCCCTGCCTAACAAGAAGCTGTCTATCTCTGTCTTAAAACACATTCAATGACCCTGCTTTCACTGTCTTCAGAGGCAGAGAAGCTGCCTCATCTTTCCTTTTCCTCTAACATAATGTCAGAAAACAGGATGATTGCTGACAATTGCACAGTGTACAATGTCATCCAGAACTCTCAGACAGTGAACCAGTCCATGCATCAAGACTAGGGCTATGTGCAGGTTTGGGCTGATTGGTGGCAATTAAGTAATGTTCACCCCACATGACTATCTTGTGAATGACTATCTCTAAGAAAATAAAATCTAACTATCTCCCTTTGACTTTTCAACAACATTACCATCCCTGAATCCCCTACCATCAAATTCCTGGTGATTACCACTGAGCAGGAACTGAATTGGACGAGCCATATAAATATTATGGCTACAAGAGCAGGTCAGAGGCTGGAAATTCTGTGGCAAGTTACTCACCTCCTGACTCCCCCAAAGCCTGTCCACCATCAATAAGGCACGAGTCAGGAATGTCTGGGTGAGTGTAACTCTAGCAACACTCAAGAAGCTCAAAACCAACCAGGACTAAACAACCTGCTTGATTGGCATCCCGTCCTTCACCTTAAACATTCACTGCCTCCCACTGAAACACCACTACCTCTGTTTCTGCTTTTGTTGGTGTTGCCATTACAGGTAAGAGTTTCATTTCCACCAGCAGTTTTATGGGCTGCAACTGCGAATCCAGGTATGACCTGTGAGGTTTCCTGAGTGTTGTTGGTGTTGCATCCAACCAGGCAAGTGAAGAGTATCCCATCACACTTTGCCTTGTAGATGATGAACAAGCAATGTGGAGGTTGGAATGCGTCACTTACGCTGAACTCCTACCCTGTAACCCACTTATGTATCCACAATAGCTGGAACATTTCAGTTTCCAGTGAATGCTAAGCCCCCCAGATGTTGATAGTGACAGATTCAATGATGGTAATGTCATTGAAGGTCAGGAAGAAGTTGTTAGATTCTTCCTTGTTAGATTCTTCCTTGTTTGAGCTGGTCATTGCATGGCACTTGTGGGTACACATGTTATTTGCCATTTATCACCCCAAATCTGGACATTGCCCAGGTCTTGCTCAGTTTGAACATGGGCTGCTTCAGCATCTGAGGAGTCGTGAATGGTGCTGAGCATTGTGCAATCATTGGCCTACATCCCCACTTCTGACTTTATGGTGGAGTGAAGGTCATTGATGAAGCAACTGAAAATGATTGGGCCTAGGACACTACCCCAAGGAACTCCTGCTGAGATGTCCTACAGCTGAGATGACTGACCTCCAACCCATGGGTTGGGGCGGATTGGAGGAAGGAGCCAAGGGCAGCTTTTGCCATGGGAATGAAACTTGGCAAGTTAGTCTTCTAGACTGAGTGCTGCAAGCTGTGGGCGATAGTGGATGACAACTACGAATAGGGGACAACAGTATCCGACAGGGAAGGATACTGTGAAGCATGGATGGGAAGGGTGTCATGGGGATGGGGTGGGGACCTCATCCATGTCTTGGAGACCCTGGCTTTTGGGGGAGGCTGGGAAAGGTGCAGATGTCCATAGATACTCAGGTGGGGACCTGAGGAGGTGTGAATCCAATGGGATTAATGCAAAGGGTGAGCAGGAGTGGGATTTGGAAATCTGGGGCTCGCCAACATGTTGAGATGAACGTTGCAAGCCACTGGCTGAGGAGTGTTAGAAATTAAAATTGCACAAGGGTCAAAAACAGACTAAGACCAGACTGTGAGTAAGCAATGGTGCAGGACTCATCACTGATAGGGCTTTTAAATGCAAAGAACATTGCTGACAGAATTATGTGCTGTACAGGACACAGACCTGGAGGGTGCCTATTCTCTGTCCACCCTAATGCATTGCCCTCCTCAGTGTAGCGCCTCTCTGCTACTTACATTGATGGACACCAAGGCCATGAAAAGAAAAGGGACGCTGCACAAGATGGGCCAAAGGTAGCAGCATGAGCCAATTCCATGTATATACCTTATTCATCTTTCTTCCAGAGGATGCAGCAGGCTCTCAGCACAGACCTGTGTCCATGGAAATGTATCTGTGACCTTGAATAATGCCTGATGTTGTGACCAACCAATTGGACCTACATGGAGGCACTAACGACCAGACATAAGGTGATATTTATGCAAAATCATTTACAATGAAGAGGCCGAGAATATGCCTTCTGGTGACATTTGTGGTACCTGTAAAACACAAGAGAGAGAAGGCACTGCAGCCAGTGTATAAAAGTGGAGTTCAATGAATCAATGTGACAGTTACAGTGGAGTGACAAGTGGTACATACTCAACTGCTGGGTATGGATGTTCCTGCATTCTTACAGGAGTGGTCCTGGCCTTGTCTGCGAGGGCCAGGAGTCTCTCCTCATAGGGGTTGAGGAACCTATTATCAGGCACCCCGTCCAATCAGCCATTGGATATTGCATGTGTATTGGGCCCAAAGGTACCCTGATGGATTAAGCCACTCCCTCTATGCTTGAAAGGAAGAACTTCAAACTCTGCACAAACACTTGGTCAAATTTGGTGTCAGACTCTTTCTGCTCCTCGACATCTGCAAACTCACCTTCATGCAGGGTTGCCAATGCATTAGGAGGCTCATTGTGCACAGAAATCTTCTACAACCCACCCATACAAGTGCTCATTTGAGTCCTCTGCAGTAAAACCCAGGTATGACCGCATTCTAGGAGACAGTGCCTGCACCAGCCCTGCCACGTTCCACAGTTCATGTGTACTCACTGTCTCACCATATTCACATCTCACTTCTAAGCCATTCTCAAAATTAAATCCAGTGTTTGAGCCTCTTGGCATGTGCTGTCTCTGGTTGTGTGACAACTTTCCAACAAGAATTAGGAGATGTGCAACAACAATTAGGAGATGTGCCTAATGGCTGTGGTGTAATCTGTTTGAATCAGTGGCTTTCATGATCAAAGAGATGGAATATGTGCAAGCTTTGGTCTGTTTATTTGAGGCTTGCAGTAATGCTAAGTGTGTTACGATGATGTGAAGCTATGAGTGGTAGGCATGAGTTCTGTTTGCTAGAGATGGTTGGTAAATGAGTGAGATCTTTGAGCTTTCTACAGCACTGCATTCAGGCCCTCAGGGCTTGACTGCTGACATGGATCTGTGTAACTACTTGCTTCTATGAGCTTCTTTGGGTTTGCCTCAAAGATCTCCTCATTCTCTATGGATAAAGCTTGAGTTTCTTCCTTTTCACCTTCTCAACCCAGACCTCCAATGCAGCATCAGAATATTACAGAGCCCACTCTCTGTCATCTCCTGCCATTTTCTATCTTCACTGGGTTAGAAGTAGTTGTGGAATGACTTCCAGTGCTTGCTTAAGCCATATTGTAACTCCCTTTTAACACGTGTAGGCTAGCATGGAACCCCTGCTCAGAAATGCAGCCACAAAACTGCACAGTTTGTGTTCACTGCACATTACAATCATTTAACTTCGGAGACAGCATGAAGATGGCCTGCAGTTCACAGAAGCAACAGTCACAGGTTGATTTTGCACAACAATCTCTGCTTTCTCTGCTCCGAGTTTTGAATTTACCCGGTAATCTTCCCAAGAGAGTGTAAGATTATAGATTTCTTTTCCCTCAAATGAAAATGAACTTAGAATCCATGAAATATTTTCACCTCAGCTTGATTTTGAATTTCAAAAGTAATTTTACACGTCAGCTGTTGATCAGAAACCACAGTTAAATGAAGTTAAAATATTATAGTATAATTCAGCTATCATAAAGAGAATGGTGAGGAGTGGAGTTGAAGTTTAGGAGAACACTTCAGGGACAAAAACAATTCAAATTACTAATACTATAAAATTGGTAATGGCTTGTTCTACTTATTGAAAATTTATGAATTAACTAACACATGCATTATCTCAAAAAATAAACGAACCATGTCATATAAGTAAGGAAAACACTAGAAATGGGAGTGTTTATTATTGGTGAGGAATTACCTAAGAAAGTGAAGTTGCTCAAGATGAATCAAGAGCGGGTGGGGTAGGACAGCAGTGGTGACAAATTGCAGAAGATATAGCTGAGAAGCATAATTACAAATACAAAAGGATCCATCTTTCAATTGGAACAGGTTGATTTTATAAATTAAGTGTACAGTGAGTGATACTTTATGCGTGGGGGATGAATTTTCCGATATCCCTGTGAGCTCAGTCATCTGCCTCACCTGTGGGATATGAGGTCAGGTAATGTTTCTGTAGGGATAGAAAGAGTCAAGGGTATGGCTTCCCTGTTTTTCGGCTTCTTCTAACTGTAACCCTTTATCGACCTGATATCAGAAGAATCTGATTCTTTAAGTGATTATTTCGTTTGCTTAGGCGTGTTATAAAGAGATTGAAAACCACCGTGCTTGTTAAAGCACCAGTGAGGGACATGTGGATGACACGGTTCACTATCTACTTGGAACAACACAGCGGATCGCATGTCACAGGGACAGTTTACAGGGCAGGCACTTTTTCTTTCACTTTTCCAGAACTCACTTTCTCTCTGCCAGAATTCCACACCCAATCCCTTCCACTAGCTTTTCCAGGCAGATCCGATTTTTTTTTCACTTTTTATGAATTTGGACCTTTCCTGGCTTTCGCTTGTAATTCCTGTTTAGTGACTCTTAGCTCCAGCACATCCTCGCTTCCTAACGACCTACTCCTGTCCCTATTTCCTCGGTCTTGTGATCTAAAACAACTGGGAAGACTGTAAGGAGGCAGTTGTGTATCTGCCAGCAGCCAGAGCATGGAGCAGAGGAAGCGTGGATGAACGTCCAAATTCATGAAAAATTAAAACGGTCAGATCTCTCTGGTAAAGCTACTGGAAGAGATTGGGTGTGGAATTCTGGCAGGGAGAAAATGAGCCCTGGAACTCCAAATATCGGACTAGGATACTGAAGAAAACCAAAGTAAATTCTTTACAGCTATCGCATACCTTAATTTGATCCCAGCAGAAAAGTGAATTCAATATTAAGACCCTGCAAAGTATAAGGAAACGCTTTATTAGCATTAAAAAATTAAATTGGAAACTAGTTGCTGAGATCCTCAGGTTTAAATAACAAGTCGTTATAAAATAAACTAAATTAGAAGTAAATGCTTTGTTTAACATTACAGTATATTTTTTCATTTAAAAACATGAAATGTTAGAATGTAATTCTTTTGCATAATGACATAAAGTTCAAGAGTTTGTGGTCTCCCTTGAGATCACAACAATATCCATGGAAAAGGTTTTGGAATTGATACCTGTATAAGAATTGAGCTTTAGAATACAATTCATTAGCACGGATGTTAAAAAGAAACATGGTCGCAGTTTGCAGGCATTTAGAAAGTAGCTTGAAAAGAGAGAAGCCAGTTTGTGAATTCCCAACACCTCTCAAATCCCCAACCCTACCCAGGACCTTCCCCACAATGAGTGCTAATGGTTAACTAAGATGGCTTTCAATCACATTTCACAAGAGCAGGAAACATTCTCTTTAAATCACAGGAGAGTACAGGGAGCCCATTTTTCTGAGGCTGTGTTTGGTGACACAATGACTGCAGAGGGCGCACTTCCTGCACATGTCGTTCCAGTGTTTGTGGTGGCAAAAGCCCATGATGATCCTGGAGCATCAGAGGCACAGTCAGAACAAAGACAGTTTCACTGGTATCCAGGAGCTTTTAACATTGGAGTCCTGCAGGTGGATGGAAAAATGGACAAATACACATGGGCTTGTGGCCTGATACTGGAAACAAAGACAAAGAACCATTTTTAAGCAGTTAGAAATCTGGAAGAAATATCATGCACTAAACACGTAAGTTACCCCGCAGAAATTTACAGAGAATGTCTTATATTGTCAACATTACGGCAATTGCAGCATTTCAGAAATACACAGTTAAGTGCTTGGGGAATCTTGAGATAATGAAAGATACTATACAAGTGCAAGCCTTCCTTTCCTTCATTTCCTGTGCGATACAATTTCTTCCACGTCTTTGAGCAAAGAGTTGGGTTGGAGCTCAGGAAATTGGATTTGTGTTGATTATTGTGCTGCGTGATCCATGCGTCCATGAAACAAAACAGCTTTGACATTTGTATCTATTCATATTTGTACACACATTTAAGAAGATGGGTAAACCTATGAGGGAGAAGAGAATACACTGTAATGCAGATAGTTAGAAAAAGAAAGATGGGAGATAGCTTATATAGATCATAAATGTCAGCATGGACCTTTCAAACCCAGTGATATGTTTCTGGCATGTATCTTGTGTCCAACCGTACCTTACTAGGCTTTTCTCAGGTTACCTTTAAGTAAAATCATACAGGTACATGTGAGAAAATGCACTAAAGACATGCTATCTCGCTCGGATCATACAAGAGTTGATTGTTATACCTCCCTGTCATATATTGAGATATTAATTAGAATAGGTACAATCCAAAATATAGGGAACTCAGACCACATGAAGGAGGCAAGTGCGTAAGCGGCAACATAGCAGAATGTAGTTGTGATGCCGAGCAGGCTTTGCGTATGAACGGGCGTGTGTTAAAAGGAGTCTTTTAGCTTGACTCCAGTCCAGTATAAAGTGAATGCCGTTTTTTCTTTTTTAAACTTTACCTTTCACATTTTGAAATGTCATTGGAAGTCTGATAGAAGCACAAAATTTAATAAATATAGACACTACAGAAAAAAAAAGCACAGCTTATATTACCTTAGCATTTGACTTAGTTGCAGCTTCTAATCTAATTGAACAGGCAACAACAAAATGAAATCAGTGACAATGCTACTTAAAGGCACAGCCCATTTTGAAACGTCTCAAGAAACTGGTTGAAGGTGAAGCCTCTGAACTGTATTTTGTTGCCAGGTGGCTATGGATTTAAGTCATCCAATTATCATGGTCATATGTTACAGCTGAATGTCATGCCACTTATAGGATAGTTCAATGCCCACCCCTTTAATGGGAACATCACAAAGGTATAGATAGACCTAACAGACCTCCTATGATCCTAAAAATTCTTACGTTCTTATGATATTCAAGGATGTAGTTCGTTTGGCTCATCAATGACTTGACAAACATACAGAAAAACTTTTACGCACACATTGTCTACCAGTGAATTTAAAAGAAAAGTTCACACACAGTTCTCTGATGACAAAGGTGAGCTGCTTGATTTTCATGATCTCCTTCAATTGGATTAGTGTTATGAAACTCATTGTGCATTCAAGTGGAAAGGGATCTGTTCAGAATTAAGAAAGTAATATCTAGATGGCCATCACAGTAACAATATTGCGAGTAGATTCATCTGCCTGAAATGAAAGAGGAGACCTTGTAATAATTTACTTAATCTTCTTGTCAAATACTGCCAGAGCCCTTAAACTATAATAATTATATTACCTGTTACATAGTGTGATTATTTTTGAATTGGGTTAAAAGGAATCTGATATAAGTTGCAGATTTCCCGAAGACAAATATGGAGAAAGCATCTATTGTTTTGATTAGGAAAATAGACTAGATGACTTAGTGGGCAAGTGTACTGCTGTTTGGCAATGCAGTCATATAGACCAGAAAATTCCTAATATGGTTTTGATCTGTGCTGAGTGCGTTGACTGCAGTATGCCACTACATTTAGTTATAAATACCTGTGATCAACAGAATCGGCAGCACTGGTTAGGTACTCCCTAATCTGGGAGAAAAATATTATAGGGTCATTAAAAAAATGTGCATACTATAGAATTAATACTGCAGAAAGAAGCCATTCAACCGAACTGGTGTGTTCTGTGACAGGTATTTCTGATTCATATATCCTTCTATTCCTTGCTCCATTGAGCATGGAACTCACTTCAATTGAATGCATCACATGCATAGTGAACACTTTTGTTTAGCAGTTACAAAAATATTGAAGATGTGATGAAAGATTGTTTAATTGGGCAGGGCACTCAAAGACTAGAGATCATAATCAAACCTTCTTCAGAAAAAGGGTCTAGGCCCGAAACGTCAGCCTTCCTGCTCCTCTGATGCTGCTTGGCCTGCTGTGTTCATCCAGCTCTACACCTTGTTATCTCAGATTCTCCAGCATCTGCAGTTCCTACTATCTCTCATATATAGAAAATGTTTTGATATTTATTGTATCAATTAAAAAGTGTATGTGAACTTGCGGAAGGTATGATAACTTGAGTAGAAGAGAACAAAGTGCTAAAGCATTTTGAACAATGCAGGCCATATATCTGCCTGCAAATAAAAATTGAACTGAGAGCATAGTAATGTCTAGCCTTAAAGAACATTGAGTAACAGCCAGCCATCCAAAAGGAAGATAGGTTCATATAGTGCCTTCTGTGGCCTCAGGATATCCTAAAGCACTTTGAATACTTCTAAAGTGTATCACCATTGTAACATGGCAGCCAGTGCTCACACAGTGCAACCCCACAAACAGCAACAATTTTAATGACTGGATCATCTTTTTTTAAGATTTTGGTGCAGAAAAAATATCAGCATGTGTACTGGGAGAATTTTCTTATTCTTCAAATCATGCCTCCTGAGAGGTAACATCTCATCTGAATGATAGCATCTCTGACAGGACAGTTCTCCCTCAGTACTGATTTAATTTGATTTGATTTATTGTAGTCATGTGCATCTAAATACAGTGAAAAGCTTTGTTTGCAAGCAATGTAGGCAGATCATTGCAAGTAAGGACATACAGATCATGGTGGGGGGGGAGTTAGAGTGAGGCACACAGGTTATACTGCACAGGAGGTGCGCGAAGCAAGATCAACATTGTTTGAAGTGAGAGAGTGCATTCATCAGTCTAATAATGGCTGGGAAGAAGCTATTCTTGAACCTGTTGGTGTGTGTGTGTGTGTGTGTGTGTGTGTGTGTGTGTGTGTGTGTGTGTGTGTGTGTGTGTGTGTGTGTGTGTGTGTGTGTTCGAACTTCTGTATCTTCTGCCTGATGGAAAAGGTTAAAGGAGAGCATTACCAGAGTGGGAGGGGTCTTTGATGATGTTGACAGCCTTCCCATGGCAACGAGACATGTAAATGGAGTCCATGGACGGAAAGTTGACTTCTGTGATGGCCTGGGCTGTGCACACCACCTTCTGTAGTTTCTTATGGTCTTGGGCAGAGCAGGCCATTGTGCATCCGACAGTATGCTTTCTATGGTGCGTCTGTAAAAGTTGGTGAAGGCCCTTAAAGACATGCCAAATTTCCTAAGCCACCTGAGGAAGAAAAGGCGGTATTGTGCCTTCTTGACCATCGCATCTACATGGGTATTACCTACTGCACTGGAGTGCCAGCTTCAATATTTAACCTGAGAGCTCTAGCAGAGTAGTCTGCAAACACTGGGTCAAGATTAAATCACCATCAATTAAGACCAGACTGGAAAACAAACTCTGCATAGCCAGCCAGGCATGTTGAGAAGGAAATGTGTGAATCAGAAAGCACATCTTGAGGGTTATGTAAATATCACAAAGTTTGATCACCAAGGAACATTTAGACATAATTTAGACAAAACCAATAACACTTGCAAATGATGCATACTGGTCCAATTTGTTTTGAATACCTCAGAACGACACTCCAGTATGACCAGTTAGTTTATTTCCAAAAATTGCTTTTTCCCTGCAGGAAGCCAAATGGAATGAACCAATATTGTATTTCTCTAGGGATCCTGCGAGTCAGTGCTGAAGAAACAGTCAATTGGAACCTGGAGAAAGCAATAAGAGTCAATTGTAAACCCCCTTAAGATTCTGTCATCAGGCCTGAACAGATTCTGTCACAAGATTGATTGACAAGTAATATCCCCTGAGAAATGTGAGCTGGGATGTATTGCCACTTGTGCCTGAAAAGGGAGGAGATCCAAAACACTTTCTTCATTTCTGAAGAAGGGTCTAGGCCCGAAATGTCAGCCTTCCTGCTCCTCTGATGCTGCTTGGCCTGCTGTGTTCATCCAGCTCCACACCTTGTTATCTCAGATCCAAAACACTGTTAGCCAGCAGAAATGTTAGCAAAACAGAAAGAAACAACAAACACTATTGAGCTGTTTGTTAACCATATAACCAAACCTATGATTGTTCTGTTTCATCAAATCTGTGTACTGAAGTCAAACTGGATGATTTATTGCCAATTACTTGGGAATTAATAACAAAAGAAATGACTAACAAAAGTGATTACTGTTAATAGCTGTATAATCAGCCCTAGTTAAAGTGACAAAAGCTGACTGATGGTGTTCACTGCTGAGCTGAGACCATGTCTTGTGCCACTGAGAAGAAGAAATCGCAAGGTTTTCAAAAAAGCTTAGGAAAAATATATTAATTACATGAGAGGGGGTGAAAAAGAGAACTCAAAATGGACTAGCATTTTCACGTTCAGCCACAGAGTGATGAGATATTGTAGGGGATGTGGTGTTGTGTCTGCAGGGACCCGTTGCCCATTTCATTTGTGCCAGAATGGAATGGACCATAGCAGAAGCAAGGACATTTGCAGGAAGTGTAGAGAACAATTATACTCAAATTATTTTGCATACAAGCACTTTCAATTGAATAATACATACTCTGATTCTATTTCTCACAGTTGCCCTGGTTTCAGTCCCGTTTGATTTGCAGCATTGTCAACAACCTAAAACACAACTAACTGCACAAGGCCAAGCATACACACAATCTAGACATTCATTTCTGTTGCTTGAGGAAATTCTATTTGAACCACATTACTGTGTGGGTAAGCAATAGACAGCAACAATCGCCATTTTATTTTTAAATAAAGAACCATGGATGCTGGAAATCTGAAACAAGAACAGAAATTGCTGGAGAAACTCGGCAGGACTGCCAGCATATGTGGAGAGAGAAAGCAGAATTAACGTTTCAAGTCCAGTGACTCTTCTTCAGATCATTTACATTTCTCATTTCCTGTTCCAGGGCCTCCTTGCACGTTATTTACTTTTCAAGACATTTCATATCCCAGCTATTAGTTTAGAAGTCTTTGACATCATCCACTTTTATTCAACTGTACCTACTGGACCTACAGGTAACATCTCAATAGTGACTCTTCACTAATGAATTACATTCAGAATGAATAAGTGATAATAAATTTCATAGAAATTCCTGGGGGAGCAATGAAAGTCAATTAATGAGAATATATAAACAAATTAATATTTTGGAATTAGCGTATTGAATAAAATTGCCAAACGTTTGTGTAAACATATTGGATGCAACAAATTGACAGCATGTAGTGCAGTCAACCCATTGGTCCTGGGGTTAACCTATCTCCATAACCCTCCATTCACTGAGTTCAGCTGAATTCCCTTGAGTGACTGCTACAGCACCAAGGAAGTCTCTTGGTGATGTTTATACTCTACCAAGCTGTATAATTTACCACCAAATTAAACTGTAGTCTAGTTTCTGCAAAAACTGATATTAATTTCAGCTCCACAGCCAAACCAAGTCAAGATGACAGAAACAAAGTTGATGACAAAATTATGCAGCACTGTGTAATATGCCATCTCAGATTCAAATGCTAATTTTAGCATATCTGACCTATCTTAAGTTAGTTCATCAGATTCACAATATCATTGAGTGGAAGCTCTGAAGGACTTCCTTGAACATTCCTTAGAGATCTGAGAAGATTTCCATGTCAATACCAATTTCAATTGATCCACCATCCAAGCTAGTGAAGGGGAAATGAAGAACCTCCCTGCAAAAGATGGGGAGGAGGATATTAGATGGAGAGCACACAGATGTGAATCATCTAAAGTTGTTCATTAAGGACGATAGCAAAAGACTCGGGAGTAGCAAAAGACTCAGGAGTAGGAATTGTTCTTGACCCTCAGTATGTGTGCCACATGGCATGGGGAGATCACAATGAGGGAAGAAGCACTAAATACCTCAATAAATGTTAGCAAACATTTTTTATTCTCCAACTGTCCTGCAGCTGGTGGACTCACAGGCTTCCAGATAGCCACTGGAACAGGCTTACAGAAGATCGAGAAATAATTGTCTTCTTAGTGCCTTTTCCCTTGCCATTTCGGGTGAAGTGCACCGGGGCAGACCTTAATTCGGGATTTCAGTAATATTGAGGAGATTAAGTGTTTCTATTCTGTCTGGGAAACAATGGAACATTTGTGTCTGAATGATTCAGTGCCCTAAATCAATGTTGACCACCCTTTCAAAGGGCTATAGAAATCCTGGATTACCTCAAAATTATGTTGCTTATCTTAGCTGTTCACTGAAGACAAAAAAACATAAATCATACTTACCCCATTCTGCCAATGTATCACCAATATAGAATGATGTGAAAATCTAATTGCTATACCCCTTTGTGTTGCCTTGCACTGTGATACTAACATAACATCAATTGGAGTAAGTTTCTTTTTCCAGAAACTGGGCATATGTACAATAGCTCCAAGGCCCAGTAGCATCTATTCAACAAATTCTAGTGATGAATACCATTGAGAGAGGCAACTGAAGAATGGTCAGATGTGTTTACAGAAAAATCTTGATGCAGAGTGGAGGAATACAATTTATTGCATGACTGAAAATCTTACAAATTGCTAAAGGAAGAAACTCAATGAAGGAAAATTGATTTTTTTTCATTGTAACATTATCGCTTCAGTTCCTCTTTTAAATGCCTTGGGTTGATGGATAATTTGTAACTGGGATCAAATAGGTAGATCAGAGTTATTTGGTTAACCAGCATGGATCCACACAAGGTAAAATGCTACAAGTCTTATTTTACCCTGATACACGCAAAATTCAAAGTTGAAGTACATTAGGTTATAGTACGCTATTGTTCATTACCAGGCTGGGTTCCAAATGTCCAGCCTGAATTAGTTAGAAATTACTTATTATCATTGAAATACTGAACTTTCTATTCTGGGTATTCCCAAGTAAGAAGAGTGACTTCAGTGTAGATAATTGAAATCAGAGAACTTGTTGTCTATATAAGGCAACATTGGCCAATGAATATGGTTTTATTAGATCATACATCATACTGGAAATCAGTGAGATCTCAGAAATAATGATAATTACACATTACAACTTTGGACAGGAATAGACCCTAAACCCCTAAGGCAAATGTCATTAACCACCTTTTATTACTGTAATGTATCAAGAATCATCCTTCGCTCAGTCCCCTCAGAATCAAAAGGCAGTAGGTACATACTCCACTCCAGGACTTGAGCATATCACTTCAGTGGACAGTTTGCTGCAGTACTGAAGAGATGCTGCACTGTCTGAGATACTGTCTTTTCAAATCGATGCTAAACCAAGATTGCAGGTGCCCTCTGCAAGTAGACTTAGTAAATCTCATGGCATTCTGCAAAGAAGAGCTGGGGAGTTCCCCCAGTGTCCTGCCAATGTTTATCCTTCAATCAGCACCACTAAAACAAT
Source organism: Rhincodon typus (assembly GCF_021869965.1). Classification (NCBI taxonomy): domain Eukaryota; kingdom Metazoa; phylum Chordata; class Chondrichthyes; order Orectolobiformes; family Rhincodontidae; genus Rhincodon; species Rhincodon typus. The sequence continues at coordinate 35,463,273 of NC_063354.1, forward strand.
TTAATTGGATGTTTATCTCTTCAATGCTCATCAGAGCTTTCTGTGTGCACATTACTGTGTTTCCTACATTACAACATTGTCACCACTACACAAATGCTTCATTAGCTCTATAATGCTATAAAATGCATATTCCTTCCATGTGTCGGGGGTCAGATATCTTCGAGAAAATATTTCAGATTTGCTCAAAACCAATGAAATGGTAAACAATCCTCAAGTATTCCTTGATCTGTGTTTGGGATCTTAGTTACTCTCAAATTAAACTTTAGCTATATTTTAAATTGTCTGTCATTTTGTAAATAAACCAATACTGTCTCATAACAACTGTTACATTTATGTTTGAACAGCTGTCTGAAATCTTTTGTACCAACAAACAGCCTGACAGGTTACATCATATCAGTTTTTTTAAAAAATGCTAAATGAATATAAGGCACTAATCCTATTGAAGATTAGTTCTTGTGGCTTGCGGTCCATCTTAGCCTTTTGATCGGATTACTGTCTGATAATTTACTTAGAGGAATCTGTTAAGTTTCAGCATCTTGGCAATGGCAATCCAACAACAGTGAATTGATTAGCAACAAATTGGGTTTAATTAGCATTTGTTTCCTTGGTGTTACAAGTGACCTTCAATGTCTGAAATGTCTGACGAATGCGTGTGAATTGTACTGCACCTCATATAGGTGAAAGGCTTAATGAGTACACAGTGTATGTCTGTCGGAAATTGGCAAGGCGGATTGATCCTGATAGTTAATTTATAACCATGTTTTGATGCTAAACTTCATTATTTTACAGCTCCATGATTCAGCTAATGGCCTGCCCTAACTGCACACTGAACAAGTGTTCAGTAGTGGAAAGTACTTCCCACCAATGCAGTACCAACCCCACCAATTTAAAAGAGATCATCAAGTACTTTCAGGCTAGGAATTGATTTTCTTTTGTACTGCTTGTTGCTGTGACGACACAAGTGCATGGTGCTCCTTATTGTTGTTACAAATTGCAAGAGTCGACATAAGATATTAGAGAAGTGTTAGGCCATTCAGCCCACCATTCAATCATGGTTGATGTGTTTCTCAAATCCATTCTCCTGCCTTCTCCCCATAACCCTTGGTTCCCTTACTAATCAAGAACCTGTCTATTTCTGTCTTAAAGACACTCAGTGACTTGGCCTCCACAGCCTTGTGTTGCAATGAGTTCCACAAATTCACCGCCTGCTGGCTGAAGAAATTCCTCCTCATCTCAGTTCTATAGTGTTGTCCTTCATTCTGAGGCTATGACCTCAGGTCCTAGTCTCTCCATCTTCTCCATGGCCGCTCTATCCAGGCCTCTCAGTATTCTGTAAGCTTCAGTGAGATCCCCTCTCATCCACTTCTAAATTCCATCAAGTGTAGACCCAGAGTCCACAACAGCTCCTCATATGACAAGCCCTTCATCCTCAGGATCATTCTTGTAAACTTCTCCTGGATCCCCTCCAATGGCAAAATATCCTTCCCTTGATAAGGGCCCCAAAACTGCTCACAGTATTCCAAATGCAGTCTGACCAGAGCCTTGTGCAGACCAGAAATACACCTACGATCTTGTATTTTAGCCCTTTTGACATGAATGCTAACATTGCATTTGCCTTTTTAACTACCAACTGAAACTGCATGTTAACTTTAAAAGAATCCTGAACTAGGACTCCTAAGACCCTCTGCGCTTCAGATTTCAAAGCCTTTCCCCATTTTGAAAATAGTCTACATCGCTCTTCATCCTTCCAAAGTGCATAACCTCACACTTTCCCCACATTTGCCACTTCGTTTCCCACTCTTCTAAACTATCCAAGTCCTTCTGTAGCCTCCCTAATTCCTCAACACTACCAGTCTCTCTGCCTATCTTTGTGTCATCTGCAAACTTACCAACAGTGCCCTCAGTTCTTTCATCCAGATCATTAACATATAAGGTGAACAGCTGTGGTCCCAACACTGACCCCTGAGGAATTCCACTAGTCACCAGCAGCCATCCTGAAAAAGATCCTTTTCTTCCCACTCTCTGCCTTCTGCCAGTCAGCCAATCCTCTGTCCATGCCAGTACCTTGCCCCTAATACCATGGGTTCTTAACTTACTTAGCAGCTTTCTGCATGGCACCTTGTCACAAGCCTTCCAGAAATCCAAACAGATCACGTCCACTGTCTCTCCTTTGTCTAATTTGCTTGTTACCTCCTCAAAGAATTCTAACAGATTTGTCAGTAATAGACTAGAGTGGCAGGTGCTGAAGAACGTGTTTCTAATGTCAAGGATCCAGAAGAAACCACTTTCTCACAGACATGGACGAATTCTTCCTATGAGTTGGCACGTAAGTTAAAGAATGAAGAGAAATTGCACAGGAAAACTGCTGAAAGGCGGGGAGAAGTGCTACCACCACATACTGGCGAAGCATACTGACAAACCTTCACCAAGAAGCTGGTAAGAGGCAAAGATAAAAAAGAAGAAATTGGATTAGGGAAAAGAACCAACCATACTTAGAAAGCAACAGAGACCTTAGCAAAGGACACTGTTTATAGGGAGCAAGAGAAGAATCAGAGCATAAAGTTAGATATCCCTAAGTGAATAGGGAAAGGTTTTATGAAAATACATTCATAGACCAGTAAAGAAAGGCAAGAGAGTGAGAAGAGAGTACTAACTCTAGTTATGAACATGAATGTCTTTGTGATTAGGCTCAATGAGGCATATCGACCAGGGGCAGCATAAGAGCCAGAAAATAAATTTAAACCAGTGCTGCTGAATCAGGAAGGCATAGGAATTAATTTAAGCTGGAAAGTTTAGATTTAGAGAAATCTAGTGAATGAGTCCAACAGAAGACGAAAAGTCATCAGGAACGAAAGATTTAAAGCACCAAGTCTGAGCAATTAAAGCACATTTTCAGAAGAAAGATCGATAAGGGTCATTGTCAGAGAACTTTATTTTAAACTCAAGTGGAAGAAAGTTTTGATGTTTTAGACTGTGAAAGATGGGAAAATACTGAGTCTTCCAAGGAGGAACTGAGAAAATCCTGGAAAGGTTCAGCAATCATTGTTTTGTCAATTGATAAAGATCTGAAAAAAACTGAAAAGGGTGGGAAACCCCAGTAAGCTAAACAGAGATAAATTACGACAAAGGAATATAGAATTTAAAATTTGAAAGCAGTAAATCACTGCAAAACAATTAGTAGTACAATTTCGGGCTTTATAGAAAAGAAATGATTCATTAATACAAAAATACAGAACTTAAAAAGACTAGCAAATAAAAAAAAATGTGCAGTACAGTGTATCACAATCTGTGGAAGAGAGCAGGGGTTATAAGGAGGATGAGCAGTCTGATCATAGCACCATGGTACAGGGAACCATTGAAGAGGGGGAGAAAAGAGACGTGTCATTGTAATCGTGGTTAGTATAGTCAGGGGAATAGACACTGTTTTCTGTGGCCATGACTGAACGCCTTGAAGGGCGAGTTGCCTGCCTGGTACCCAGCTTCAGGATACCTCGTCCTGAGGAACTTGGAGTGGGAGGGGAATGATCCAGGGTCACGGTCCACCTAGGTACCAACGATATAGGTAGAAAAAAGAAAGAGGTCTTGCTGAAGGAATATGAGAGCTAGGCCAAATTAAAAAGAGGAACCAAAAAGTAATAATCTCAGTTTTACTATCTTAGTCACAAGCTAATTGGCACAGGGTCAATGAGATTAAAGGGGTAAACACATAGCTCAAAGATTGGTGTGGGAGAAACAGACTCAAATTCATGGGAAATTAGTACCAGTACTGGGGAAGGAGGGATCTGTTCCAAATGAACAGGCTCCACCTGAATCATGATGGGACCAGAGTCCTGGTATAACTGGGGCTGTGGATAGGGCTTTAAATTAAATAGTCGGGTGGGTTCAGTTGCATGGAAAGTTAAAGGGGTTTTGGGGTGGAGGAGGGCTCAGGAGAGGTTATTAAAGTTTCCAGAATAAGTAGTCAGACAGAGAGGATGGAATGGGTAAGGAATGAAATTTCAGGCAAAGCAGATATGGGTATAGCTGTGAGAAGGCTGGCAGTCAACACCGGACTGAGAGTGTTGTAATTAAATGCATGCGGTAAACAAAGCAAGATAAACAAGTTTGTAACATGGATCGCAATTGGCAGGTATGATGTTTTGGGTATCACAGAGAAATGACTGCAAGGGGATCAGAGCAGGGAAATCAATATTCAACAATTCACATCCTATCGACAGAGCAAGCAGATGGGCAGAGGAGGCGGGGTTGCCTTGTTAGTAATAAATGAAATTAAGTTGATAGCAGGAAGTGATATAGGTCAAAGGGCATAGAATCGGTGGGTAGAGTTGAGGTTTTGTAAAGGAAAGAAGACCCTGATGGGCATACATACATGCCTCCTAGCAGCAGTTAGGATGTGGGGAAAAAAATAAATCAAGAGATAGTCAAGACATATAATACTGGCATGTAAGAAAAGCACAATTACAATATTACAATCGTCATGGGTGACTTCAATATGCAGTTGGATTAGGAAAATCAGGTTGGTAGCAGATCTCAAGAAATGGAATTTGTGGACTGTCTATAAGATTTGTTTTTGGAGAAGCTTGAGGTAGAGCCCTCTATAGAACAGGCAATTCTGGATTTGGTGATGCATAGTAAGGTAGTCCGAGTTAGGGAACTTGAGGTGAAGGAACCCCAAGGCAGCAGTCACCACAATATGATAGAATTAAGTCTGCAGTTTGAAAGGGAGAATTTGGAATCAGACGGAATGTTATTACAATTGAGTAAAGGTAACTACAAAGACATGAGGGAGGAGCTGGCCAGAGTTGACTGGAAGAGGAGCTTAGCAGGGAAGATAGCAGAGCAGCAATATCAGGAGATTCTGGAGGTAATTCAGGAGGCACAGCAGAAATTCATCCCAAGGAAGAAAAAACATACTGAGGGGAAGATGATACAACCATGGCTGACAAGGGAGGTCAGGGACAGCATAAAAACAAAAGAGAAAGCATACAATGTGGTGAAGATTAGTGGGAACCCAGAGGATTAGGAAGCCTTGTAAAACCAGCAGAGAACAACTAAAAGAACAATAAAGGTAGAGAAAATGACATATGGGGATAACTTAATAGCAATATTAAAGAAAATTGTAAACATTTTTTTAGATTACATAAAAGTTAAGATAAAGGTAGGAGTTGACATTGGACTGCTGGAGGATGAGTCTGGAGAAGTAGAAATGGGGAACAAAGAAATGGACATCCTGTAAATTTTAAGCTTGATTTAAGTCCTATCAGACCAGGTACCATGGCTGTAGTTTCAGAAGTTACAGCGTATCGAGATGAGACTACACAGCACAGATTGAATTAGTGTTCAGATCGCAGATATGTTACAAGTTACACTGCAACACAACGAGTGTAAAACACTCAAAGTTGACAATGACAATGTTTATAGAGATAACAAGGTGTAGAGCTGGATGAACACAGCAGGCCAAGCAGCATCAGAGGAGCAGGAAAGCTGAAAGTTTTGGGTCTGGACCCTTCTTCGGAAATGGGGGAGGGGAAGGGGATTCTGAAATAAATAGAGCGAGGGGGGAGGCAGATGGAAGATGGATAAAGGAGCGGATAGGTGGAGAGGAGACAGACAGGTCAAGGAGGCAGGGATGGAGCCAGTAAAGGTGATTGTAGGTGGGGAGTTAGGATGGGGGTTGGTCAGTCAAGGGAAGACGGATAGGTCAAGGAGGCGGGGATGAGGCTGGTAGGTAGGAGGTGGGGGTGGGGTTGAGGTGGGAGGAGTGGATAGGTGGGAGAAAGGATGGACAAGTTAGGGAGGCGGGGACGAGCTGGGCTGGTTTTGGGATGAGGTCGGGGGCGGGGAGATTTTGAAGCCTGTGAAGTCCACATTGATACCATTGGGCTGCAGGGTTCCCAAGCGAAATATGAGGTGCTGTTCCTCTCTTGACAATGTTTATGTTGTTCACAACCAAAAATCTTCATGCTTGAGCCTCCCTCCATGTCTCAACTTCATTCGAAGTGTTGGAGGAGGTTGACAACCTTTCAGAAAACAGCTGATACTGAAACAAACAGCTGTCTGCACACTGGCCCAGGAACAACTGTGGTTGAACCAGTCAAGGAGAAACCAGTATAAGATTTTGTTGGGTTTCCTAGACTCATTTCAGAAGCCTGAAAAACAATTCCAATGAAATTACTTATATTAGCATATGAGAACTGCTTAATATTGTCAACATTGAGGGAGTCACAGAACTTTGAAGATTGGTGTAAATGTTCAATTGTCTGTCTTCTAAAACAGAAGTCATACAATCATAGAATCATACAATATAGAAGAGGCCCTTTGGCTCATTTAGTCTGTACCACCAAAAATAAATGAAATTTACACCAATTCTACTTTCTAGCACTAGACCCACAGCCTTGAATGTCATGAGCTTTCTGATGAGGTCTCAGACAAACTATGTGTGAAGATAGAGACAAAGAGTGAGCTGATTGAGCGGCAAACCTTCAGTAATTCAACTGTGTGTCTGAAAAAAGTCAATTTCGCCAGTCAAACTAACACAGAAGTGCAGCCTGATCAACAATTCATTGTTAACATAGTCAAGAAGAGGTCCCGAATACTGTAAAAGAGACATCTTCTTCTAAACTGAAAGGTATTATCTCGTCAAGAAATCCAGGATGCTGCAAGAAAGAACATATTTGTTTCAACAAAACAGCTGTTTCCATGATGGGCGTTCACAAGGTTAAAGATCCCTGAAGTGCCATTATGGGGAAACTAAATGAATGATCTGGAAACAGTGTAAAGGGATTCAAGTGTTCTCTTCACTAAAGTAGTGTACCAATGACAAGACCGACAAGGAACAAATTCCTCCTTGAAGGGTATCCAAAAGAGTCCTCTAGTAGAGAAATTATCCATTGATTAGAGCCACAACCAGCACTCCTCATAGAATCATAGAAGTTTGCAGCACAGAAGAAGGCCATTCAGCTCATTGTGTCCATGCTGGCTCCAGAAAGACCTACCCAGCCAAAGTGAAAAACTAACTATTCTTCCAAGTCTGAAGAGAGTGATTTCGGGGATAACTGTGAAATGTCTGGGTCACATGCATTTGTGAAGTCAAAGACTTGGGCAGTTATGGGCAGTGGTAGATGTAATGTAGCTATGTACATGAATGTCTGATGTGTTAAGTTATTGGGAAAACAGCTTGAGGAGAAATGTTGTATAAGTTACTGTTTCTGAAGGAATTAATGCTCATGTTACGTTAAGCTCCAACCTTTCTGATGAGGTCTCAGACAAACTATGTGTGAAGATAGTGAGTTCTACACTAGCTTAGGTAGTGAGCAGATTGTATTCTGTACATATTCTGACAGTCCTACTAATTATGCCTTACTTGCATTCTTCTTGTATTTACTGCCATCATGCAATAAACCACTTTACTATCAGCGCCTCTGTTGTAAAGACTTGATGGTAGTGCATCCTCTACCACTGCTCTTTACACAGGCCTTAGACTCATGGAAGTAGCGTACAGGATCCCTAACATTTTGTGGGAATGTTGGACAAACACACTAACAGTAACAACATGGTAAAAAGGAATATAAAGGAAGAAATAACAGGAGCTCTCAGAAAAGTATGCCAAAACTCATGGGGGATTTTAATCTACATATAAACAAGAAAAATCAGATGGGTAAAACTTAGCCTTGATGAGAAGTTATTAGGGTGTTTTAGGATAGTTTTAAATAAATTGTGGAGTAAACCAGAGAGCAAGCTATTCCACAACTGGTATTTTGATTTGATTTGATTTATTATTCCAACATGAACCTAGGTACAGTGAAAGGTTGTGTTTTTTGTGCAGTACAGGCAGATCATACCAGACAAAATTCACAGAGTGATTGAACAGAGCGAGGAGTACAAAGTTACAGCTGTAAAGAAGGTGCACTAGAAGCAAGATCAACATTAAATTTGAAATTTGAGAGGTCCATTCAGAAGTCTAACAACAGTGGGGAAGAAGCTGTTCTTAAACCTGTTGGTATGTGTGTTTAAGTTTTTGTATCGTCTGCCTGACAGAAGAGGTTGGAAGAGATTATAGCCTGGGTAGGAGGGGTCTTTGATGATGTTGATTGCTTTTGCGAGGCAATGAGATAAAATTAATTGATGAATCCACTCTGAAGGTATCACTAAGAAGAGAGGAGTCAAAGACTAGCATTTCAAAAGTAATTAAGGACGATTATAAGAACACGAATGCAGAAAGTAACCTGGCAATTCACATTAATAGGAATGCAATGGCAGACATTTAACAAGATATTTCCAAATATACATTTAGGTACATTTCAAGAAGGACGATAAGTTCCAAGGGATGCACCTTGGCATATTTTAAGGTGGCAAAGGACTGTATAAATATAAATGATAGTTGCAGAATTATTTGAGGCGTTTTTATTATTTTGCATTGTTTTCTCATTGCAATTGATTTGCCTGCTAGCTTGCCTAATTCATTCATGAATTTATTATTCAAAGTGAAACAAAGAACTTTACAAGCACAGTGTGGGCCAACTGTGTCGCAGCATTGTCGCTACACAATTTTGCTATTGTTGCTGCAAGCTATTTGTGCTTCCAAGAATAGTTTGTGTCATCAATGTTTTCCTCATCAAGGTTTGATCTTAGTTGCAGTTTGATTGGGACTGTGATCAAATCAAATGTCCCTCTCCTTTCTTAAGACCTTCCCTAAAACTCTGCAACTATATTTTGGCTGCCCTTCCGAATATCTTGTCCTTCAAAAAGGTACAGAGTTTTGCCTGATTACACTGCTTTAAAGTACCTCGAAACACATTTTGATGTTAAAGCTGCCATATAAATGCAATATATTGTTGATTCTTTCATGATGTCGTGACCAGCTGAGGATGGGTAAATGGCTGTCCATACTTCAACTGACTTAATGAAACAAATATTTAAAATTATTACTTAGCATGTTGCTATCCCTCACTACAATGAAAGAATAGTGAATTGGTTTCACCAGAGACAGGAAGGAACTAATTACAAAGTTTTCTTGGTGAAAGCTGGAGCAATATTATTACCTACTAATCCCAAGAAAACTAAGAAAGGCAGAACATCAAGCATACAGCCTCTGTGGAATGACATGGAGTTTCTTGCATACAGACATGCACACACACAAAAGGAAGATAGATAAATATTCAGTTCAGAATCTTAAGCATATCCTTACAGTGTAAGTTTGTAACCTGTGACCAGAGTTGGCAATCTTTGTCTTGGATCAAGAGGAGCCAGAAGTATTGTGGTGTATCTTTTAAAATTCACAGTCTCCTAATATTTCTATCCAATCAGTATTGCTACCAGGAGGTGTTTCTTCTTGACAGAATGAGAGAAAGTTCTTCAGCTTCTTTCAGGTCTGCAGTTAAAAATCAACTCCTCCATTTTACTACAAGCAAGTGCTTGAAATACAAGGTTGTTTGTGTATTTCTGTGTCTGAGTTCATTGTCTCCTAGCTTGACAATTGCAATTAATGTTTTCATCTCCAACATGTGAACATTTTCATAGAGGTGTAAATAAAAAAAAGAAAGAGATGAGGGCCTTTTCAAATTTGACTGTGTTGACTGGTTTTAGTGCCTTTTGATGAAATGTTAATTTCAGTTCAGACTTTTTTTTTTGTTTATCCCGCATTTGTTTCACAAACTCAGCCAATCTGTGGGGTCATGTGGTTGATCTGGCCATTTTAAGCCAATGCTTTTATTCCTTATTAATACCATTTCAAGTACTGAAATTCAAAATCAAGAGTTGATATTTTATCAGCATTGTGATAATTATCAATTTCAGGGGAAATCTAGCTGCTTCATCCCCATTTTTAATCGTCATCAGAAGTAGCAGTGTGCCTCATGAGGTAAACACTGGCAATGACAGATATCAAATCGTTTCCACCACTCAGCCAGTCACAGTAGATAAAGTACCCACCCCATCAACACCACTAGCTTAATGAATAGCATCTGATTAGCCTGAGAACATGTTCAACTTCTAGTTTATATCAGATCAGCTAATCTCAGCAAAAGTAGCCATGAGGGCTCATCACTTTTGAAACAGTGATGTACCATCAACACTGTTTCAAAAACTCCTGGGGATAAAAAGGAACATTTGTAATGTAAAGACATGAACTGGAATTACACAAAATTTATAATACAAACAGGCCATTCTGCTCAACATGTCATTGTGATGTGATGCTCTATGTATGCCTCCTCTTACTTTCTTTCACCTCAGCCTATCGACATGCCCTCTGTTCATTTTTGCCTTGTATACAATACTAATTGTGAACATTCTACAAGTGTTGGTCCATTTTATCAGCATGCAATCCTCCTCTCCCTGCTTCCATTTCTTTGTGCGGTCTTCGTGTATTGAAATCCTGCAAGTTTGTTAATTGCTGGTATTTGTTTTCTTGTCTTTTTGACCTTGTTGGTGTCTTACACTGGATTCTTTACCTGAGTTTTACAGCAGGAGAGGAAAAAAAAACAAATCTCAGCTTTGACTGCAGTTCAGACAGTTGCCTTCACCAGACCTACTCCCAATTACTTCCTAAAATATTTTTTCTTGCTTTCAGGCACATGCTGAGGGAGATGGAACCTGCATCCCCACCAGATGTCTTTTACTAGCCAGAAGCACCTTGACCTATAAAATGTATTGTTCACTTGCATCCAGCTTAATATTGCATCATTGAGTCAAACTAACTTGTGCTGTAAATTGGTCCTTGGAACATGCTTGTTGGTATTTGCATACACCAATTAGTCTGTGTAATTTAAATATATATATATAATATAATATACACATGTAGCAAAACTGCTAATAGCTTGCCTCACAGGTTAATTTTTGGGTATAATTAAACAGTAACTCCAGGCAGCAGAATGCATTTGAGTTAATGTGAATCTTGCACAAGTTGAACAAATGCCAGAGCCAATATATTCAGTGATTATTCAATGTGTGGGAAATGCATTCACTTTTGCCGCACAATGCTTACGTTAAAGAATGAAGATTTGTGCTGAAAGAGAAGGAAATGTTTATTGCCTTTCAGAAGCCCAAGTAAACACAAAATTATTTTGCAGCCCTTGGGCATGTTCAATGTTATTTTCTAAGGCAGAAAAGATGGAGTGTTTAATTATGTCACTGGATACAGTCTGAGTGATGATGAGGCAGCATAGATCCGTTGGGCCAAAGGGTTTGTTACTGTGCTGTAACTGTTATTTATTTACTGACGCACTGTTATGGCATGATCTCCCAACCTCATATTAGTTCCATCCAGTTTGCATTCTCACAGTGATCACAGATGGCTAGTGTGGGCACTGGAAAGCATTGGACTATGATAAGTTAGAAACTGGGCCAAAGGGAATGGAGCTGAGAGAACATTATCTGCCTCTGACTGTACTTATCAGGATGTGCTTGAGGCTGATACAGGCTGCCTGAAATGGAAGCTTAGGCTGCAATTTATGCTGTTGCTGTTCTCTTGACCAGGTACTAGTGTGATCACCCACAAAAGTCCATTTATTATTGAGAAATCATATAAAAATTATTGAAACAATATCTGAATGAACCGTTAGAGAATGGATATGTTGTATATGATTCTGGATCACACAGTTATTGCACAACCAGTAGCCTGATTGAAGGTCTTTTGACACTGTTTTAATCCTTGGGGATGCAGTGGGGTAGTTGTAATATGACTGGACTAACAAGCCAGAAACCCAAGCCAATGTCCTGGGGACAGGGGTTTGAATCCCACCTTGGCACATGGAGACATTTGAATTTGATAAAATCTGGAAGTGAGAGTTGGCCTAATTGTGACCATGTAACTGCAGTTGATTGTCGTGAAAACAAATGTCCTTTAGGGAAGGAAATGTGGCCTGCATGGGACTCCAGATCCATAGCAATGTGGTTAACTGCTTTCTGGGCAATTAGAGATGGGCAACAAATGCAAGACTCACCAGCAATGTCCACATCCCATGAATGAATAAAAATCTGTGAAGGATGAGTACCCCCAACAGCACCATTGTGACTTTTTTGGATTCTCTGAATGTGAGCCTAGAGGATGGTTAGAGGATTGGTGAAAGGATTAGAGAGAGGGTGGAGGTAGTGTTGATACAAGAGAAAGGGTCCCTGCATAAGGTGAGCATTATTTGATGTGTGCTGAGTTTTAAGGTGGTCCCCATTTGTATTTGCATGATGCTTCTACTTTATGCTTTGCAGTCATTGACTTATCACTCAATGGCTCTGCACTTGTTCTTTATTCATTGTCCACACTTCTAGTTACAAGTAAACAACTTTACTTTTCACAAAACAAGTGACCACTTTCTCAAGTGGAGCCACGTCACATTACAGTTCTGTTTGAATCCCTGGGCTGGGTTTTCCTTGAGTCAGAGACAGCCTGGGACACGTTAACAATGACAAGTGGGATCCAGATCAGGAAGTCTCTGCTCCATTTCCAACTGTTGGCATTTTCACGTCCGAGCGTGTGAACCACACATTAAGGGAACTCAAACTCAGCTGGACTACTTAAATACAGAGCACAGAAGAAGTAAATCTGATTTCCACATCAGAAATGCCCCCAACCCACATTGTGCACCCCATGACTTAATAGTGGTAGCATAAATGCTCATAAAAGGCCAGATAAAATCATGTAGAACCATTAAACTGTCAAGGTGTTTAAATCTCCTGTCTGCTAATTTTTGGGGGGAAAGGTGCTAGTCCGTGTCTCTCTGATTAAGAAAGAAATCCATGCTGGCAATTTCACCAGTTCAATGTTGAAAGCCATCCTCAAGGGCTATGTCATTATAGATGAATGCTGCTCGACCATTTTTCCAACTTATCATTACCTCAATGGGGAGGCTGTAACTTCACTGTTTGATTGGCAGTTCTAAGAGGCTTAGTTGTCTTTGACCTTTGTCAGCCCTTCAGCTGTATAAGTCCTCCTTTAAATGATGTTTTCAGATACAGTTTTATCAGTTTTTATTTCATATAGATAGGGTACATAGAGCTTTATTTGATTTTTCTCAGTTATGACTCCAGAGCTCTGCCCATGGTGGATTCTAGTTAAGCTGGCATGGATAGGGTCAGGGCAAGGGTGGGTAAAGGATTGGTATGAGTTAGCATGAAGTTGGTACAGATGCTGTAAAGGTTGCGAAGAGGGGCATAGGTTGGCATGGGTATGGTGGTGTTAGTGCATATGAAACAGGGGGAGCATGTGGGTGAGTAAGTCAATGTCAAGAATTATAACTGGAATTAACTTCTTTTGTCACAACTGAAACAAAGTTCCAAAACACTGAGATGGGTCTTTTAACCAGGCTTCCTTGCAGTTGGCAGTCTGTGTAGTTGCAGGCAGTGGGCCCAAGATCAGTCCATATCTATCTCCCCAGACGGAACATCCAAATGGTTTTGGAAACATTCCCCCAGCTCCCAATGGCCACCTCATTTTGTTGATTTCCTTTTTTCCAGACACTTGGTTTCATTGGCCTCCATCTGACATTCAAATGCTAATCCATCCATTTTACTGATGTGATGATGCACTTAATCAAGTATAATAACCTCCTTAAATAAAAGCCAAAAGAACTGCGGATGCTGTAAATCAGGAACAAAAACAAAGTTGCTGGAAAAGCTCGGCGGGCCTGGCAGCATCTGTGAAGGAAAAAACAGAGTTAACGTTTCAGGTCCAGTGACCCTTCCTCAGAGCTCAGTTCTGAGGAACGGTCACCGGACCTGAAACATTAATTCTGTTTTTTCCTTCACGACCTGCTGAGATTTTCCAACAACTTTGTTTTTGTTCATAATAGCCTCCTTGCTTTCTCTACAGTCTCATCTGTAGTGCCATACCCTTTCCTAAATGCTTTGATATAAAAAACTGTCTCTCTGCTTTTAGCTGTATTTGCAGGCTCTCTAATATGTAAATAACCCACTACCCAAACAATCTAAACGCTACTAAAAAGCACATCTGTTTCCTTCAAATGCTTCCTTTAATATTTTGCCTCTGACTTTTGGTTCCTTCATTACCCTTTAATGTTACCTAATGCCTCTGCTAAAGGCTGCATTTCCGTGGCTTACTGTTAGATCCCAATATGTGGATCTCATGTAACCAATGACAATACCAAAAGAAAGTTTATGTCACTAATACAGCTGTGATATAATAGCAGCTTTTGAGAGAGCAGTTCATGTGTCTTCTTGAGGAGTCATAAATAATGCAAACGGCATAAAAAGGCATGGTTGTATGTGCATGTATGAGGGTGATGCACATCAGTAATGAATCTTAATAGAATTGTTAATGCTTTTTTGTTTTATTTTCAAAAAGCAAGTTTGGTGTTATTTTGCAATGTTGTGAACACTTAGAGCAGGGTAGTCCAATCATTTTTCCTGACAGACCGTATTTCAGTTTTGTGGTTGTGCTTTAGCCAAAGCTGCTTGCAAAGAGATGGGGTAGGATTGTTAATAAAAGAGGGTTTAAGTGCAGTGGTGAGTAGTGATATAGGTGCTACTGATTGTGATGTGGAATCAGCTTGGGTGGAAATAAGAAATATCAAGGGAAAGAAGTCACAAGAGGGAGTTACCTATAGGTCCTTGAGGAATTGTCTCACTGTAGAGCAATGTATAAATCAGGAAATAAAGGAGGCATTTAAAAAAGGCATTACAATATTCATGGATGATTTTTAATTTGCATTTTGACTGGAACACATAAAATGGGATTAACATGGAAGTGTTTGTAGAGTTGCGGCTGGGATTGTTCCTTAGAGCTGTGTGTTTCACAACCTACCCATGAACAGGTTACTGTACACATCTAGTAATGAGGTAGATGTAATAAGACACCTTGTAGCTAAGGATCCTCTGGCGTTATTGATCACAATTTCAGTTTGAGAGAGAATAACTTAGGTCTCAAACCAATGTCCTCAACTTAAATAAGGGCAATTACAGAGGTGTGAAGGAACAGTTGTCTAGAGCAGTTTGGGAAACTAGACCAAAGGGATGATCAGTAGATAAGCAGTGGCAAGCATACAATCAGATATTTCATAATACTCAGCAAAAAATTCTTCCAGTCTGAAAGAAGAGTTTGATGGGAAGGATGAATCACCCATGGTTAAGTCAAGCTGTCAAGGAAAGATAGAATCTAAAACCAAGCATATAAAGCAGCAAAATGTAGAGGTAGGCCAGAGGATTAGGAATTTTTCAGGAACCACCAGGTGATGACTTAAAGAGGAAGAAAATTGATTGCAAAAGCAAATTTGCAAACAATAATAAAACAAACAGCAAGAGTTGCTACGGACATAGAAAAAAAACTAAAGTGAGTAAGGGACCCTTGGAGGATATGACTGGGGAATTGATAATGGGGAACAGGGAATGGCAGAAAAATTAAACCATTATTTTTGCGTTGGGCTTCATCGTGGAGAACACGATGTCAGGTGAGATATCAGGTAAGCAAGGTATTAATGGAAGAGGGATCTTGTAAAACAGTCTTTATAAGAAGGGACAAAGTATTTGACAAGCCTATAGGACTGAAGGGAAAAATGTCGACAGGATCTGATGGCATCCAAGTGTTTATACAGAAGTGGCTCAAAACAAAGTACAACACAGAGGGATCTGGGTGTCCTTGTGTATGAAACACAAATTGTTAGTATGCAGCAAGTAATTAAGAAGGTAAATGGAATTTTGGCCATTATTGCCAGGGGATTAGAGTTTAAAAACAGGGAAATCTTGTTATGATTGTATAGGTTGTTGGTGAACCATACCAAGAGTACTGTGTACAGTTGAGTTCCTCATATTTAAGAAAGAATGGACTGGGACTGAAGGCAATTCTAAAGACATGGACTTGGCTGATTACTAAGATGAATGCTAACTAATCAACAGCTAAGCAGGTTAGGTCTTTATCTATTAGAGTTTGGAAGAATAAGTGGTGATCACATTGAAACATACAAGACTCTGAGGGGGCTTGGGAGGATAGATGTTGAGAAGATGTTTCCACTAATGCAAAATCTCAATCCAGTTACAGAATAAGGTTAAAAATGGAGATGTGAAGAATTTCTTTTGTCAGAGAGCACTGAATGTCTGTAATCCTGTACCCTCAGGGTGTTGCGGAGGCTAGATCATTGAGTATATTTAAAGAGGGCAGGTAGATTTTTGAAATGTTGATGAGTTGGAGACTCTGAGAACTGGCACGAAAGAAGAGTCGAGGTCTGGGGAGATTAGCCGTGACTTTTTAATTGGCAAGGCAGTCTTGAGGGGCCAAATGTCTGACTCCTGCTCCTACTTTTACGTTCATATGTCAAAGTAACCAGATGTAAAATGAGGATTTTCTTTTGACACACAATAGACTTGTTGTTGACTGATGAACTGCTGAAAGGCTTTGCAAGCAGATATAATGCCAACTTCCAAAACAAGGGCAGGATAAATAGTTGGAAATGGACTCATTTGCAGGAATCTGGGAAAAGAAAAAAAATACTTTTTCAAAAAGCTCACACAGACATGATTGGGCATATGGCTTCTGCATGCTTAACAAATCTTTCTGTGTTTCTGTTTTGTATAATTTTAAGGTGGAGGAACCCTTATGGGACAGTGATCAGAATATGATAAAGTTCATCATGTAGTTTGAGAGGGAGAAGCTGGAATCAGATGTAATGGTATTACAATTGAGTAAAGGCAAGTACAAATACGTGAGGGAGAAGCTGGGCAGAGTTAATTAGAAACAGAGCCTAGCAGGAAAGATGGTGGAGCAGCAATGGCAGGAATTTCTGGGGATAATTCAATCCAAGGAAGAAGAAACATATTAAGGGAAAGATGAGGTAACCATGCTAACAAGGGAAGTCAGAGTCAACATAGAGATAAAAGAAAAAGTATACAAAGTGGTGAATATTAGTGGAAAGACAGAAGATTGGGAAGCCTTTAAAAACCAGCTATGAACAACAAAAAAAAGCAATAAGGAAGGAGAAAATGAAATATGACAGAAGCTGGCTAATAATATAAAAGAAGATTGCAAGAGTTTTTGAGAATTTAAAATGTAAGAAAGAGGCAAAATTAGACGTTGGACCACTGGGAAATGAGGCTGGAGAAGTAGTAACGGGGAACAAAGAAATGGCAGAGGAACTGAATAGGTACTTTGCATCAGTCTTCACAGTGGAAGACACCAGCGGCATACCAGAAATTCAAGAGAGTCGGGGTGGGGGCGCAGTGGCAGAGGTGAGTGTAGTGACTATCACTTAGGAGAAGGTGCTGGGGAAGGTGAAAGGTCTGAAGGTGGATAAACCACCTGGACCATATGAATGACACCCCGGGGTTTTGAAGGAAGTTGCTAAAGTAGTTGTAGAGGCACTTGTGGTGATCTTTCAGGAATCACTGGAGTCAGGGAGGGTCCAAGAGGACTGCAAAACAGCTAATGTTAATGTATCATTCCTGTTTAAGAAGGGAGGGAGGCAGAGGACAGGAAACTATAGGCTGGTTAGTCTGACCTCAGTCATTTTTAGGAATTTGAGAGTCCATTGTTAAGGATGAGATTACTGAGTACTTTGAAGTGCATAGTAAACTATGGCTGAGTCAGCATGGCTTTGTCAAGGGGTGGTCATCCTTGACAAATCTGTTAGAATATTTGAAGAGGTAACAAGCAAGTCCGACGACGAAGAGCTGTTGTTGG
Organism: Rhincodon typus; assembly: GCF_021869965.1. Lineage (NCBI taxonomy): Eukaryota > Metazoa > Chordata > Chondrichthyes > Orectolobiformes > Rhincodontidae > Rhincodon > Rhincodon typus. The sequence continues at coordinate 35,480,890 of NC_063354.1, forward strand.
GATTTGTTTGGATTTCCATAAGGTCTTTGACAAGCTGCTGCACAGGAGTTTGGAATATTTTGTGCAGTTTTGGGCCCTGTATCAAAGGAAGGATGTGCTGACCTTGGAAGGTTCCAGCGGAGGTACATAAGAATGATCCTGGGGATGAAGGGCTTGTCATATGAGAAACGATTGAGGATTCTGGGTCTGTATTCAATAGAGGATACTGAAGGATGAAAGGCAAATTTGATTGAAACTTAGAATATTGAGAGGCCTGAATCGAGTGAATGTGAGGAAGGTGTTTCCAAGATGGAAGTGACTAGGACTCAAGGGCACAGTCTCAGAGTGAAGAACTGAGATGAGAAGGAATTCCTTCAGCCAGAAGATGGTGAATCTGCAGAGGTCATAGCCATAGAAGTTGGTGGAGGCCAAGTCATTGTGTGTATTTAAGACAGCGTGATAGGTAGGTTCTTGATTGGTAGGGGGGGGTCAAAAATTGCAGGGAGAAAGGAGGAGAATGGGATTGAGAAATACATCAGCCATGATCAAATGGCAGAGCAGACGCAATGGGCTGAATGGCCTAATTCAGTTCCTATATCTTCTGGTCTTATGACACCAAGCGGTGGGTGGATTCACTTAATATATTTTGATGTAACTAGTTAGTGGAATGGAGGAAGGTTCATTCTCTGCAACATATTATGCAATGCTGTAAAAACAAAATACTGTGGATGTTGGAAACCCGAAACAGAGAGAGAATGCTGGAGAAACTTAGCAGGCCTGGCAGCCTCTGGAAAGAAAGGAACAGAGTTAATATTTTGAGTCTGGTGTGACTCTTTTTCAGAAATCCAGAAGACTGAATTCTGTTTCTGTCTCCACAGATACTGCCAAACTTGCTGAGTTTCTGCAGCATTCTGTGTTTGATGCACTACTACTATTGGTTTCCAATTTATGGCCTCCAGCAGTGATTAAAATGTCTAATGATTTGGACTCACACCCCCAGCTTGTGCATCATTGTTTCCATCTAACTTGGGCCTCCGGATACACATGCCCATAAGTACACAGGGAGCGTTGCTCTCCCTTGTTCGAGCACCTGTTCATTTTAATTCCTGGGCCTTTCTTTCAACAGGGCAACCTAATATTTTAAACAATTTGAAATTGATTTGTTAAAAAACAATTCATTGGTGGTCTAACTGACCGTTTTGGAACATTCACATCCTGCCTTTTGACCATATTGCAATCTGCCTGACAGTAAAGAGAAATTACCTCTTTGAAGGAATAACACTATTTGGCAGAATTGGTTGACTTGAGAGTTTACAGTTTATATTGACCCATAACTAATATTGGGTTGCCTCAGTGCAAATGAAAAGTATAACTGGACTCCACAATGAATCATTTGTTTCACTTATTTGTCCCCACTGCATTCTCGTTTCAAGGATGCAAAACACAGTATTTTCACTCCTGATCCATCAAGTGTTTACAGAAATTGAAAGGTAAGAAAAAATTGTGAGAGAATAGCAAGTACAGCTTTAACCAGGCATGCTGAAACATGGGAGGAAACAAGTTTCAATCCTGAAATTTGTGCAGACAAACAATGGTGCATGAACAAGAATAGAAAGATTTCTGCTGTTCCTCACACAGGAAAATTGGATTCTGGCCATCAATATCATAGCTCACAAGGTTTTAATTAGGATGTGAAAAGAATAGAGTCCAATGATTGAGTGCAAGCAGGTTTCGATGACAGAGTCAGAGTGACCAGTTTGTGTCAGACAGTTAAAGTTAATGTTCAATGACGCATGCCCATTAAAACAATTTGCAACTTACTCCAGCCACTGAAAAATACTCTATGGAGCAAAGCTGCTTAGATGTAGTATAATTACTGAGAGCTATGCTTTTAAAGTTGTGTTACATTGAAGTGTTTGAGTCAGAGTGTGTACCCTGAGATCAGAGACAAAAGTTTTGTAAAATTAGAGTTCAGTTGCGTGGAACATTATGGAAAAACGTTAAAGGTAGGGAGAGGGCTCAGCAGGGGTTATTAAAGGGTTATTAAAGTTTCCAGAACAAATAATTGGAGAGACTGTATGGAAAGGGTCAGGAATCTATCTTCAGACACAACAGATAAGGGGATAACTGTGAGAAAGCGGCAGTCAATGCAGGACTGCAGGTGTTGTACTTAAATGCATGCAGAATACGAAGCTTGTGGTGCAGATTGAAATTGGCAGGTATGATGTTGTGGGTATCACAGAGACGTGGCTGCAAGGGGATGAGGGCAGGGAACTAAATATCCAAGGATGCACGTCCTATCAAAAGGACTGGCAAATGGGCAGAGGGGATGGAGTTGCCTTGAAATTAAATCAACAGCAGGAAGGGACAGAGAGTCGGAAGATGTGGGATCTGTGTGGATAAAGTTCAGGAACTGCAATATCAGAAGCAACCTAATGGGAGTTCTCTCCTAGAAGTAGTCAGGATGTGGAGAAGAAAATAAATCAAGAGATAGAAAAGCCATGTAAGAAAGGCACTATTGCAATAATCATGGGGTCTTCAATATGCAGGTGGACAAGAAAATTCAGACCAGCTGTGGATTCCAAGAAAAGGAAGTCGCGAACGTTTATGAGATTTTTATTTTGTAAAAGCTTGTGGTATAGTGCACAAGGGAACAGGTAATTCTAGATTTGGTGATGTAAAATAAGGCAGACTTGATTAGGGAGCATAAGATGAAGGAACCCCTAAGTGGCAATGACCATAATATGATAGAATTCACCTTGCAGTTTGAGAGGGAGAAGCTGGAATCACATGTAACAGATTATATTTAAGTAAAGGTAACAACAAAGACCTGAGGGAGGAGCTGGCCAGGATTGATTAGAAGGGAAGCTTAATGGGAAGATAGTGGAGCAGCAATGGCAGGGGTTTCTGGGGATAATTCAGGAGGCACAGCAAAAATTCATCCCAAGGAAGAAGGAATATATGAAGAGGAGGATGAGGCAGCCATGGCTGGCAAGGAAAGTCAGGGGACAGCATAAAAGCAAAAGAAAAAGCGTACAATGTGGTGAAGATTATCGGGAAGCCAGAGGATTAGGAAGCCTTTTAAAACCAGCAGAGGATAACTAAAACTCAAAAACAATAAGGCGGGGCGAAGATGAAATTTGAGATTAAGCTAGTTATAATAGAAAAGAAGATTGCAAGACTATTTTTAGATATATAAAAAGTAAGAGAGAGGTAAGAGTGGACATTGGACTGCTGGAAAATGAGGCTGGGAAAGTAGTAATGGGGAACAAAGATATGGCGGAGGAACTGAATGGGTACTTTGCATTAGTTTTCACAGTGGAAGACACCAGTAACATACCAAAACTTCGAGAGAGCCAGGGGGCAGGGGTGAGTGTAGTGGCCATCCCTAAGGAGAAGAAAGCTGAAAGGTCTGAAGGTGGATAACTCACCTGGACCAGATGGACTGTACTCCAGAGTTCTGAAGGAGATAGCTGAGGAGATTATAGAGGCATTGGTGGAGATCTATCAGGAATCACTGGCTAATGTAACACCCCTATTTAAGAAGGGAGGGAGGCAGAGGACAGGAAATTATAGGCTGATTAGCCTGACCTTGGTTGTTGGTAAGATTTTAGAGTCCACTATTAAGGATGATATTGCGGAGTACCTGGAAATGCACGGTAACATCGGGTTGAGTCAGCACAGCTTCATCAATGGAGGTCCTGCCTGACAAATCTTTGAAGAAAATTCTTTGAGGAAGTAATGAGCAAGTTAGACAAAGCAGAGCCAGTGGACGTGATCTATTTGGATTTCCAGAGGCCTTTGACAAGACGACACCAAGGAGGCTGCTAAATAAAGTACATGCCCATGGGTGCTAGGGGCAAGGTACCAGCATGGATAGAGGATTAGCTGAATGGCAGAAGACAGAGAGTAGGAATAAAAGTGTCTTTTTCAGGATGGCAGTCAGTGCCTAGTGAACTTCCGCAGGTGTCATTATTGTGACCACAACTATTCACGTTATTCATTAATGATCTCAACAAAGGAACTGAAGGCATTGTTGCTAAGTTTGCAGATGACTCAATGATAGGTGGAGGGACAGGAAGTGTTGAGGAAGTGGAGAGGCTGCAGAAGGCCTTGGATAGGCTCAGAGAGTGGGCAAAGAAATGGCAGATGGAATTCAATGTGGGAAAGTGTGATGCTATGGACTTGGTAGGAAGAATAGATTGACCACTGTTATCAAAATGGGGAAAGGCTTTGGAAACCTGAAGCACAAAGGGACTTGTTTCAGGATTGTCATAAGGTTAACATTCAGGTTCAGCTGGCAGTTAGGAAGGCAAATGCAATATTAGCATTCATTTCAAGAGAGCTAGTATACAAGAGCAGAGATGCACTGCAGAGGCTGTATAAGGCTCTGGTCAGGTGCATTTGGAATAGTGAGCCGGTTTTAGCCTCACATCAAATGAAGGATGTGTTGGCATAGGAGGGAGCCCAGAGGAGGTTTACAAGAGTGATCCCAGGGACGAAGGTCTTGTCATATGAGGAGTGATTGAGGACTCTGGGTCTATACTTGATGGAGTTTAGAAGGATGAAAGGGGGATCTAATTGAAACTTACAGAATACTGACAGGCCTGGATAGAGTGGATGTGGAGAACATAAGAGAGACTAGGACCTGAGGGCATAGCATCAGAGTGAAGGGACTCCCTTTTAGAACTGAGATGAGGAGGAATTCCTTCAGCCAGAGTGTAGTGAATCTGTGGAATTCATTGCCACAGAAGGCTGTGAAGGCCAAGTCACTGAGCGTATTTAAGACTGAGATATATAGGTTCTTGAATGGTAAGAGAATCAGGGATTATGGGGAGAAGGCAGGGGAATGGGGTCAAGAAACATCAACCGTGATCGAATGATGGAGCAGACCCAATGGGCTGAATGGCCTAATTTTGCTCCTATATGTTAGGACTTTATGGTCTTATGTTTCAATTAAATTCCTCCTCATTATTCCAAACTGTAACGAATAAAGGCCAAACCTGTTTAACTGTTCTTCATAAGTCATATCATTTCATCCCAGAAATCAGCCTAACGAATGTCTTTTGAACTACCTTCAATGCCAGTATGTCCTTGCTTATATACACGGACCAAATCTGCACACAGTACTCCAGATGTAACCTCACCAACAAACTATGCAGTTATAACAAGACTTGCCTATTTTTAAACTCCAATCCCCTAACAATACAGCCAATATTCCATTTGCCTTCTTATTAACATACTGCACCTACATGTTAACTTTCTGTGTTTCACGCACAAGAATTCCCAGATCCATCTGTGCCTATTTTTGGAAGTCTCTCTCATTTAACTACTTGTCTACTTTTTGATGCTTCTTACCAATTTGCATTTTCCTACCTTAAACTCCCTCTGCCACATTTTTTCCCCATTCACTCAACTTCTTTCTATCTCCTTGCAGACTCTTTATCAAAACATATCCTCCCAAATACTTTTGGATCATCAACAAATTTGGATACATTACACTCAGTTCCATTTTCCAAGTCCTACATATAAAATGTAAATAATTGAATATCTAGAACTGATCCTTGTGGAACTCTACTAGTTATGTGTTTCCAACCTAAAAAAGATCAATTCATCCCAACTCTGTTTTGTGCGTGTTAATGAATCCTTAGTCCATGTGAATAGATTACTCCCGATACTGCAAACTCCTACCTTGTGCAATAACCATTTATATTAGTACCTTATGAAATGCCTTTTGAAAATCCAAATACAGTACATCTACTAGAGTTTCCCTTCATTAGCTCTGCTTGTTCAAAGAACTCTAGAAATTTTGTCAAAAATGATTTACCTTTCACAAACCTATGTTGACTTTGTTTGATTGCATTAATGTCTTGCCGTTTCTTCCTTTAGAAAGGACCCCGAGCATTTTGTCAACAACCTATAATTAGTTTATAGTTTCAAACTTTCCGTCTCCCTTCCTTCTTGAACAGTGACATCACATGAGCAGTTTTCCAATGCTCTGCAATCCTCCTGAAATCCAGGAAGTTCTGGAATATTTTAAACATTATCTCTGCAGCCACTTCTTTTGAAATACTTGGATGGAGGTCATCTGATCCTGGTGACATCTCTGCCTTTAATCTCAATAATTTGTTAAATGCTTTGTCTCTCATGATAGAGACCATTACAAGACCTTTTCTCCCATAAAGCACCTTGCTTATCTGAGATATTTTTCAAGGCAATAACCAAGCCTTGAAGCAGGCCCAAAGTAACACTGGCTGTAGGTGAGTGCTGAGGCGACCAAGTTGGAAGACCCATCTGTGACTGCTGAAACCTTGGCCTCATTCTCTACACATTTGTTAAATCCGTAACCCTGTTTCCTCATCCACACACCATACCCACTGTACACCCATGTGCATTCTCCATACCCCTGTGCATTCTCCATACCCCATGTATCCTCCATCACCCCCCACACCCCTTCCTAACTCAGCATTCTCCAAGCATCCCTACCTACAGAATAAATGAGCCCTATAATAATACTAACAAGTTTTTAAAATGCTGATGATGCTGCCCAAATAAGCAAACAGCTATTTAATATTCCCTTGAAAACAAAACTGTCCCTTTTTCAAACTCAAAGTACTGTCAATCAAACAGCTATCATACTCCCAATGAAAGAAAGTTCTAAACCTCATAATGTCTCTTCATCTCGTCCAAATAAATAAATAAGCATTTAAAAAGTACAAAGAAATATAAAGTTGCTATGTGTTCATGTAACATTCAAAGCTGAAAGTCACCCTCATAGCTGTGTAAAGAATCTATGCAGACTGAACTCTGTGAAAATAACAGGTAGGAATCTAACCCACCCAGCTCTGCAATGGGATACAGGCCTGCCGTGTGCACCCTTGTCCCTGGGCCATAAAAATTCCACATGACACAAATAGATCAAGAATCATAGAATTTGTTTCCACCCACCATTTTTAAATCTCCTCCACTCTGCTCCAACATTCATTGAGGCATAAAATCCAAGACCATTACTTCTGAGCCACCACCTTCAGTTAGAAAAGATGCTGTGAGCAGAAGGTTAATTCATTGGAGTAGACATTGTCCAGAAGGATTTTCATATGTCGAATTTGAATTCAGAATACTCCATAGCACCTTCCAGTGGCTGGATGATCGTGCCTTATGTACTGCAGAACCAGACATATGGGAAAGAATACTGATTTAACTGTTTAGTTCTGTTAGCTGAACTGATCTCTGTCATGGTCATTACATGTCCACATCTCTGGGGTTTGGAGAGGATAAATCAGCAAGAATTTCTGTTGTTGGTGCTATCCTGAAGGAAGCAGATCTGGATTAGGCTTGGCTGTGATGTAGCCTGATAGCACCCATATTGTGGACCTCTATTGAAAGAATTGCTAGTACGAGGTAATATTGGAGTAGCAAGTGTCGATGGGGCTAAAGGCGAAAAAGCATTCTGTTAAGGCTTTTCATGAGCATCACCGATTCATGATCAGGTTTAAATTACTTCGTTCCAGCCCCTTTGATGGCTCAGTGCCTTTATCCGCAGAGCAAGTGAGTTACACAGGCCCTGAGCAATAAGGTATTGATCTCGAGCGGGTGATCCCACCTATAAACTGCCAGAGCAGTAACATCAGCTCTAAGATTCCACAGTTATAAAGGTGAAAAACGTTCAGGGTTCCAACATCTGATAACTGTCAAACAACTTCTGTTGGAATTAGATATGCCTGGGTAGTTAGGGATAGCATCAGACATGATTGTGCCATCCTTCCTCATCAGATTAGTCTTCACACACTCACAAACGTAACCCAATCAGGTTTCCAGCAACTGTGGAATTGGACCTTATGTGAGGAGGATGCTTCTGAAAAATGAGAAAGCTATTGGGGAAGAGGGAGAAATATTTAGCTTTGGTAGGACAATTTATGTGCAGCCTTTTAATTGGGACAACCAGAAAAGGACTTTGCTTTACAATATCGAGAAGAAGAATTTGTGATTGTCAAATTAAGCTGCTGCTTAACAACAACATCCCTGGGTACCCGTGCAGAGACTAAAATAATGGTTGTTAAAGTTAGTAACTATCACAACCCACAGATGAAACTCCAGCTGTGATTCCGCAACAACGATTGACAACACAGCTAGCTGGAATCAGCTTACTTTGCCTTGAGCAGCATGATTCAATGGCTCTCAGTCGCAGTGTTCATCAAAATTTCAGCGTCCTTGGAAAGCTTATCCATCTCACTGAGATACTGATGAATTAAGTGCCGTTTATGTTTCTCGCAGCAGTGGAGATTGATAGATTAAAATTCAAATCAGATTTAGAGATACAGGGTAGCAAAAATAACAGCAGTTTGTAAGGACAGGCCATGCTAATCCATCTCAAACCAGTCAGACTTAGGCAAAGCTGTACATACAACTGACTCACTGTGGGAGACCAATTGCAATGAAACATTGAACCTGTGGGAAGGAGGATGAGGAAGGATAATGCCAGGACCACAAAGTAGCCTAACTAAGAATCATACCCAATAAAATTTAAAATTCCACATGAACAAAGATTTAAAGCTAATTAGGTGTCCCCTTTAATTTTCTCTGAGAAAATAGAAATTCAGGAATGTTTTACTTTGCTTCTGAAAAGAGCCATAACAAACATAATACTCATTTATTTTCCCTTACAATATTCCCTCAACTATGTTAAAATAACCTAATGTTCACAATTCAAATTGACAGAAATGTATTTAAATAAAGCTAAAACTGTTGTTCATATAATTGGAAGGATTTTGTACTCCCACTTCCCAGACACACAGTTTACAGGTTGAGATATGTCATTGTAACCCCAATTCTCTGATGCTTGCATATTTTAAGAATGGTTTCCAGGAGGAAATGCAGGCTGACAGAATATCATGCAAATGTTTAACACATTTAAATGAAACTTCTCTCCACAGTCGTTCGACCTGAAGGGAGAGCAGTGTTAACATTTTTGGGATACCACATATGAGTAACAACTACTGTATTCTAAATTCTCCCATTACCTGTATAAGTATAGAACATCTTCAAAAATCTATGATTTTTATCTCTTGATCCTCAGGAAGATGTTATTACCCTCAAAGTTGTAGAACAGCAGATCAAAGATGTTTTTGCCTGATGGCTATTTTATATAGATCAGTTAAGGAAGCTGGACTGGTTTGATTAAGAGAAGACGAAAACAAACTGAAGGAAGTTTCCAAGATTGGGAAGGTGTTGAAAAAGCTGATTTAGAGATTATTGCACAAAACCCAAAAGACATGTTGAAGATTTTTTTTTTAAAGAAATGAGCAGATTAGGTGGAAACTTCAACCCAAAGAGTAGTGGTTATGTATAATTAAGGGAAGAGGTGAGAAAGAATTCACCTCTCATCACCTGTCAAGACATCTCAAGGTGCCTTTCAACCAATGAAGACAAGGCTGTAAAATGTGAATTCAGAAAGAAAGGGGTTTGAAAGAAATATTCCAAAGCCAGGAAGGTATATGTTTGCAGGGTCAAAATCCTGGAACTTCCTCCCAAACAGTATTGTGAGTTACCTACACCAAGTAGACAGCTCACCACCACCTTCTCAGGACAACCAAGGATGGGCAATAAGTGCTGGCCCAGCCAGTGATGTCCACATCCAATGAATGAACAAATACAGGCAAAAATTTAAAAAGAAGCCCTCAGGGTGGGGAAATTGAGATGTCGGGGTTGTATCACTTAATGAGTAATCTGGAGACTTAGGTTAATATTGTGCACTTAGCAGCTAGTGGAATTTAAATTACATTAATTAATCTGGAATACAAAAGCTAGTCTCAGTCAGCCATGTTTGATCATGACAACTATTATTGTTGTAAGAACCCATCTGGTTCACCAATGTCCTTTAATGAAGGAAATCTGCCATCTTGACCTGTTTTGGCCTACATTTGACTCTGGACCCACAGAATTACATGAGCATCCAACCTAAAAGATCAAAAAATCATTCAGTCCAAGGACAATTAGAGATCACCAACAAATGGTGGCCTTGACAACAATGCTCACATCACACATAGTATGATTATTGTTCAAAATTGGATATAGTGCTCCTTCCTTTCCCTAAACATTCATATGCACAAATTCCTTATCCATCAACCAAGGCCATCACCCTCATTCAATAGCCTGCCATTAAGAAATGACAAATCTACATTGCTTCCATTTACTTCAATGTAGATGAATCGTGTGCTCAGTTATGCACTTCAGAACACTGAATCATGCAAAGTCATAACAGCTAATATAATTAACAAATACATCATGCATTTGTTTAAACATAACAAAATGTTCTTAAAGCAACCAGCAGCCTTGAATGGTAAGAAGCTCTGACAGGAGGATACTGACAGGAACTCTAACCTGTTCGACCACCACTGATGATGTAAGGGGATGACTCATTTGTATTGGTTTTCTCCTGTAGCCTGAGCCCAATTGAAAGCTGACAACTGATTTCACTGTAGTGTTCCTGAGCTTCTATTTTAGATTAGATTTTAACTAAGATATCAAATGTTAAACTTCTGTTTGTCTTGATCACACTGTAACTCCATAAAAAGATGATCTGTAACATAGCTAATACTCCACCAGACTAGAGAATAGTGTGCAGGGCTGGATTCTCCAGCATCTGCAGTTCCTACTATCTCTAGAGAATAGTGTCATATTAAACTGAGATACAAAGACCACTGAGTGAGCTCTCGCTCCTTATACGTTAGCCTTTTCTTCAAAGTTACACTCTTATGTCTGGCACACAAGGCTACTCACTTAATTACTATGCCATGGACTTGAACCTCCCCTAACCTAGGACAGCACCTCTGTGCAATACTGTGGGATGCACTATCAAGGAAACCATTTCAAATAAAATATAAATCTCATCTCCTTCTCTGGTGGATGGAAAAGGACCTTTGACAAGTAAAAAAGAGGAAAGTTCTCTCCAGTATTGTGGCAAAAAAAACCCCTTCAATCACCATCAATAAAATACATTATTTAGTCCTTTATATAACAGCAATTGTGGGACCGGTCTATGAACAAGTTGGCTGCTGCGTTTCCCACATGATCATCATGGTTACCTTTCAGTAGTATTTAATTAATTGTGAAGTACTTTGGGATAACCCGAGGTCAGGAACTGCACTTTATAAATCCAAGATTTTTTTTTAACAGTTGAATTGTTTTAGTGAATAATATTAAGTCATACAGCAAGCCCTGTGTCAAACAGAAATTATTCAAATTTTATTCAGCTTACTGACTACATCATGAGCCCTCTGAGTCAGAAGTGGTAGAATAATAGTTGAATCAGAATATGGACCAGACAACAAACCATAATACAGGTTTATTATAAGTACCAGATATACAGCAGAGAAAGAACAATACAGTAATTTTGATTGGTTAACAAAACTATGTATTCCTACCTAAATAACAAGCTAATATCAGTACCAGAGGAAATAGGGTTACTATGACAATTAACAGAGCTTGAAGAAGTCATTGTAAGAATACAGAGAAAAGAAAAGTTGACTCTTTCCTATTAATGCTATTAACCATAAGTTAGTGATATGGTTTGGAATTCTCCCATGCTCCCAAGTACCCCACTGAGACTCATATCTTAGAGCATAACCCCCAAGAAATAACTTGAAAAAATTATGACGTACGATTAGGAGAAAAGGGAACTCAAAATCTCTCGTCAAAAATCAAATAAAGGTGCAAGGAATGAATCAGTTCCAAAAAACAGTCATATTGGTTTTGAAACATTAACCCTGCTTTGCTTTCTGCAGATGCTGCCAGAGCCTGCTGAGTTTCTCCAGCACTTTCTGCTTTTATTACAGATCTCCAGCATTCAAAGCACTTTGCTTTTAATCTGTTTTGTGAATTTGGTTCAGTGATAAATGTTGTACAGGACTGTACCACAACTTCAAGTGAGAGTGGGATGTAAATAAACCCGACTGTCCAACTGTTATTGTTCGAATCATGATGTTCTGCCATTACTTCAGGAAAGCATAATGTCACTGTACGCCTCAGTGCTGAAATGTATTAAACAGTGCAAAGCGTATGTATTTGCATAGTATACAAACTAATCACTACCAATATTTAATTCCTGTCATCTCCATCAAAGAGCTCTTCCAAAAGTGTGATCAATGTTAGTTATTGCCAGTCAACCTCCTTGTACTGGAAAATAGCTAGTAGAAGTGCAGACTCTCACTTCTTCAGGTTTTAGTGTGTTACGATCCCATAAAACCACAAGATATGGAGCAGAATTAGGCCATTTAGCCCATTGAGACTGATCATGGCAAATATGTTTCTCAACCCCATTGTCCTGCCTTCTCCCCATAACCTTTGATCCATTTACTAAATAAGAACCTGTCCATCTCCATCTTAAACACACCCAATGACTTGTCCTTCAAAGACCTCTGTGGCAATGAGTTCCACAGAGTCACCACTCTCTGGCTAAAAAAATTTGTCTCAGTTCTAAAGAGTCATCCTTCATTCTGAGGGTGTGCCCTCAGATCCTAGTGTCTCCTACTAGTGGAAAGATCCTCTATCCAGGCCTGTCAGTGTTCTGCAAGTTTCAATGATATCACCCTTCGTCCTTCTAAATTCCAACAAGTACAAACCTAAAGTCCTCAAGCCCTTCTTATATAAGACCTTTATCAGTGGAATGATTATTTTTGTAAACATCCTCTGGACCCCTCCAAGGATAGCACATCCTTCCTTAGATACAAAGTCCAAAAATGCTCGCAATATTCCAGATGCAGTCTGGTAAAACTGGACATGTCAGATCCCAGCATGAAACCTGATTTGACAGACCATAAGTATTATTTTTGCCATTTGATTACCACGGAGTTCAGTCACTGGACAAATTCACAAGTGGCTGCCAATGTAATTTTAACAAAAGAGTATGTTTCTTACAGAAATAAAACAAAATGTTATTGACAAATAGAAATCTTGGGCAATTTGAAAAGATGTTATTGTAAACAATAAAAAGTAAGAATCAAATAATTTTCTCCCAGCATGTCCATTATAGATATTCAACACTCTTTACTCTTTAATTTCTTACTTAACTGACGAGGTGCAAAGCTTTCCTTTCAGTGAATTTCTGCACATTCACCAGATGTGATTTCCTCCATTATTCTTTCTCCAGAGATACACAGCCACAACCTAACTCATTGACATTTCCTCACTAAATGCTCGGAAAAGCTCAGGATTTTTTTTTCCAGCCCTATTTGCTTGAACTGCTCAAACAGATTAAAACTCCTTTCTAGCTCTGATGGTGTGAAAGCTGCCAACAATAAATTGTCCTTGTATTTGGACGGATCTTCTGTCTCTCTGAATTAGACCTGTTCTCGGCCTGTCTTCACCTGTCTCTCTCTGGGCTGTATGTCTCCGAATAGTAAACACTTCAGCAATTATTTTACCAGGTGATTTGCTTGAGCTTTAAGTTGAATCACGTACTTTCTTGAAAGGGCCATTTTGACTCAGTGTGAAGAAGATACGAGTTTCTGACCCTTAAAGAAGAAGTCATCTTCATAAGCTGAAAACAGAGACCTATTTACTTCGACTTTAGAACTCAAGTTCCAAAATAACAATAAACTTTTAATTTCAGTTGTTATTTTTCCTTTAAATTTGCTGTTCCTTCCTTTACTTCTTTGTCTGTTAATCCAATATTTCTTTCACTTACTGTATTTATCTTTCTGTATCTGATTTGAGTTTGAATTCACCCACTCTATTGTATATTTTCTTTTCAGCCAGTACACTGTTGGTTCACAATGTTTCAATCTTTGATATACAATCACTTTTTTTATTCACTCAGGTGCTTTAATGTGATATTATCAGCTCACACTTGTAGAAACTTGTCACACAAAAACCTAAAACCTGCAAGTATATGGGAAAGTCTAATTAATGTCAAATGCTGTCAGATACTCTGCCATTAAAATTATTGTCCATTGCTGTCCTGGTGGGATCATAATATGCTGAATTATCACATCATGCTGGTAACCATAGGTTATACCTATTTAAACAGGGGAAGTGTTGAGAAGTGTCAGATTCTACACATACTGCAAAGGGAGCTTTCAATGAACTTTTTAAATATTCATTGTGGATGCCCAGTTCCCCTTGAGAGTTGAACAGCACACAACAAATAGGTATGACTTGAATAGTTCCTGTGGCACTTTGCTTAAAGATCTTTGTGCTACTGCAAGAAGCCATAGGTAAGCTACACTCAATAAATTATTTACAGCAATGTCAATAATTCCATCTGTGCTGGTTCTAATGTGTGTAGTTTCAAAGTGTTTGTTTGGTCTCTTGTAAGTCTTATGAAGTTGCAACATTGCTAGCATGGGTGAAATTGCATGATCAGAAGAAAACATAGAAAACTGATGACAGTTATGTTTAACATAAGCATTCTATTTTTGTTTTTATTTTTTGAGATCATATTCTTACCCTCTAAGCTGAATTCTAAGACATCTGATCTTTGATTAAAAATAATTTATAACAACCTGTTCAGAAATGCTATGATATATCTGTGGGGAAGGTCAAACTTGGAGACACCATAATCAATGGCTCAGACATGTAATGACACACCAACAGAGCAGGTGGACCTTGAACCCAGGCCTTCTGGCTCAGAGGTAGATATATCACCATTGTACCACAAGAGCCCATTGCTAGATTTTTTCCCAGATATTTTCTGATCACCCTATTCAGAGATACTATTAAACACTTCATTAACAAGTAAGATTTGAACCCAGGCCCCAGCTCAAAGGGAGGAACACTGCATCTGTGCAGCAGGTCCATTCTGCTCAGAGCCAAATTAATACAAACCTCCATTCCAACTTGCAATCGGTGCAGCAATCCAAATTTTACTAATCAAGTTTGTCTCATTAACTTAACAGACCAGGCTTGACGCTCAATGATTTTCCCAACCAATTAACAGTCCACTACTCCACCATTCCTATCTATCCCAACTTGCATGAACTGATGTTCCCATTGAATATCACCAACTAATTCTCTTTTGTGAACATCATAAGAGCTGTTCTCCCAGTGACTTGGCCAGCGGTGATTTTCTTAACTGGGAAATCATCTTTTCAAATATTCCAGAAAGATTACTGGCTGAACTCTGCCCCCTCCACATTGCAACAGTAAGATCTCAGCATTATGATGGAGCTGCAGTAAATTTTTTGACTTACAACCAGATTTAGTTGTTTCCAATCAACTAATAATGGAACCACCATGACATTTCATTTTATCTGAAAGAAGAAGCTAAATTAAAAGCTTTAAAGCAAAAGATGGCAGTGACTTTACTTTCCAACCCAGAACTCATTTTTAGGTACCACAGGGGGTTCTGTGCATTTCTGTTTTATCTTTGAGGTTGTACAATATGATTTGGAAAATGATCAAATATATCTGCTGTCAACTTGGGAAGTCAATTTGGGACAGTAAATAATCTGGAGAGAAACTCTCCAAAGAAAGCAGGGGTAAAGATGTGAAGTTCAGCATTTTATATCATGATTACTATCAGAATTCGATATGTATGGGTTGGAGTCATTTCATTACATATGTTGTGGTCCAGATACAGATTTCTTAATTTGTCTTGGGAGATGACAGTGGAGATATGGGAAGCTTCCTCTGCTTTTAAGGTATTTCAAATCTTTGCAAAGAATATAACAGTTTTATTTTGGGTATAGTGTGATTTCACAAATGGAACATTTAGAAACTGGAAAATCCTTTTCTATTAATGAATTGTTCAACCTGACAAATTGGAAGGTGATGGAATTTGGCTTAGAAGCTGATTTTTCAAGCTCTTTCAACACCTCACTTTTGTTGCACCACTGGTCCTGGTATTGCAGAGCTGATTATTCACCCAGTGCCATTATATTTTTAATGGACCTGGGGTGACACTGCCATCTCTATGTAATAACAGCAGGATGGAATGGCTTGAAATGCAAGACTATTGTAACCATGATATCCACTCTGGGGAAAATGGTAACAAATATATATTTACTGTGGCAGTTGTAACTGGAGCAATATTTTCTCAAGACCATGGTAAGATGACTGTGTGCCCAGGGAGTTTTATGGATGGTAGTTAGGATAGCTGAACCTCCAATCACGGCCCTGATCATCTAACATATAATGGGTTCAATCTCACATGAACAATTCATTGTGGACTCTTCCTCAGTGAGATCATTAAAGGTGTTTGCTAACATGCACCTCAACCTCTCGGTTCCCAATTTTTCAATACCTCAAAATTTCACAAATATTTGCAGAATGCTACTGCGGTAAAAACATATTAAGTAGATGAATTCTGAAAGAGGGTAACATCTGCAATAAGACTTCATCAGGTTTCAGCATGAAGGCAGCAGTGCAGCTCCAATGTACATTCAAACTGGGGACCTCCTTGAGTACAGCCTCAAAATTGGGCCTGAAATCTTCATCTGAATAATCTGAACAAGCCACTGCAATGATTGTAACGAGGCCAGCCAAGTGGACTTCTTGGAATATGAGTTCCCTCATTAGAACTGTTAATCTGGTCCAATCAGAGAGGCCTGTCTGACAAACTTAAACAGTAGCGTCAGACCTTCTGTTCACCCTGAGAGCTGACTCCGAGGAAGCTGGATCAGTGTCAAGGACTTTACACGTGGAAATAAAGGGTGACTTAGTGACGGGATACCAGTCTCTATGGAGTTATTTCAATGATGATAAGAGAAAAGCACGTTTCTGAAGAAATTCGCTCACAACAGTCATCTTTGAGTTGGATAATACATTTCTGGCATCATGATGTTACATGAGAAGATTGACTCGTTTGATCCTGTCATTTAAGACTGGGCCCAGTGTGTGGAAAGAATACATTTTTTTTTTGAGGCAAGTGATATTCGGGCAGATGAAAAGCAACTAGTAACTCTCCAGATGGCTTGTAGACCAACAGCTTTCTCAGTTTTTAGGAGGCCCACTTTCCCTGAGGTACCAGATACAAAAATCTTTCAAGAGTTGACAGATTTAGTTAAGGAATATTATGACCCCAAACCTCTAATTCTGAGACACTGTCGGTTTTACTCGGCAATTTGAGAACCAGCGGAATCAGTGACGGGATTTTTGACTAGGCTGAGACAACTGGCAAAGACATGTGACTTTGGTTGGATTAATGACGTAACCATGCAAAAGCACTTACTAGCTGAAGCGCAATTCGATTTCAAACAGGCACGACAACTGCTTTATGATTGGAAAATGCAGCAAGTAGAGTATATGAGTTACAGGGTACTCTGATGGGAAGTGGACACCCTAGCCAATGCGACTGAGCTTGAGGAACACCATTTGAGTAAAGACAATTGCATAGCCTCACTCAGGGCATATCCTGAACGGAGGGACTCTAGGACAGCCCACATCAACACCCCAAAACAAAGCCAAGTGGTTAAATTTCTCTGCAGGATCCAGGCCAGCAAGCTGTTGTGATTGTTGCCAGGATGCAGACTCAAAATGGCAAAAAGAGTCTAGGCATAAATTAAGTAAGAGAACTCATAGGCCAGTATCTAGCAGACTGCACACCCCAGAAAGCCCACCTGCATCTGGTTTGGAACAGTTAAATTGTGGATCAACATCCAAATCAGAACCAAACAAAATAAACGCCTGCTTAAATGATTCTAATGAAGGTACTGGCACGGCTGTTTCAGAGAGTGTAGAACCTGCCTTTAACAAAATTTGTTCTGGATTCCAGCCCTTAAGTTTGCGCAAGACCTCGGCTAGACTGAGAACCTGTACCGAGGAATCTTTACAGGTTAAAGATACAACTTTGGTTCCAGTCTCTTACGAGAAGTGGGTGGTTCAGTTACCATATGCCCGAGCTTGATGGGCAAAATTGGTTGAGCAAGATTCACTGAGGTTGGCTCAACAATTTTCGATTAGAAAATGGCTGCCTGAGTAAAGTCCTAATTAGACACCTGGACATTTTTAAGGAAGGTCAAGGGACCACTAAGGGTGCCAAGGCCACATTGCACGTTGACCAGGAAGCAATTCCATGATTCTGCAAGGCCTGCCCAGTGCCATTTGCCTTATGGGTAAAAGTAGAGACAGAAATCAGGGGGCTGGAAAGTGAAGGAATCAGCAAACCAGTCTAGTTGTGGAATGGGCAGCGCTGGTCATACCAATTGTGAAGCCCAATGTGTCGATTTGCCTTTGTCGGGATTTTAAACAAACAGCAAACTGCTTTTCGCAGCTGGATAAATACCTGATCCTGGGCAGAGAGGATTTATACACAAAGCTGGCAGGGGGGCTGTCCTTCACAAATCTGGACATGAACCATGTGTACCTGCAATTGTGGTTAGATGACGATTCCCAGAAATATGCTACGATTAATACCCATAAGGGTTTGTACCAAGAAACAAGACTGCCATTTGGGGTATCATCAGCCTGTAGATGGGTAGACAACATTTTACAAGTTCTACCCCAGGTCAACATTTATCTAGATGATGTGCTCAAAACAGGGAAGACCAATAAGGAGCACTTAGAAAACTTGGACATAGTCCTTAAATGTTTCTCCCAGGCAGGTGTATGCCTTAGAAGGGAAAAATGTGTGTTCCAGGCACCCCAAGTGACCTACCTGGGCTACAGAGTCTGGGTTACACACATTGAAAAATAAAGTGAGGATGACCAAGGTGTCCCAGTTCCCATATCTGTACAGGAGCTTAGGTCTTTCCTTGGGCTGGTGAACTATTAAGGAAAGTTCATACATAACCTGGTCTCCATTCTGGTACCTTTGCATTAACTCTCAAAAAAGGGTCAAACAGCTATCATCCTCTAAGGCGTCGGCACACTATGATCCCAAGCGAGATCTGGGATGGACATGTGATGTCTCCCTGTATGGCACCGGGGTAGTAATAGCTCAGAGTTGGCCCACTGGAGAGGAATGCCCAATAACGTATGCGTGCAGGACTTTGGTTAATGCAAAGCTTAAATACAACCAGATAGAGAAGAAAGTTTGGCTGTCATATTTGGAATCAGGAAGTTCTTCCAATACCTTTATGGATGCAAATTTGTAACAACAATAGACCACAAACCCCTGCAAGGTCTACTTAAAGAGGACAAGTCAGTGCCGCTCATAGCTTCAGGCCGAATTCAGCAGTGGATTCTAATACTAAGTGCATATAATTAAAAAGTTGGAAAACCATCCAGGAGGCCAAGGGCAAATATGGATGCATTGAGCCACATCCCACTGGCAGGTACACCCCCAGCGGTACCACCAATGGAAGAGTTTTTCTGGACAAATTTCCAGTAACAATATCAGACTTTGGACGCATAAAGATCCGGCCCTGGCAAAACTGAAACAGCTGGTGGTAATAGGGGAAACCAATGGGCCATCATAATGAGAACTGACCCAGAGATACCAGATGACAGTAGAGGACGGCATATTATTATGGCAAGCAAGAGTGATGGTCCTAAGCGAAGGTCATTGCCAGAGACTGGCTGAACTCCACCAGGGTCATCCAGGGGTTTCCCAAACGAAGATATTGGCAAGAAGTTATGTCTGGAGGCCAGGATTAGATGCAAACATAGCTGTGTTGGTCGGGCAGTGCCCAGAGTGCCAACATGGACAAACATTGCTGGTAGCAGCTCCCCCACATTTGTGAGAATGGCCAGGTAAACTCTGGACTCAGAGTCAACTATGCAGGTCCTTTCATTGTGGATGCCCACTCAAATTGGCTGGATGTGCTTGGAGTTTATTCATCAAACACAGCGATGATGATAGAAAAACTTCTTCTGCAATACACAGACTCCCGGAAGTGGTTGGTCACAAACAACAGACCATCGGTTACCAGCAGGGAATTTGAGCATTTCCTAAAGTCGAATGGTATTTGTGATATAAGGACAGTTCGATATCATCCATCACCCAATGGCCTGGCAGAAAGAGCAGTCAGACTTTGAAGGCAGGCTTAAAGAAACAGCTGAAATATTTTCTTCTTATTCATTATTAGAATATGGGCAGCACTTTCAAGGCATCATTTGTTGTCCATCTGTAAGTTCCCTGGGGAAGATGGTGGTGAGCTACCATTTTGAATCACTGTAATCTGTGCACAGATGTGTCAATGACGATGCCGTGAAGACATCAGGATGGGCCAATTGTTTCTTGTAATGAGACAAAGGGAGAGACTGAATGATTAAAGTAGATGGAAGAGCAGTTAACAAGCAAGAGAGATGGTGAGGTGACCAAGTGAGTGAATAGGAAGCATGGAAGACAAGAAGGGTTTACGGTTTGTGAGAATGAGATGGGTGAGAGCTTTTGAGTGGACTTGATGCATGTAATAATGAGAGCTGTAGACCATGAATCTTGGGAAGAGATATGTGCAGTGGTGGAGTTAAAGTGAGTTATGGCCCAGTGAGAATGAGGTAGTGAAAAAAAAAGAGTGGCACTTCAGCTTGCAGAGCACATGCATTTTCACCAGGGTCACAGCACTATTCTGGCTACAATTTGGGGACTAGCTGGCTTAGTCTGGTGGTGTGGTCTCTTGTGGCAGGCAAAAGGACCACCTCGAGCTGTCCACCATACCAACCAACTTGAGTCCTCTCCATGAAACAAGTATTGAGGGGTGCGTTAGTGTGAGCTGTGGCCTTGTGTTAATGGCTGAGCAGCATTCCCTGCATATTCATCAATGTTGTATTGATCCACCCCAGGGAAAACTGTGATGAGGCTTTCTGTCACCAAGGAAGCTTTTGATAATTTCTCTGAATTCAGTATCACACCAACTTTTTATCATCCTTTCTCTTGGGCAGTCCTCAAGAAAATGACTTGTTTCCAATTTGGTTTGCTGGGAGCTGAGGTAACTGATAAGTCAGTGTAGGATCTACAGACTCTGTCACATTGGGTCATGCAGCGCTTGATCAGTTTCTTAGAAGCTTGTTCACTCCACCATTTGATGCCACGTTGTAGACATTGTCTAGACAGCAACTGAAACTTGGCAATGATCAGTAGCTCTGATCTGAAAGCTTCCCTGTTTTAACATGCTGGTCACTAAATAAAGATCAATTAAAGAAAGTTACAGCAGTAGAAAAAGCTGACAAGATTTTGCACAGGTTCCAAATGATACAGGATATTACATGACTATGACCATGACACATCCCCATGCAATATTAAATTCTTTCTATTAACAAGAAAATAAATTTGAAGACTGTCCAAATTGTCAATGGCTTTTTATGAAAAATTTGCCATGCAATAAGTAGTTTGTAGGATGTTTCAATGACACCATTATTTTAAATAATCATATTTATGGAAAATCTGTATGGGGCTGGTTTAACAGTGTTAAGGGCTGCCTGTTTGAAATCTTTCTCACCACAGCACTATGAATCCTTTCAGAAAAGGCTTACACCAACATAGACCAAAGAAGTACAATTCATTGTACAAATGTGTAGCATACTCATATTATAGGGTGGAATTTAATCCAGCTCATCACAGAAGGAAACATGGTGATCAGGTCAATGTAACTGTGTAAGAAGCCTCTGACCAGTTACCCAGCTACAGGAAAGCTGGTTGTGATCTGGCTGGAGGCAGGAATGGCCCCCTGCAGGAAATTCACCTGCTTGATGAGCCATTGGCACTGATTATCCCCAAGTACACCAAAATCTACTGTTGTCTCAGGGAGTAAGCGGGAGTTATGTGACATCCTTGTTGGTCTGCACATATTGAGTTGAGCCTTTACCCATAAAAATGAAGAATGTTTCCAACAGATGAGTGGGATGCAACCTGAAAACGTTAAACCCCGGCTGTGGTTTCAATGTTTCTGGGTCGTTGTCTAATACGAGAATTGGCAGAACCATAGCAGTGTCTTTCGTATGAAAGGGCAGTCATGGATGCTTTTTACTTTATAATCTTACATCAAAGCATAAGTCTTCCACCCTGTTTCAGGAAGGGACACTATCAGGGAATAATTGCAGTGTTGGCTGTGACTTAAAATGAGAAAAAAGTCAAATTCTGTTTTAATAGTAAATGGCATTCTATTTTTTGTATTTTGTTTGTCATGATTCTGATAATTTACAGTTAGGGTCATTGGACTATGGTGAGTGAATATGTCAAAATCCAAATAATCTTAATGAGATTGTGGGTTAAATATTTTGAATATCAGTTTCCTTAATTCTGTTCATTTTCTAACAAAAAGCTCAAGTCAATACACTTAATGGTTCGACATTCCCTTAATGGCTCGGTTGGTTAGCAAAGCATGTAGCAGCCATACAGATCTGAATGTTCAAGGTTTCAGTCCTTTGTCAGTATTAGGTTAGGCCTCCAGAGTCAAATAGACCACTACCACTCACTGTTTGTGAGCACACAGGAAGAGTGGACAGGAAGTGTGCATCTGTGTCATACAGTTATAGAGTCCTACAGCATGGAAACAGACTCTTCGGTCTAACTAGTCCACATCGACCATGTTTCCAAACTAAACCAGTGCCACTTGTCTGCATTTGGCCCATATCCCTCCAAACCTTTCCTATTCGTGTACTTATCTAGATGTCTTCTAAATGTTGTAACTGTACCTGTATTCACTACCTTCTCTGGCAGTTCATTCCACACACAAACCACTCTCTGTGTAAAAAAATTACCCTTCATGTCCTTTTTAAAACTTTCTCCTCTCGCCTTAAAAATATGCCCCCTAGTTTTGAACTGTCCCGCCCTAGGCAAAAGATCCTTGCTGTTCACCTTATCTATGGCCCTCATGATTTTATAAACCCCTATAAGGTCACCCCTCAGCCTCGTACACTCCAGTGAAAAAGAGTCTCAGCCTATTCAGCCTCTCCTTATAACTCAAACCCTGCATTCCTGGCAACATCCTGGTAAATCTTTTCTAATCCCTCTCCAATTTAATAAGATCCTTCCTATAACAAGGCGACCAGAACTGCACACAGTGCTCCAGAAGAGGCCTCACCAACGTCCTGTACAACCTCAACATGGCATCCCAACTTCTAAACTCAGAGGTCTGAACAATGAGGCAAGCGTGCCAAATGCCTTCTTAACCACCCTGTCTACCTGTGTTGCAAATTTCAAAGGATTATGTACCTGAACCCCTAGGTCTGTCTATTCTATAACACTACCCAGGGCTGCACCATTAATTGTATAAGTCCTGTCCTTTTTTGTATTATCAAAATGCAATACCTCACATTTATCTAAATTAAACTCCATTTGCCACTCCTCCGCCCATTGACTCAATTGATCAAGACCTCTTTGTAATTTTAAATAACCTTCTTCACTGTACACGATACCACCAATTTTGGTGTCATCCACAAACTTACTAACCGTGCCTCCTATATTCTCATCCAAATCGTTTATATAAACGACAAACAAAAGTGGACCCAGTACTGATCCCTATGGAACACTGCTGGTCACAGGCCTCCAATCCAAAATCAAAAAACCCTCCACCAGCACCCTCTGTCTCCTACCGTCAAGTCAATTTTGTATCCACTTGGCAAGCTCATCAAGAGTCATAAAGAGCCATCAGAATTGGGAGGGTGAAAATTGTCAAGGAAAAAATATAATGAATCCCTAACATTCAACTGTATAAAACATTGGGTAGGCCACAGCCAACCTATAGTGTGCAGATATGAAATCCATGTTATGGAGTGGGGAAATTTGATTGCACTGGAAAGGTACAGAGATTTACTGGAATGTTGCTTGAGCTGGAGAGTTTTAGTTAGATTGGATCGACTGGGTTGTTTGTCCTTGGAGCAGAGGAGACTGAGGGGAAATATGTTTGAGGTGTATGAAATTAGGAGAGGGATGGATAGAGTAGACAGCAAGGAACCTTTCCCCTTGGTGGAGGGATCAATGACCAGGGGGCATAGATTCGAGGGAAGGGGCAAGAGGTTAAGATAAGAGGAAAAAATGTCACTCAGAATCTGGGTGGGAGTCTGAAATAGTGGTAGCAGCAGAAACCTCCATAACTTTTAAGAAGTACACTTGTGATGCCAAGGCATACAACGCAATGGATCAAGTGCTGGAAAATGGGATTGAAATAGTTAGGTGGTTATTTTTGACTGGTCCAGACTCAGTTGGCTGAAGATAACAAGGTGTAGAACTGTATGAACACAGCAGGCCAAGCAGCATCAGAGGAGCAGGAA